>NC_051849.1:4701957-5012987 GCF_905115235.1 Hermetia illucens | reverse complement strand
ATATCTCTGCGCTAGTGTTATTTATTATATTTGCAGATTCCGATATTTCGGGAACCACTTGTTCTCTTCATCACTGTTACAAGTCAGACTTGTAAATTTCAGATTCAAAATTGGAACCTCTTTTCAGACGATGTAGCGCATATTCTACATTAAAATGCAAACTAAACAGTTCTTGCAATTAGTTCTATCAGCCATTCTTATGCGAAAGCAATCTACCCTAGCAAATTTCACAACGATCTCGCTTTCTTTTTAGCAATATCTGGTTATTCAGAAACTACTTATATACATATTTGCCTAATTCCTATGAGCGGTTATTTCTAAATCTGAATCAAATTTATAAAACTCAAATCTCTTCGAACGTAAAACTAGATCAAAACCAGAATTGTCTTCATCACTGTTTCAGTTGTAATTTATTTATAAAGTGACATTGGAGGACATTAGGAAACTAACATCATCATCATCATCATCAACGGCGCAACAACCGGTATCCGGTCAACGCCTGCCTTAATAAGGAACTCCAGACATCCCGGTTTTGCGCCGAGATCCATCAATTCGATATCCCTAAAAGCTGTCTGGCGTCCTGACCCACGCCATCGCTCCCTCTTAGGCAGGGTCTGCCTCGTCTTCTTTTTCTACCATAGATATTGCCCTTATAGACTTTCCGGGTGGGATCATCCTCATCCGTACGGATTAAGTGACCCGCCCACCGTAACCTATTGAGCCGGATTTATCCACAACCGGACGGTCATGGTATCGCTCATAGATTTCGTCATTGTGTAGGCTACGGAATCGTCCATCCCCATGTAGGGAGCCAAAAATTCTTCGGAGAATTCTTCTCTCGAACGCGGCCAAGAGTTCGCAATTCTTCCTGCTAAGAATCCACAAGTCTCCGAGGAATACATGAGGACTGACAATAACCGTGCTCGGATTTCATCATCGTAGGTGTTATCGGTTGTGATTTTCGACCCTAGATAGGAGAAATTATCAACAGCCTCAAAGTTGTAGTCTCATATCCTTATTCTTCCCGTTTGACCACTGCGGTTTGATGTTGTTAGTTGGTTCTTCCTAAGAACCCAAGTTTCCGAGGAATACATGAGAACTGGCAAGATCATTGTCTTATACAGTAAGAGCCTTGACCCTATGGTGAGACGTTTCAAGCCGAACAGTTTTTGTAAGCTGAAATAGGCTCTGTTGGTTAACAACAACCGTGCGTCATTGATAGGCAGCCCAAGATCTCGCACCAATCGCCGCCTGCTCGATCTGGATGAAGGCAGTTTGTACGTCTCGAGTGGTTCTTTCCATGATGTCGATATCGTCAGCATAGGCCAGTAGTTGGGTGGACTTAAAGAGGATCGTACCTCTTGCATTTACCTCAGGATCGCGGATCACTTTCTCGAAGGCCAGGTTAAAGAGGACGTATGATAGGGCATCCCCTTATCGTATACCGTTCTTGATGTTGAATGGTCTTGAGAGTGATCCTGCTGCTTTTATCTGGCCTCGCACATTAGTCGTGTACAGTTTTACCATGACTGTGCTATCATAGGCGGCTTTAAAGTCGATGAATAGATGGTGTAACTGTTGTCCATATTCCAACACTTTTTCCATCGCTTGCCGCAGAGAGAAAATCTGATCTGTTGCTGATTAGTCTGGAGTGAAGCCTCTTTGGTATGGGCCAGTGATTTTCTGTGCATATGGGGCTATCCGGCCTAGCAAGATAGTATAGATGGTACTCAGCAGCGTGATACCTCTATAATTGCTGCACTGTGTGATATCTCCCTTTTTATATATGAGACAGATAATGCCTTGTTGCCAATCGTCAGGCATTGATTCGCTGTCCCATACCTTGAGCATAAGTTGATGAACCACTTGGTGTAACTGGTCGCCTCCATATTCTACCAATTCGGCCGGAATTCCATCGGCTCCTGGCGACTTATGATTTTTTAGCTGATGAATTGCACGGACTGTTTCTCCTGTACTTGGTGGTGGCAGTATTTGTCCGTCGTCTTCAGTTGGCAGGACCTCCAACTCGCCGATGTTCTGTTTGTTCAGTAGCTCATCAAAGTACTCAACCCATCGCTCCAATATGTCAGAAATCAGATTTCCCTCTTTGTCTCGGCAGGATGAGCATCGAGGTGTATAAGACTTCATCCTGTTGACTTGCTGGTAAAACTTGCGCGCCTGGTGCGGTTGCTCCCTGTACTTTTCTAGTTCACAGACTTGTTGGTTCTCCCCGGCTTCCTTTTCCCGTCTGTAAAGTCGTTTCTCCTCTCAACGGAGTTCGTGATAAGTCTCTGCGCCTGCCCGCGTTCTTTGAGAATGCAACATTACTTGCTATGCGGAATTCTCCCGTTCCGTTGCTAGCTTACGTTCATCGTCAAACCAGCCGTTCCGACTCCTTTTGCTGCTGGGGCCAAGTATGTTTGTGGCCGTATCAATGATAACGTTTTTCAGGTAGTTGTGCCGATCATTTGTTGATGCTTCATCTCCAGGTCCTCTGTTGACTGCGGCTATTGCGGCATCCATTTTCCTCTTATAGGTGTCGCGGAGGGTTGTGTTGTGGATGGCTTCAGTGTTAACTCTCACCTAATTGACAGAAGGGATTCTGGGTGGTAATGTTATTCGATCTCGGAGCACCATGCCAACGAGATAGTGATCCGAGGCTCCTGTGTAGGGGGGGGGGGGCGTTTATATTTCTAAACTTGCCTCGCAAGCGCAAAGTGCATAGCCTTTCGCTTTTATTTTCAAAGCCGATAACAGCAGGTTTCATTTTTTGACGAACTAAGAAACCTACTCCGAGCATATGGTTTACTGGATGGCCACTATAATATATGGTGTAGCGACCTTTCTCCAGGAGACCGGTCCCTGTCCAACGCATCTCCTGCAATGCTGTTACATCAGCCCTATATTGGGACAGGGTATCGGCTAGCTGCTCATCAACTTCATCTCTGTACAGGGAGCGCACGTTCTATGAGAAAATGCCCAAATCGTTCTTCCTTTCTCGTTCCCGGGTTCGTCGTTTTGTAAGCCGTCCAGTCCGAGGCTCCTTTTGTGGCTTCATAACAAATTGTTTTCCATGTAGGGTTGTCAGCCCTACCCAACCCCCAACCTGGAGGACCAGTTGGTACAATTTGTCCCGTCTTTAGGTGCGAGAGGCTCGTCATCATCCTTATCCGTCTGCAGCTTTTCGTTAAGAAAAGGATGCCAGCAGTCACCACGTGGAGGTGGAGATAGGGTTTGGTAGTAGAGCTGTTGGTGTTGGTTCAGCAGGCATTTCGCAGATTTTATGCTTCATCGTGGGTACTAATCCACGTTTCGCCCTGGGACCTATACTACCCTTTGACCACCTTTTTTATAGACGGCTTCATTAATTATCCACGTTTGTTCCTGGATTTCCTTTCACGCAAACCTGGTACTTCCAACAGCAATTTTGTGTGATGTCGGTAGATGAATAATCCGGGATCGTCTGCCATTGATAATTTTAAAGAGACTGTAGGAGCCGACGTATCGAGGTATCGGTTTCCACTCTGACTTACCAGTTAAGATCTCCAAGTATGTTGCGTATGTTTTCAAAATCGATAACCGAAAGTTCCATTTTTCGGTCACAGACACATACTGGATGGTTGCTATAATATATATATGATATAGTGGCTATTCAGTCGAAAACCGGTCGCTGTCCAACAGGCTTTTATTGGAAGAAGATATCGGCGAACTGTTTCGAAACTCTTATTCTATACAGAGACGAACATCTCATGAGAAAATGCGCGAAATTTGTCCTCTCTCTTTATCGGGTCCATCTTTCTGTTACCTATTGATTCCGAGGAGTAGCTAGTAGGATTGACAGCCCTATCTAAGCGCTAACCTGAAGGACCATTTGGCCCAAATTTCACGGTTTTTAGGCATGAACGCCTCACTTTCATCCTTTTCCATCCACAATTCACCATTTAAAATGAACTTCCAGTAGGAGGAGATAGGATTCGGAGCTGCTGTTGTTGATGCAAACGTTTCTTGGATTTTGTGCTAAATCGAAAAATGAATTAATGTTCGCGCTTTGGGACATATACCACTCTTTGACCGCGAGCGCATCGAGGTAAAATTTGTATAGAATTCGAGGTCTACAGCGAATTACGACTAATTTGCATCTTGTCAGCGGTACTATTCCTTCCTATTTTCGGTGACGATTTCCATGGTGGCTGGCCCGGGAAGTCTAAACGGCTTGAATAGACCGTGATATCTTTCCTGAAATACCTTAATTACGTCGATGATATCTGTTTGCGACCTTATGAAGTCACGAACCTTGGCTAGATAGTTCTGGATACGAAGGATGAGGTAAGGAGAATTCAGTTGAAGATTCTCGACCTGACTGGCAATTGCAATCGATCAATTTATATATTTTTTGGGTTGTTTCTTTTAATGTTGGCACGAAACTCGATTTTTATGTGTGTGTTTGAGGTGGAGGAGAGGCGTAGTCTCTGACCACTCAGAACATAGTTTTTCATTGTACTCTCTACTCCTCCCTTAGCATACTTCACACTTTAGTCTGAAATGCCGTTGCATTGTGTCCCAAGGAAAAGGCTCACTTCTGCTGTTCTGTTTTTAACCATCGGTGCGGCACACGGATTCTTCTTGTTTGCCCCAGTATTCTCTTCAAGAGAATAACTTCATATTTTCTGGCTACCTAAAAAGATGTATAGGGAGCCGAGACTCTGAATGCATTGCGAAAACAGGATTCAGTTCTCCCAGTAACTATTATTTATTTCTTTTAGATTTATGGTGAAACGATGGACGTTATGGGCATAGAACATTTGAACTATGCCCATAACGTCCATCGTTTCACCATAAATCTAAAAGAAATAATTTATGAGCTGTTCTCATTGCTGGGCCCTGAATACATATATATATATATACGAATATCGCAATTTAATCTTGTAAATAAGTAGCCGCGGACAAGCAGAACGTTTCCCTTTGTGTTCGTCCTCCCTTACCAATTCTTCCCGTTCAGGGGGAGTAAACCTCCTTAACAAATCCGTAATCCGGGGTGAAGGGATCGACGCGCCTATCGGATGAATTGCAGTGACGTTACATTGTATTTCAGCGGCTCCCCTCCAAATACCTTCCCTACCTTTGGAGGTAACCATGGGGCATTGCAACATTAGGGCTCTGTTGCAGGGCTGACTGGTTCTCCATTACTCGTGGGAATAAAATTGGCGACTTTTGTTTAAATTCTTTAAATGGGACCCCAGGGACACGAAAACAGTACCCAACTAGGTTAAGGGTCGTTCAACAACAACAGAGCGGCTCTTCGCTCTTGGAGGCGGTTATGCCGTCAACCACCAGGGACGGGAGACCTAGGCGTCGTATGGTTTGGACGAACCAACTCAACAAATTTATCGTCCGCGCCTATTACCGTGTCACGGATTTGGAACGGAATCCATCAGGGTACAGACATCGACTACATGACGCGTTCATAACCCGATTTCCGGAGCTAAGTCATGTTCCGGAACAGAACGTCGTCAACCAGTACCGGGTGATCGTGAATAACAACCGAGTTGCCTTACCAACTAGGCAACAAATCTTCCAAGAGGTTTCACTTGAGCTCGGGCTGGAGTCATAAAATTACCGCACTAGTCAAAGGAGTAACATAAGTACTCCACCTGTAAGGCACTCCATGAATCCAGTAGTCAGGAGAAGCTTAGTACTTGGGGATGTCGACCCAATTTATAATGAGGCTTTGACCGCATTCCAGGTCCCATTCACAGAGTATGCTGAGATTCTCCCAGACGCTAGGCCAAAGATCCCAAAACTGAAGTTTACTTCGGCAACTACTAACATCATTGCTGCCGTTGACAGAATTTTGGCTGATCGTTTGGCTAGCGAGATTACTGCTACAGAGGTTCACAGCCTGATCTACGTTGCAGCTGCCACGGTTATTCGTCTCCATAACCAACATCTTAGAGCGAATAACAGAGGTATGCGCAGAGGGACTTTACCGTTCTGGGTGTTTCGACTTAACAAAAGAGTCGAAAAGTTGAGAAAGGAGATTGGTCGTGTGACGCAAGCACTCCTTGGAAATCCATCACCAAGAGTGCACAGATGCGTTGCGAACATCATTGGAAACTACCATCTATCCAATGATATGCCAATCGCAGAAATCCTCGAAGTGCTGAAGCAGAAACTTGCGGTATGCTCCAATCGCATCCGTAGGTATCAGAAAAGCTTGCAGCGAAGGACAGACAACACCTTGTTCCTCCAGAACCAACGGGGATTCTACAAAAATCTCACCAACTCAGATAGGGAAAGTAACCTCGATCTGGATCAGGCAGAAGACTTCTGGAGAAGTGTTTGGAGCGAATCCAGCCGTTGCAATTTAGAAGCAGCGTGGCTCCCACACCTTATGCGTTCATGCGAGGCCCTCCCCGAAATGACCATGCCTGACGTAACTGAAGTCGACGTTGAAGCAGCCCTTGACAAGGCAGGTAACTGGAAGGCGCCAGGAGTTGACAAGATTCACAACTTCTGGCTGAAGCGGTTCAAGAGCACTCACAGGATATTGGCAAATCAGTTTAATCAGATGATTGCCGATCCTGATTTAGTTCCACAATTTTTTCCTCATCCCCAAGGAACAGGGTGTCTCTTGCCCTTCAAAATGTCGACCAATTACTTGTCTTCCTACCATCTACAAGGTCTTCACTTCAGTTCTGTGCGCAACCATCTCAAAACATCTTGATGTTCATAAATTGATAGCTGAGGAGCAAAAAGGATGCGCAAAAGGCTCCCGAGGCTGCAAAGAACAGCTTATAATCGATACGGTAGCTGTAAAGAAGGCTGTCCACCAAAAACGAAACATCTCGACAGCCTACATCGATTATAAATCAGCCTTTGACTCTATATCACATTCGTGGTTACTAAAAGTGGTACGCTTGTATAAAATCAACCCGAATGTCGTTCTTCTACTGAGAACAGTAATGAAGAATTGGAGTACGAAGCTATCGGTATCTTCGCAAACATCACGAGAGATACCAATCAGGCGTGGCATTTTCCAAGGCGACTCTCTAAGCCCACTGTGGTTTTGTTTGGCTTTGAATCCGCTATCCTATCTTTTGCATGAAAGCAAATACGGGGTCCAAGTCAAGCATGGCATATTGTCGAAATGTACATTAAGTCATTTGATGTACATTGACGACATCAAATTGTATGCCAAAGACGAGAACCAACTTCGCTCCTTGCTGGACATCACCATCCACTTTAGCAGGGATATCGGCATGCAGTTGGGTTTGGAGAAATGTCGCATAAAAACAATTGTTCGGGGAAAACATACCGACAACGAAGGATACAGCCAAAATAACATCCGAATTGAGGGTATGGATTCGGATGACGTCTACAAATACCTCGGCATATTGCAAGCAACAACACCTGCTGTGGCAATAATCAAATCTAAGTTGCTGGGGGAATTTGAACGGCGTCTGGATCTTGTCCTTAAAACTGAGCTGTACGGGAAAAATAAAATCATGGCAATCAACACCTTCGCCATTCCCGTCCTTCTATACACTTTCGGTGTGATACAGTGGAGTAATACCGATTTAGAATCTGTCAATAGACGGGTAAGGGTAGTTCTTGCAAACAACAACATGCATAATAGAGCTGCCGAAAAATTGAGGATCACTATCCCACGTCATCAGGGAGGAAGGGGGGTACTTGATTTAAAAACGTTGCACTACAATCAAGTGCGTTCTCTACGTGAGTTTTTCTATGAGAAACAATCCTCTAGCCAAATACATCAGGCTACCGTCATGGCAGATAATAAATTATCTCCTTTGAACTTGAGAAGCAGAGAATGGGATCCCATGTCGAATGTTACTTCAGTCCAACAGAAGATCGACATGTGGAAAGCGAAACCCATTCACGGAGGTCATATCAAAAATTTGTTGTTGTCAGGCATTGACATCGAAGCCTCCAAGAAATGGTTGACTAATGGTGTACTGTTCTATGAGGCCGAAGCATTCCTAACTTCAATTCAGGATGCTTCGCTCCCAACAAAAAATTATAAACGGTACATTCTTCACGACTCCTCAATCACCAACTCCGGTTGTAGGTTATGCAACTGTGAAGAGAGACCATCCAGCACATAACATCTGCGTGCAGGATGTTGAGCAGTACCGAGTACACCAATCGTCATAACTCCGTCTGCAAGATTCTCCATCAAAACCTTGCGTTGAAGTATAACCTAGTGGCAATCTACCATCTTTACTATAAGTATACTCCGCAGAGAATCTTGGAAAATGATCGGGTCAAACTACTATGGGATCACACTATTGCCACTGACCACAGTGTTAATCATAACAGACCCGATCTATAATAGTTCTGCTTCTGAAGGAAGAACGAGCGTGCTTTATAATCGATGTAGCCGTACCGTTGGACCGGAACACTGTTGAAAAACAGCACGAAAAAATTCGGAACTACGTCCCCTTGGCAGACAATATGAAGCAGACCTGGAGACTACAAAAGATCGAAGTAGTCCCAGTGGTAATTTCAGCGACGGGATTAGTCCCGCAGAACCTACATAAAGCGCTGAAAACGCTCGATCTTAGGGCTGGACTATACATGGAGATGCAAATAGCGGTTATCCTTGCAACCTGTGCTATAGTCCGAAGAGTCCTGTCCGGTAACAATCTGACCTAATGGGTTTCAGTCTTGATCCGCACTGTCTTCGATATAAGATCCATGTCTCTGTAGTGTAGGACCTCCGCGTCACTGGCTGAAGTGTTTGCGACAATCGGGATGTAGTAATACATGTTCGCATGGTCGCACACACGTTAAAACGCATCATCGCTGTGATGCGGGCCTTTGGATGTTGCCTTCAGCCCATCCTTAGGTTGGTCGCCCCTCGGTTCGGTTCGGCGGGAAGAGGGTCCGTGGGCTTTTTGAATTATATATATCTAAGGGCTGCGAGCCATGCCGAGCCTACCGTCTATCTGCCGAACCCATAAGATGTAAAAGCTCCTTTTTAAAACAAAATTGGCTGGTGGACTTCCATCGCAGGGCAGAAGCCATCTCCCCAGAAACTAGTCTTGCGCTCTTGCCCTAAGGAGTAACTTGATCAAAAGTGGCTACGGATATCATTTGCTCCGTTTATGTTAGGCCTATTTCAGCTTACAAAAACTGTTCCGCTCAAAACGTCTCACCATAGGACCAAACCTCTTACTGTATAAGACAATGATCTTCCCAGTTCTCATGTATTCCTCGGAAACTTGGGTTCTTAGCAAGAAGAATTGCGAACTCTTGGCCGCGTTCGAGAGAAGAATCCTCCGAAGAGTTTTTGGCCCCCGACATGAGGATGGACGATTCCGTAGCCCACACAATGACGAAATCTATGAGTGATACCATGACCGTCCGGCTGTGGATAAAATCCGGCTCAATAGGTTACGGTGGGCGGGTCACTTAATCCGTATGGATGAGGATGATCCCACCCGGAAAGTCTATAAGGGCAATATCTATGATAGAAAAAGCGAGCGATGGCGTAGGCCATGACGCCGGACAGCTTTTGGGGATATCGAATTGGTGGATATCGGCGCAAAATCGGGATGTCTGGAGTTCCTTATTAAGGCAGGCCTAGACCGGGTACCGGTTATTGCGCCGTTGATGATGATGATGACGTATATTCTGCGTTAAAATGCAGCCTAAACAGTTCTTCCAGTTAGTCCTATGAGCCCTTCCTACCCGGAAGCAATATATCTCAACAAATTTCGATCTCGCTTTCTTTTTAACAATACCCGGTTATTCAGAAACTACTTATATACATATTTGCCTAATTCCAATGAGCGCTTATTTCTAAATCTGAATAAAATTTACAAAACTCACATCTCTTCGAACGTAAAACTAGATCAAAACCAGAATTGTCTTCATCACTGTTTCAGTTGTAATTTATTTCTAAAGTGACATTGGAGGACATTAGGAAACTAACGTGAGACAATACCGCTCCATTGACTCCAAATTAACAACCAAAAGTAACACTTCCCAATCACGAATTTCAATTTCTTGCACACACTTTAACATATTTCACTCAAACCGCAATATATATTTTCCAGATAATAATGAATGATTGATATTCGTCAACGATCCCTCTTCAACCTGTTTTCATTAAAGCTTATATTTTATTAGGACATCTTACCTGCAAGCATACATACATATTAGCCAATTAACATTTGACCGTGAATGCGGCTATCCCAGGTGTTTCCACCACAAAATGGTAGTCATCAACATTAATGGTTTTAGGTTGATAAATATCTTAAAATGAAAAAGACTCTTAATTTTATGATCTATCTATCTTTCCAGCAAGATTTCTGGTAGTAATTTTTTTACGAAAAAAAGCCGGAAACCCGTTTTTGAATAATATTGGGGCATGGCTATTTGATCATCTCATTAGGTTTCCACCTAGAAAGGAAACTCATTAATTAAATGCTAATAAAATCAGTTTATCAAAGATTCTACGATTGCGGGTGGTTGACAGTCAAGCGGAATTAGGAAGACACGGGTAAGTAGATGACCGCATTGCAATTCAAGATTGCGAAGATATCTTAAAGAAATCAAAAGATTGACTTCTTCTTCTTTTTCTTTTTCTTCAGCCTTTGTCCCGTTCACAAGCGGGGTAGGCTCGTCGTGATCGGCTTCGCCATTTGGCTCTATCGAATGCCTGATCTGGGTGCAATCTCGAGGCTTCCAAATCCCCATCTAGCGTATCAAGCCACCGTTGTTTAGGTCTGCCTTTTGGTCGTTTACCATCGACTTCGATGTTCAGACCAATTTTGTCAAGTGAATTCTCGTTTGCACGAATTGCGTGACCATACCATCGAAGACGCCTCTCTCGCAACTTTCCCACGATCGGTGCAACCCCATAACGATCGCGGATATCCTCATTTCGGATGTGATCTAAACGTGTGACGACACTAGTCCAACGTAGCATTTTCGTCTCCATTACCGCAAGACGCCGTTCATTGTCTTTTATAGTCGGCCAACACTCAGAACCATAGAGAGCAACTGCACGAACGACATTGTGGTAAATTTTAGATTTGAGACGTTCGTTGATATGTCGATCACAAAGAACACCAGTTGTGGAACGCCACATTATCCAGGTAACGCAGTTCTCCATTGGCTGATAGTGTTGACCCGAGGTATTTAGATCGCTCAGTTCTGGGCAGATCACTGCCGCTGGCAGTGATTTGTTTAAATTCAATCTGAGACCGTGTTTCATGCGGCGATCATTCCATTTTTGGACAAGTTGCTCGAGATCATTTTTGCTATCAGATGCTAGGAAAACATCATCTGCATAAAGCAGTGTGTAGGGTGCTGGAAGTTGGATATCCGGTGTGATGGTGTCCATAACAAGAACAAAGAGGAGTGGTGAGAGGGCGCTTCCTTGATGAACACCACCAGAGACACGAAGCGGTTTTGATACACCCGCCATACTTCGAACTTTACTTTTCGGATCGCGGTAGAGCAATTGAACCCAGCGCACGAGTTCTTCTGGCACGAAGTGTTGTCGTAAAGCATACCAGATGAGTTCGTGTGGTACACGGTCAAACGCTTTCTCTAGATTCAGAAATGCCATGTAAAGAGGGCGATGCTTCTCACGGTGTTTCTCCATGAGTAACCGCGCAGCGTGTATTGCGGCAGTAGTTCCACAGCTCTTGACAAATCCGGCTTGATTCACGGTTATTTCAACGATTTCGCGAATACGGTTGTCAAGGATACGTTCAAATGTCTTTATGGTATGGGAAAGTAACCGGATCGGACGGTAATTTGAACATTCTGCTGGACTACCTTTCTTTTTCCATATTGGAACAGTGGTACTTTCTTACCAGTCAGATGGTGTTCTTCCTTCCTGAATAACGCGGTTAAAGAATTGACTGAGCCACAGTGTTGGGTCCCAGCTCTTCGCTTTCCAGAGTTCAGATGCGATGTCGTCAGGTCCTGTTGCTTTCCCCGATTTCATTTGTTTTATTGCCTCCTCGACTTCAGTTGCGCTGACTCTTAACGGTGTCGTGAGACTTAATCCTACGGTCCTCTTAAAACACGGATTGATTTTGTGACCACAATCAAAGCCCCGCTGAGACAAGCAACAACGGTACCAGTCTATACCAAGTGCATTGCTTAGCATTCATACTGGTGGATGCAAGAATCACCTAAATCTCTACCGAATTAAGGAGTATGGCACCGTGTTGAAACGCAACACCACGCCGAGGCCCGAAGGTCTCTTCTCGCTTGAGCGCAACCACAACCACCATGAAACTCCCACTTCAAATTAGCCCCGTGCAGACTCGGGTCTGATCGCCCTAATTAGGCCTTTGGAGCATTCGCCTATTGCATCATCATCTGCAAATCTTGGTCCCGGAGGCAAACTTAGCCCTGCCAGTCACTGAATTGTTGCATTAAATTGTGTAGAGCCATCACGGCAAACCGTTTTTTGTTACTTAGCACCAATAATTACTTGAACTTCTCAAGTCATAAGTTGTTCATCTTATTTTTCGAAATAAGGAAATTTACATGTGGTATTGTAGTATCCACTGGTCCTCACAATCGCAACATCCCGGCAACCCTAAGATCCCATTTAGTAATTCTCCCATCGTATAAATTGCAAACTAAAATAATCATTGAGTTTGCATGCCATCGGATGTATTTTTGCCCAACGGCTCTATATAGGCAATAGAAAAATGTTTGCATATGACATGAGAAAATCAGCTGATCGGGGAAGGAGTATCTTTTAAATTTTGAAGTCATCGATTTCCCCCACATGAATATTGAATATTTCCCCCTCCATTTCTTGGAAGGAAAAAGTGACAAAAGCCCTATTGTTGATTCAATTATTTTGAGCTGGTTAAGAATGTCTCAGTAGTTTACGTTCTGGTACGCATCATACCATAATCCTATTTTATTGATTATTTTTAAGGTTTTGTGTGAAACAAAACCTTATTCAAATCCGTTTACTGTCTGTCTGTCTGTCTGAAATGCACACTTTTTTCCAAAACAGCAGTTTAAAGGGGGGCTCCCCATACATGCATAAATAAAATGAAGTATCTGATCTCCGGTCGGTCCGTCCTCGATCCACACAGGCGGCCCAAAGGATATTGGCTAAGGTTGACCAGAAATAAGCAAACTACCTAGAATGAAGCTTGAAGAAACCACACGCTAACTATAGAGTAAAACAAAGGGGACGGCTTCAAACAACATGGTTTCAATGAGAAAATTCGAAATTTAGACTGCTAGCAAGGCAGACATGGTTCCCAGAGGATTTTGTATAGTAATAATACCCCAAGTAAAGACGAAAGAAGGAAATGATTGGAGGTTTACTGTAGGTTGCAGAATACAAAGAACTACGGGTTTCCAAATAAAGCCCTTAAACTCTCTTTTAAGTAGAAACTGCATATATTTGTAGAGATTTTTGAGACGTGTTAAGTGAATGAGATTTTTTCTGATGTGTTGAAATACTAAAGGCTAGTATTGCTGGCACAAAGCTAAAGAACCTCCTACTTAAATATGCCTATTACACACTATGAGGAAAATGCTGGATCGAATAATTCTGCTGTAGAGAGTATGTGGCTCATAATACTGACAATAGGCTTCCGTAAGCTGGTGACTGGTTTAGCTGAAAATTCAACGCTCGAAATGGATAGTATCAGGGAATATTGCGCAGTGATTACCATTGATATACAAAATGCTAATTGGTGAGCTACGCCGATGACATACTGGTGATTGTGGTTGCAAAATAGTGGATTCATCGGAAGCATCATCTTCACTCAAAAAGCAGCAATCAAATACCTTAGAGTGATGATAGATGATAGGCTGAAAATCCAGCAAAATGGGCCTGTCAAGGTTCATGCTAGAGTCGTGAGCTCTATACTCTTCTACGCGGCCCCAGTTTGGGGAACTATACTGCATACCAAGTGCAACTCCGAAAAGATCGATACGGCTTACAAGAGAACCGCCTTGAGAGATAGCCTGAATGATGACGATCGACAATTTGTCAGATGAGGAGACGGACATCCGTGTCGGGCCCTGCACCTTCTTTGACCCACACGTGAAAAGTATAGAAAGTGAGGAATCATTGCGTAGGTGCCAACAGCGATGGAAGCGGACGAAAAGTGGTTGATTGACATACTGATTGATTCCCAAATCGTGGTCTGAACGCAGAGAACCCACAAAGGGACAAACTCCAATCTCTGGCCACTTATCACGAGACATGGTAGATACCGCAGATATCTGTATACGCTTAAAGTGGACAGGAGTGAAGGCCCAGAGGTAAGAAAAAGTCCAAATAAAACATTGTAAAAGACGGTAGGACTAAATGCTTGCAGGCTAGGAGAACTAGAATGTACTTAACCACCTGGTGGAACGGATTCAGTGTATGATGAGAGATACAGAAGAGGCGAAGAAAGGCAGTTTTGAATACAATCCTCGGCCACTTGGTTTTAGTTTAGCCGACAGGGCTTCCTCACCGCCACCTCTGAGCACCAGTTGCGCTGACTGGTCGAACTACTCCAAATGTCATCAATGATTGTGGAAGTGGAGGATGACCAAATTCTTCAGTTCAAATCTGCTCAAAGTATTCTCGCCATCTATCCGTTGCGGCTCGACGGTTGGAAAGCAAAGTACCGTTCTTGTCATTAACGCAACAGAAGTGTTCGATATCCTGTGTGCGTCCATTACGGCTTTTAACAAGTCGATACAGATCTCTCTCGCCATCCCGAGTATCCAGTTTATCGTAAAGATTTTTGAAATGGTTCGCTCGCTCTTATAAATTTGCCAATAAGCAGGCGTTTTATCGTCGAGAAATCTGTGGTAGAAGCGTTTCTTTTCACGGACCTTCATTTCAACATCATCATTCCAAAGCCAAGTATCTCGGTTGATGTACCGCTCATCCGGCTTGATGACCCCGAGTGTTGCAGAGGCCGCTTTGTGGATCGTGTCTTTCATTTGGTTCCATGATTCTTCCACATTCGTAATGGTTGGCAATCGTATGAGTGAGATCGTTTCTTCTCTCTTCTCACCAAATCGCCACCATTTGATTTGTCGCGGGCCAGTGCGTTCCTCACGCTGTTTTATCGGTGGCTTAATTTGCAGGACGGCAATCAACGGCCGAGGTTGAGGTGCGATGGTCTCATAGAGAACGACTTTGCAATCAGTGGCAGTGGTAAAATGTTGGCGTCTTATGAGAATATAGTCGGTTTGCGTTTTAGTGTTCCCACTATAAAATGTAGGATGAACCATGTATTCATAAGTACAAGGTCATGGGTGTCCGCAAAATCGATTATACGCTCGCCACCCTCATTGCGCGCTCCGAATCGCTTTCCCCCCATGGCACCAGTTCCCGTCTGCTTTTCACCCACATGACCATTTAGGTCGCCGGCAATGATTATATAATCGTCAGCAGCCACGTGACAAGTCTTTTCATCGAGAAGTTACCAGAAGGCATCTTTCTCGGCATCAGGTTGACCTGTCTGTGGTGCGTACGCGGTGAAGAAGTGAATAGTGCGATCAGCTGATATAATGGTGAGCTTCATCAGCGGATCATCAAATCATTCGACTTCTTTAATGGCATCACGGAAACCCTCTGAGATGGCAATGCCAACACCATATTGAGTGTGTGGGTTACCAAAATGGAGAAGTTTGTAGCCATTTTTACCTCGTTAGCGTTCAATGTCGCAGGTTTTGGCACAGACCATCGGGTTTCTTGCAGAGCGCAGATATCAATGCACCTTTTCCGAAGGGCTCTTGCGAGTTCCTCGGTCTTTCCAGTTAGGGTACCAACATTTAGTGTGCAGACGCGTATCTGTTTTGTTCGTTGTAGTCAGACTAACTTGCTTACGTTCTGACGTCGTCCATCAAGAACTCTTGCCCATTTCTCGACAGGCCCGGGGCCCGTCGTGCCGCGTCGACTAAGGTGGACGCCCTAGCATTTCTCCGAGGCTTGTGACTCAATTTGGTCATCATGTTTGTGACGACATTGTATGCATTTTCTTGGTCGACCTGTTGGGGGGCCTGTCACCAAGAGAGATCAGGTATACTCTATTTATCTCTTTCCCTGATCTCAGCATTTTATTTTTGTTTTACTGAGGATAGTACAGAGTACGTTGCCTCAAACCCTCCTCATTTACTTGGGCTTGGGACCAGCATACTATGTTAATAGCATGACGGAGCTAAATCAAAAGATTGGCTTGCAAAAAAAAATAAACCCCGCCTCCACATATGTCACAAAAGATGAAAAATAAGTAGAAAATTAAAACAGAACTAGATTACTAGACCCGGGCCAGAACTAAGGGTAATATGTATGTATATGTCGAATCATAATAATTCTCTTAATTATCGCAATTTGACTAGACTTAGTAGATAACTGAAAACATTAAGAACTTTCCTTTTTTATTAACAAAAAATCTCAACTCAACCTTTTGATCTTCAAAGTAGATGTGCATGTAATTATCCACGACGGCACATAAGTTAGTACAATTTGTAAAGGGGCCAAATTAATTGCCTCGAAAAGCTGTTGGCATTGAATGACCTTTACTGCTATCGCTCAAAAGTTGCCCGTCTTGCAAACTTGTAAGTCAATACTACGAATGGTCTCTGGGAATCTTCAGGGTAAACTAGAGTAGCTCAGTGAGCTTCTGTTTAGATATTTGGACCATGAGTAGTTTATTAACATCCGCCATAGAGATGGTGATGATCATAATTAAATGCGAAAGGTTTTAATTCAGAGCAAAAAAAACTGTTAGTAAACACAGCGCACGGTGGACCGATGTGGGGGAGATTTGAATATAAATTTATTCTAATTATTACAACTAAAATATTGGCATTTAACGCTCATTAGTTCTTTATAGGGTTTAATGGGCACAAAGCTGATTTGTCAGGGACAAAGAAGATACTAATTCAGATAAGGAAATATACAACCATTTACACTCATTTATTATGTAATCAACAGCACTTGATGTATTCTCCGTGTCATTGTGCAACCATAAAACTTTATTAAAATCGGTTCAATGTCTGTCTGTCCGTCTGATTTTTTTCCCGGAGGTGGAAATCTTCCAAAGACACTGGTACACAGGTTCCAGCGTGTGGGATTTTTACCCACTAAAACCACCATCCCTCTTCCCCGTGGAACTCCCACAAAGTATTTCGTCTCGGGGTGAACATGGCTCTAGCTTCGCCCATCGATTGCATTTGCAGCCGCGTCTTTCTCGCCTCTTTCAACCTGCACTGAATAAGCCCTACCAAGTCACTCACTGCATTTCAGTTCTCCTGACATGCAAGCATTTTCCCAATTATATTTTCCGGCGCTAGCGTTTCTTAATATGTCTCCTCTAGACTCTTCCTTTCCTCAACAGCAATGGAAGAAAACATGCTCCAGGTTCTCCGGAATACCGTCGGAACTGGGATAGTTGGGTGAGGGGTCCAGTTTAAACCTATAGAGGTATTTACGGTAACCGCCATGTTCCGTGAGAAACTGCGTAAGATGATAGTTTATCTCAGCATGCGTTCTCTGCGTCCACAGCTTGATCCTGGCAATCAATCCGTGGGTCCATCTTCCCTTTTGCACCCGTTCCCATCTGCTTAACGATTCCTCCCTTTCGGCGTTTTTCACGTGCCAATCAGAGGAAGAATCGGGTCCATCATAGATACATGACATCTCATCGGCCCAAAATATCGATCAGCATCATTCCGGCTCCTGCATCGGCCACTTCATTTGATGTGGTTCTATAACCATTGCACACCCTTAGGGGGTCTTTCTATAAACCGCGCTCATCTTTTGAATATTGCATGTAGTATGCACTGCGGTTGACCAAATTGGCGCTGCGTAAAGCAGTATAGATATCACTACTCTCTCTAAGCATTTCACGAGTGCATCGCAGACTCCCAACATTTGGCCTCATCCCTGCCAAGGCCATGCTAACATTGGACGCATTGGTGCAAACTTTTTGTAAGTACTGCTTGAAATTCAGCCTTGCATCTATCATCACTTCAAGATATTTAATTGCTTGCTTCGAGGTGATGATATGCTTCCCCATTCTGATACAGGTGGTTTCCTTAAGCCGCTTCATGATAAGCACTGCCTCTATTTTATCCTCCACGAGTGCAAGACTTGTATCTTTCAGCCAGTTCTTTATGGCAGTGTTTGCTTCGGATGAATATAATTCCACATCTGCCAGATTGCAATGACAATCACCGCTATGTCATTGGGGTAACCCACTATTTTGACCTCACTGGCAACTAGCACGTTGAGGACATTATTATACATGTTATTCCAAAATAGCGGTCCCAGCACAATACGCGGAGACCCAGCTAACCCAGTAACTAGTTTGATGAGGCCAATGCTTGATCTGGCCGTGCGGAAGCCGAATTGTCAGTCTGGTAAGCTTCCCAGACTTTCTATAGCCGGGAGTGGCCAATAGACATACATATATGTCTGAAGGAAGATGATTCACCAGGAAGCTTACCAGATTTAGGCAACTACCCTAACCTTTGATTTTTCCATGTCTCGGGAAAGATACCATCCGCCAAGTATGCTTCAAACCACTCTAAGAATATATCTGACCTCGACTTAGCGGCAAGTGCTTTGTTTCAGCCTGCTTCAAATCTCTAATCCTGCTCTCTGAGCCGCTCGTTTGGTCCGATGACAAGTCGACTGACCGCCAACCAGACGCTCTCCCCATTTTTGGGACGAGCAGATTTCCAACCGCTTCACTAACTCTTCAGGTCAACGACTCTTGTCTGATGACCACTATGGGTGTAGTATTCACTGACGTTCCAGGACATATCGCGAGCAAGTGAAGGACTAACAAAGGTTAGATTCCGGTTAGTATTAACCTAACCGTCGTTAGTCAATATGATATGTAACTGCGTGAAAGCATCGAAGAGACAGTACCCTTTTGCATTCGTCAGTGGACCTCCCCATTCTGTGGCCCATGCATTGAAGTCACCTGCGAGATCTTCCTACTGGGATTCTCTGGATCCTGCTTACATTCCCCTCCACCCAACCCTTTATGATCAGGGTCAGCTTTCACTCTTCTTACTATGTCGACATAGGACATACTACCCGTGCTTAAAATGATGGTTGCCTTGGGACGGAGCCTCTTTCATCTTTTTTTGGCTTTTTTTGGTCCAACTTTAGTCCAACCGTTCTGTACCTTGTGAGCTCCCTTGGTACTTTAGGCACTATTTTCCCGCCTACCGAGGTTTTAGGCCCCGTCTTGATACGCCTTTTTTGGGAATCTCCTGATGTCCTGGAAGTTCGTCTTCCCTTTCCCGAACCCTTTTTTCCTCTGTCCATCCGCGAGTATACAGTTGGGTGTCACCTGCATCGACTGCGTCACCCTCGAAGGAGTAATTTTAGGGCTCTCCTTCAAATCTTTCTCATCTTTCCTCGATTTATTATACAGAACCCTGATGGCTCTCTCCATATGCTTGATTGCTTGGTGCACGTTGTGTTTATCTTTAATGAATGCCGACAACTTAACAATTTTCGCTTGAAGCAAAATGAAGGATGACTCTTCTAGGTCGGACTTCTGTTCCAAAGCTTCCATTGTTCTTTTTGCACATTTTCTGACATTAACGGGTTTCCTGTGGCCCATGTCCTTTTTCGCCCTGAATATTGTTTCTTGTTTGTTTTTCTATCGACTTGCAAAGTAGCACATTGCCGAGCAGGCATTGAGGTCCACAAATAAAATTTCTAAATTATCCGTAACGTCTGCGCTACCAAAGGTGCTTAGTTTCGTTGTCAGTCCTGATCATAATTAGAAAAAGAATGCTTTGATATAAAAGGGGAAATATTGAATACCTCTCCAGGGAAGGTTCACATCAGAACAGACTGAAGTGCCAGACGATCACTATCTTAGAAGAGTAATCAAAAAATATTCCAAAATATTGTTAAGTAAGAACAGATGGATAGCTTGCGTTTCTAAAGATCGATTTTAAAAGAATTTAAACGGGGCGGAGCACGTAATAATAACAGATGTTGAGGGTAATCGACAATCTTTCCGAGTTGGGTAGATAGGGTATCAGAAGCCACTTCAAGGGGCCGTTTTTGACGACACCAATTCTTAAGATCGTAACTATAATGAGAACGGTAAGGGGAACAGAACCTCATCGACTCAGATCTTCAGATCCCGCTCGTAGCGTAGGATAGCAGCTCTCCACCCTAGAGCCTGAAATCTTTTTCATGGTTCAAAAGAATTAGTGTGTTGGAGTTGGGCTATCGAAAGGGAAGTGCTTGAGGGTTGTTCCTTCATCTCCATAACATCCACATTGAGAATTGAAAGACACCAGCCTGCCATCAGACCCAGCCTCCGTAAAAATCGCCACGCTCCCGTTCATATTTGCGCGCATGTGGTCCAAGAGTTCTCGCCACCGGATCTTGTCACAGGAGGGCCAAATCATCCTTGACAAACCGCTGCTAGTGTACCTTCTACCATCTGAAGTCTCCGGCTGTTAAGTAGTATGAGTAGATTCCATCCATCGCAGTTTAACCCGCGGAATAGCGACTGCATCCGCCAAGGGACTTTTTTTGTAAGGAGGTGGAAATCTTCAACCGACTCTGACTTGGGTATGTCCGGGTGCAGGATTTTAAAATCACACCCGACTCTTTGCTCCGTGGAACCACCATAAGGTATTGCGTCACAGGGAGGAATTAGCTCACATTAGCTATTTCTCCTATCTTCTATGAGCAAAGTTCGTAATCCCACCTTCTTTACCCCTTCCGCTTTTTGCAGTTTTCCCTGAATTGATCCGATCATTGAGTTGATCGGATTACAACCCTCCTCTTCCCGATGCTAGCATTCTCCTCACCACATTTTCCGATACCAGTGCTTCACCTCGAGTTCATTCTAGGTTTCTCCTCTTATTCATAAATCTCGGACAGTGGAAGAATACGTGCCCTGGTTTTTGGAGCATCTTAACCCGATTCGTTTTCCAAATAACAGACGTGTTCCTCATTGAAACTCCGGGTCGGGTAAGAAACAGGGATGTGCAAAATCCTAAGCAGGAATTAGAGACCGTGGTTCTGTTGGTAGAGATGTTTCGGGATGTGAGGCGGAGTGCGGAGGACATTAAATTCACAGCTTGCACAGATTCTGAAGTAGCTCTTATATTGACCAGGAATCAGAAAACAATGCACAATGAAATAGTAAAGCGCCGAGTCGGGACTACCTGCAAGATTTTTTACCCATACGAAAATCAGCACGTACGGTCCAGATGGCAGGAGTTATGGTTCTCTCATCTTCCTTTTCTAAAAGGTGAACTCCCGGTGAGTCCTTTTCTTACGGTCGAGAATACTTGTGCACATGTGACTATGGAGCATTAGCGCCAATTTCGTCATCTTAGTTGTGATTGGATGTGATTTTTGACCCTAGATCAAAAGTTGAAGTTATCGACGGTTTTAAAGCTTCGTTTTTTTATGCTGACGTTACCATCATATATTTAGCCCTACCCTCATTAAGGTGTAGCCTAAAATCTTGCGCCACCTACTCGATCTGGGTGAAAGTAATTTCTACATCTCATGTAATTCGTCGTCATCATAGCATCACCAATTGATGCGTGAAATTGAAAAGGATGGTTACATCAGCATCGCGGAACACTTTTTGCAGGGCCAGCTTAAAAAGGATGCACGATGGGGCATCTCCTTGCCTTAAACTCTTGTTGATGTTGAATGCTTTCGTGAGTGAACTGACCCCACTAGTGAATAGTACAAAGTGACATCATAAGGCGTTTTGAGTTTCTCCAGAATGCCCATGCATAGAGCACTTCAGATAGATCTCCTTTTCACGCAGTCGACCAGTTTCTCGAAATCGATAAAGATAATGCAAAGAGAAGATCTCCATGCACGTTTCCAATATGATCCGGAAATTGATGATGTAGCCAATGCAGAGTGTAAACCCCTGCGATAAAATTTTCTAAGCGCTATTTAAAGCATTCGAGGAAACCTTTAACTATTATCTATTATCACACAATATCTCGGAAAGGAAGACCTCAAGTGTCTAGGGTTTGAAGTTTCTCCTGGGAATGCAGGGGCTGCAAAAAAATTTGCCGCGAGATCCCAGATGTTATATTGTTGAAGACAGTGGCGAAATATTCCTTCCACCCCAACCAGTCATGATAAGGAGCAGGAAATTGATAGCCCTGACCAGACTATTAAAAGATACATGTGTATGGAACCAAAATCATTACTGTCTTTGATAATGTGGAGCTATGTTACTCACTGCATGCAAAGGGATGCACAGATCGCACCTTTCTACCA
Source organism: Hermetia illucens (assembly GCF_905115235.1). NCBI lineage: Eukaryota > Metazoa > Arthropoda > Insecta > Diptera > Stratiomyidae > Hermetia > Hermetia illucens. The sequence continues at coordinate 4,990,714 of NC_051849.1, read as the reverse complement.
AATTTCGTATCAATAGGACTACCCGTTTCTGAGATAACAGGTGTGGCAGACAGACGGAGGGACCGGTAGACAGATAGACCTGTGAGGAGTGACCAGATCCCCCATCAGGCGCGACCCCACCGACCTTCGCTCAAGTAAAAGAGGGCGAGACAAGGAGGGGGAAGCTTTGGGGAATCAACAGGCCCCAAAAAGGAAAAAGGGGTCTTGACCAGTCCAACAAACGCAACTAAAGGTTCAGAAGGGCCCAAAGTACCAAAAGTAGTAAAGTCGGCTAGTGAACCGAAACTGAATGAAAATAAGAACGATGGTTGGACTAAGGTCGTGAATAAAAAAAGAAATAAGAAACCAAAGGTGCGAATTCGCCCGGAGGCAATTGTAATCTCCAGCAAAGGACATCTTACATATGCGGAGATACTGAAGAAGGTGAAATCTGACCCTGACCTAAAAGACCTAGGCGGAAGTGTCAGTAAAATCCGGAGGACCCAGAAAGGGGATCTCATGTTTGAGCTGAAAAAATCCAGCGTGGGACGACGGCTTTCGTAACCAAGTTATAAACTCACTTGTGGAGAATGTCGCAGTTCGTTCCCAAAAACATGAAGTCTGTATACAGTGCAAGGATGTCGATGAGGTAACATCCAGAGAAGAGATCTGCACTGCCTTGAAGCAACAATTCAAGTTGGAGGAATTCAGGGAAGAATCTATCGTCAGCCTCAGAAAAGCTTATGGCGGTACTCAAACGGTCACAATGCGACTGCCAGTGGAATCAGCGCAGAAGTTGTTGGCTGTGGGGAAGGTTCGAATTGGATGGGTTGTTTGCCGACTAAGGCATGTGGGGAAAAAGGACATATTGCCAAGGAGTGCAATAGAGACCCCAAATGCATTTTTTGCGAAGAAAAGGAGGGAAGGGATAACCGGCATATTGCCGGAAGTGATAAATGCCCAGAATTTAGGAAGGCGTTAACTGCAGTGAAAAAATGAGGTTAATACAAATAAACCTTAATCATTACAGGGTCGCACAAGATTTGCTTGCGCAGACCACTTACAAATCCGCGATGGAGATTGCTATCATTAGGGAACCGTACAGAAATCTTGACGGTAGTGTATGAGTCACAGATACGACTGGTAGAGCGGCGATATGGGCGTGCCGTCGTCAAGCCATAGCATGGATCAGGCGGCTAGAGGCTTTCTGTGAGCAAAAATAAGCCGTATATTTATATATAGCTGTTACGCCTCACCGAGCCTCACACTGCCTGAGTTTGAAGACGTGCCAGACGATCTTGTTCATGACGTAAGGGGACGAAATCCAAAGATGTAAGCGGAGTGAGAGGGAATGTTTTAAGGAGTTCTTTTCGGAAGTGGACATAAATCCGTGGGGTAGCGCCTATAAAATCGTGACAGGACGATTCAAAGGCCGATCGTCTCCGCAGATCACGTGCCCTATGCTCTTGTTGAAAATAATCCAGGGGTTATTTCCCCAGCAAGAGGGGGGTACTAACACCTTCCAACGCCCCCTGAATGTGACACCGATTCCACCAGTCACCAGGGACGAGCTGATGGAATCTTCAGTCGAAAAGGCGACAGTAAAGCCCCGGGTCTTGACGGCATACCGAATAAGGCCCTCAAACTTGCCGTCAAATGTAGGCCGGATATGTTCGCGGAGCTGTTCGAAACGTGCATGTCGGTGGGTATCTTTCCTGCACCATGGAAGCGGCAGAAGCTGGTGCTGTTGCCTAAGGCTGGCAAACCGCTAGACGAATCGTCCTCCTATAGACCCATATGTCTTCTAGACACTATGGGGAAAATGTTCGAGCGGGTCATTTATAATAGATTACTTCCAGTCGTCGAGAGCCAAGGGGTTCCGTAAAGTCAGATCAACCATTGATGCCATCAGAATGGGTACTGGCTTCGCCGAAAATGCAATTCACGGAAGGGGTTGTAGCAGCAAATATTGCCTGGTGGTGATCCTGGATGTGAGGAATGCATTTAACTCGGCCAATTGGAACCTTATACAAAAGTCTCTGGCGACGATTGGTGTTCCCACCTATCTCGCCGCAATTATCGATAGCTCTGGTATAATACCGATGATGAACCTTAAGAGTACGTTGTCTCCGCGGGTGTCCCACAGGGCTCCGTACTAAGCCCACTACAGTGGAACATCATGAATAATGATGTATTCAACCTTCCGGTTTCGGAGGAGGCTACGGTGGTGAGTTACGCCGATAATATAGCACTGGTTGTGGTCGCAAAGCATCTCGAGGATGCTGAGTTGTACTCAAGCGAAGCAACCAGTGCTGTTAAGGCTTGGTTAGGGAGTGCTGGATTGGCACTAGCGGAGGAAAAGGCGGAAGCGGTCCTCATCACTAAGCGCCGCAAAAGAAATTACGCCTGCATTGGAACCGGGAATCGGATCATCACTTCCAAGCCGGCCATCAAATACTTGGGGGTGATGATAGACGGTGGACTAAATTTTAAGCAGCACATACTTGTAAAAGGGCATCCACCACGAGTATTTCTCTGGCAAGGATGATGCCGAACGTAGGAGGCCCGCGGCACACTAGCAGGCTGCTCATAGGCAGGGTGGTGAGCTCTTTCATGCTGTATGCAGTCCCAGTTTGGGGACAAGCACTGCAGGTTTTAGGCAATACACATAAATTGAGTACGGTTTACAGAAGAACATCCCTCAGGGTGTGTTCTACCTTCAGGACCATCTCAGACGATACAGCGTTCGTCATCTCGGGAATGATGCCGATTGACATCCTGGCAACCGAAATGATGAACATTTATAACATCAGGTCCATCTCTCCCTTATCTCAGGTGCAAAAAGCCGAAAGGGAGAGATCCATAAGCAGATGGCAACAGCGATGGGACCAGTCAGAAAAGGGTCGTTGGGCTTATAGGTTGATTCCTTCCATCGGGAAGTGGTTGGAGAGAAAGCATTGGGAGAACAACTATAATCTCACCCAGTTTCTCACCGGCCATGGAGGGTACCGTCAATACCTGTACAGGTTTAAATTGGTCACCTTGCCTAATTGCCCAAACTGCGGGGTCCCAGAGGACCCAGCGCACGTTTTCTTCCAGTGTCCTAGGTTCGTGGAAGAAAGGAGGAACCTAGAGGAAACTCTAGGTGAAGTGCTATCACCGGAAAATTTTGTACTGTCAGGAAGACTGAAATGCCATCAATTCCATGATCGCTGTAATCCAGGATAAATTGCGAAAAGCAGAAGAAGTGAGGAAGACGCGGTTACTAAGCTCGCGGGTAACGAAAGGAGACCTAGCTAAAGTAAGCTAACTCCGCCCCGTGATGTAATGCCTAAAGGTGGTCGTCGGGGGTGGTTTTAGTGGGTAAAAATCCCACACTCTAGCGTGCCCAGGCCAGAGTCTTTAGAAGATTTCCACCTCCTCAAAAAAAAAAAAGATAGACAGACACACCGTAAACCAATTTTAATTAGATTTTCTTTTACAAAAAAGAGCTGGTATAACACTATTTGAATTTGAATTTGATGCAGATATTCTCAAAGTCACGATTATTCAGTATTCTATATTGAAAGGGGATAGTTGTAAAACTCCCCCACGGAAATTGATATTGCAATGTTAAGTTCCTTCCAATGCCATTAGAATAGATACAATCACTATCAATCTTTGCGAAATTTACTTTGCTCTAATGTATCAAATGAAGGAATGCTGACTAGCCAGTTCTCGTAGCCATAAATGCGAAGGTTATGCTCAGCGGATTAACCAAACATTAAGAATTACACTTGCAGATGTACACAAAGAATCTATTTTACCCCTCATTTTTGCATCTTAAGACTATATGGGGCTAATAAAATGGATATGACTTCGCAATTAACAAGTCCACAAAACAAATACTTATTTCAGGTAGTGGAGTTGATTTTAAAACAGAATCAACAAAGGAATACAATTTCCCGTCAAATTACATAGCATCAACACGGCCTGGATATTAACCAGCCCTGAAGGGTTGGAAAATCTATTTCTTTTCCGCTGATTTAACCAGAACTGATATCTATTTTCATCACATTAACAATCAATATCAACACAACACAAAAACATAAGACCTCGCGTTTGAATGCTCATTAAAGTCAGTTTGCTAGTTGGTTGCGGCACAGAGTTCAAATGTGAAGATGTCAGTCTTGGAACGTTGTCGACGTACTCCGTAAAGTTTATTTCCATGGCGATAATCGCGGATCCATTGCATGAGCACATTGACATTTTGCTTCTTCAGTCGATAGATTATCTTGTGGGCGCCAACCGGTACCGCTTCCTATCTTCTATGAAATATTCGTTGAGCTGGAGTAGCTTTTGATATGGACGCTTCGAATTAAATTGGCTCTATCTATTTATAGTATGTGAAATATAAGCGGGTGCATACTTTCGTTCCCAAATATTTAGATTTTCCTCCTCCTAATTTTCGATTTTTGTACGGATAATTATTTATCCATATTCCACATGAAAATCGAGTTACTCGCTTAAGTCTTTCGTTTCTGGCTCATGAAATGATTCGATGACAACAAAGATTCTTCTGGTCACAGAGTTATAGTTGAGCTAAAAGCATCTGAGGAAAACCAAAATTACATCATTTACATCTTATTTGATCTGCACTCTTTAAAATAGGTGAATATTAATTTGTTATGTAAGAGATGCTAATCGAAGTAAGTGACATATAAGTTGAATTATGATAAGCAGCCTCCTCACCTTGTCCTGGAAATTATTTGCCAAGTTACACGCATCTTCTTTGCACCCAGTGGCACAATATATTGCAAAGCTTATGAAATTACTAGCTTGGTCATCACGCGTCTGTTATGACCATTAACGACGTTGGTTGTAAACTAGTGGACCTAAAATCATTGATAATTCGCAGACATCAGCAATAAGATTGCTCGAGGTGGAAAACAGTTTTCACTTGCATTTATTAAATGAAAGTCCACGCAGGAAAAGTTGGTGTAGAGAGACTGATTTTTCAGAGAGGAAGATCCCAAAAGATTTATTAGGCAGTCTAGCAAAGTTGAAGGTAGCCGAACAATTCACACTTTACCAACTGCATTAGCATGTGCACTTTTCAACTTCAATATCTTACTTGAAACTTTTAGGTGGTGTGCATACTTTACATGCAAATACAAAAGCCATCGATGAAGTAACTGCTTTCGTCCAGTGAAGTTATGCAAAAATGATTGACACCTTGATCAACAAAGTTGCACCATTTCCATATCTGGCCGGAGCAAAGCCGGTCGCTCGAAAAGTCGATATTTTAAAAAATGCATCAATATTTATCGATCTAAAGGAGAAGAATCTTGAAATCAACTTCTGTGCAGCAACATTGTAGCCTGATTGTTTACTATAATACTTGCATTCCACGTACACGATACCTTAACAGCGAAACAAGAAACATTTAATTGACGGTAATCGACCATTGCGGATGCCCACTAAAAAAAGAAGACGCCATGAGATGACTTGTCTTCTAATGCCGACCGGTATTATAAAAGGCCAGGTCGCATCCCGCGAAACCCAGTCAAGTGAGTTTTACAATATCTGTTGCAAGAATTACACATTTTTTTCGCATTTCAATGAGATGTCACATTCAAATGGTGCCCAATAGAATCTGCGCTTTGTATCTCTCCACCAACAGATATTGGTCTTCTTAGATCAGAATGGAAATGGCATCAGGTTTTTGGTTTATGGCTAATATTGAAGCATTTCTCGTTGTCAGTGACGCGTTTGTTATATCGAATGACCTTAGCGCAACATGGTAATGACTAGATGTTAAATGACTGCCGGCGCATCAAATCGACTTAACGGAGAGGAGCAGTAGTGATGGATTTCCCATTTTCAGATTGAATTATCTGAAACAAGTCTATTATAAATGTTAGTAGTACACGTTCGTGTTGTTTTTGGTATTTGAGCATTATCGCTGGAATGCGTAGAATTTTCGCTTTCGATGGTAACATATGAGGAGCTCCGGCAATTAGTGTTGGTAACATATTGTTGATTTGCTTGAAAAATTTGCATTTTCATGTTTATTCTGTGCACGATTTCCACGCAGAACGTATAGAATCTAAGAACTAGTAGTCGAAAAATTAGGTCAAATATATTTTTGAATTTAGAGATATTTTTTTTAAAAATATTATCGATTTCTCAAAATTAAACGGAAAACTTTTTTAGTAGGACCTATTAAGATCTCGGTGGTTTCTCTAAACTAATAGCCACTCTAGCCACTGTGGCGGCCTGGTCTGATTCTGCTTCAGGTTAAAGTTGTATAATCCGGCAAGTCCTCACACGACCTCCGCGTGGTGGCCGCTGGAAACCGTCTTCAGGTGGGCCAAGAGTGTGTAGGGCCGGGCTGGGAGTAGGCCCATCTAACTGACGGGGATCTGCTTGTCTGCTGGTCATGTGTTAGGGGCAAGTAGATCTGGCGGAGGGATGGACTGAAGCAACAGCCCGGGGATCGTCCTCCCTGCACCGGAGAAGGTGCTAATAGGACCCCAAGCCAAGGTGGAACAGCATACGCCGAGGGCTGCGTGGCCAATGGGGAGTTTAGTCTTTAGTATGCGAACTCTGAATACCTTGGGCACCTTCAGTTTCAAATAAGACCCTTACCCTGGTGTCCGGGCCAGCCAGGGTGGACATTCTTCCCGGACTACTCGTGGGACCAAGACATGGACTCAATTAACAAAAAAACTAAAACGACGATAGAAGAGAAGGAGATGATGCCAGGCGCATCATCGGAGGACGAGCTGCTGGCCTCCAGCCAGGAGACAGTGGCCGTCGAGAGCAGTACACTCGGTGCCAGCCGTAGCACCGTTATGCTGAAACCAACCGCAGGGACCTCCCGGAGCGAGGCGTCAGACGGACTAGTGGCTTCCAGCCTAGAACCCACCGCCGTCAAGCTGGGTATAGCGAGTACCAGACATAGTACTCCTGATCCGAAGCCCTCAGCGTCGGGGGATCCCTCGAAAGCGAAAACCGACAAGAATGTCGGTCGCCGGAAACCGGCTAAGAAGTAAAGGCCCACGGGTGTCCTGCTCAAGAGCCAGTACCAGAAGGCCATGCATATTCTCGGCAAGATTGCCAAGAATAAGGAGGCCGGTACTGTCGACGAGCGGGATGAAAAAGTCTTCGCTAAATACCAGGCGATTGTTGATGAATACAACAGCAAACGCCGGGCTGACGAGCAGAAGGCGAAGCCCATCGCTCTAAAACGCAACCGATCTCAAGACGAGGTCGAACAAGATAAGAAGCGGAGCAGAGTGGGCAAGAGCGCAGACGCCAAGCAACATACGGAAGAAATTGTACAGCAACCGTCAGCCGGCGGGCAACGTACTTCGAAGCCCTTCAGCGACGTGGCCAGGAGTCACTTACGTGTGGCGCTGGCGGATGGCAATTCTGCTAGCGGCAAACTAACGCTGGAGGTGTGGACCAGTGTGGAGGCTAGGCTGTCGGGCATGGTCTATGAGCATCTCCTGGAGACCGGAGGCTAGCACCCGGGACTCACTCCCCACTTTGATTCATCTCAGGTGGTCCGTGGGTTCCACGTAATAGCTTGCATGGACCAGTTCTCTAAGGACTTTCTCGGCTCGTGTGTCGCTAAGATCAGCGACGCCTGGGAGGGCGTTAAGCTCAAGATTATCCCTTACGACGAGATTCCCAGGAGACCGGTCGCTCGCATCTGGTTGCCGAAGATCCGCATGGAGAAGGACAAGCTCGTCCATTTCCTGCGCCTTCACAACCCCGGGATTCCCATGGACGACTGGGTTGTTATAAAGGAGGAGGAACCTCAGATAAACAGCCAGCCCGTACTACTCCGAATAAACGAGGAGTGCCTGGAGGCACTGAAAAAGGCTGATTATAAAGTGTGGTTCGAAGTCAGGAATGCCAAAGTAAAAGTGTTCCGTTCTGCGAAACCGGACGACGACCTTGACCCAATCGACGCCGCCAACGAGCTGTTGGAGGAGATGACGATCGACGGTCCGACGCGGGCTGACAAACCCCCCACGCAAGCAGATCATGCTGAGGGTAACGCAGATAAATCTGCAGCACTCGAAGTGCGCCTCGGCTAATCTGCTCGTCTTCCTCTTAGAGGAAGACATCGACGTCGCATTAATACAGGAGCCCTGGGTCGGAAGCGACCGAACCATCAAAGGGCTCCAAAGCAAATATTTTAATTTATTCCACAGCACAGGAGACGCTGATCAGGATAGACCTAGAGCATGTATTCTTGCGAGGAAGAGTCTGCACGCTTTCCTGTGCCCGGACCTGAGTTCCAGTGACCTAGTTGTGGTCAAGCTGGAGCAGGTGGGGGCAGAGAACGTGTATATTTCCTCGGCGTACATGGCTCACGACCGATCAGCTCCGCCAGAAGAACTACAACATCTGACGAACACCATAACAACAAAGAAAGCCAACCTGCTGATAGGCTGCGACGAAAGAGGTGAGTCATTCTTTGATTTTATTATTACTTCAAATCTATCGGTGTGTAACAGGGGCAGTACACCAACCTTTCATTTCCCCTGCTCGGAGAACTGTGACGGTTGGGAGGAGGTCCTTGATATCACCCTAATAACAGACAACGGGATTCTTAGGGTGGAGGACTGGAGAGTGTCTGACCAGAGATCCTTCTCTGACCACAGTTGGATACTCTTCAGTCTAGATCTCGCCGCAGAGGTTTCCAAGCCCTTTAGAGACCCCCGGAGGATCGACTGGAAAAAGTTTGGTCAGGTAATTAAGAACAAACTCTCCGGTGCGCAAATTGGTAGGATTGGCACGACAGACGAACTGGAGTCAAAGGTCGGGGCTCTGGAGATGGCTTTTGATATCGCCTTCAAAGTCTCGTGCCCTGCTAAGTACAGCAAAAAGACCTTGCCACCGTGGTGGAACGAAGATCTCTCTAGTCTCAGGAAGCTGACCAGAGAAATCTTCAACATCTGCTACAGGCAAAAATACTGGCAGCCATATAAGGACTGCCTAAAGAAGTACAAGTCGGCCATCAGGACCGCCAAGAGGCGGACTTGGCTAGACTATTGTCAGACCATTGAAAGCACTAGTGAATCCGCGAGGCTCAATAAGATTCTGTCCAAGGAACATAAGAGTCCATCCTTCCTTAAAAAGTCGGAAGGCTCCTGGACGGAATCTTCTAGTGAAACCTTGGAGCTGCTGGTGCAAACGCACTTTCCCTCCAGCGAGGAGGACTGTGGGTCAGAACCTCGCTTGGAGGGTTTGCGGCAACCCCAGCTGTGCGAGACTATCGAATCGGTAATTACCGGGGATAGGATCGGCTGGGCTATAAACAGCTTCTCCGCATACAAATCTCCAGGCCCAGATGGCATAATGCCAGTCATGCTACAGAAGCAGCAGGAAAGGGTTGTGCCGTGGTTTGTTGAGATTTACCGGAGCTGCATCACTTTAGGATACGTACCGCAGTCCTGGAGGCGCGCACGGGTGGTTTTCATACCGAAAGCGGGCAGGCGTGGTCATGAGTCCGCGAAGGACTTTCGGCCAGTCAGCCTGACCTCTTTCGTGCTGAAGACCCTAGAACGCGTCCTGGACATTCACTTAAGGACGATTATGGAGAGAACGCCTTTCTCTAAGTCCCAGCATGCCTACCTCAAAAGAAAATCCACAGAAACCGCCCTCCACGAGGTAATTGGCACGGTTGAGCGGTAGCTGCAGTACAAGCAGTATACCCTTGCTGCCTTCTTGGATATAGAAGGAGTTTTCACCAACGTCAGTACCAACGCCATCAAGGAAGCCTTGACCGGTATTGGATTGGAGGGGTATCTCACGCATTGGATTATATCCATGCTGAGTACCAGGATAATCCAGTCCGATCTGGGAGGCAACCACTTGACCAGAGCTGTGAACAGAGGCACGCCCCAGGGTGGTCTTATCTCACCGGTGCTCTTGTTAATAGTAATGGACAAAATTTTACGTACATTGGACAACAGCGGGGTGAAGGTGGTGGCGTATGCCGACGACTTGGTGATATTAGTATCAGGGATGTTTCTGTCCATTATGAGCGACATCATGGAAGGAGCGTTGCGAAAGGTGTGCCTGTGGGCCGCAAGATGCGGGCTCAGCATAAACCCAACCAAAACGCAACTGATGCTATTCACCACCAAGACAAGGATACCTGAATTCCATCTACCACGGCTGAATGAACAAAGATTGGTTTTTTCCTCTAATGTAAAGTATCTGGGTGTAATCCTGGATCCTAAGCTAAATTGGAGGTTGAACATAGAACTGAGGGTTAAGAACGCCTGTATAGCCTTCTATGCCTGTAAGAGAACCTTCGCCAAGAAATGGGGTCTCCGGCCGAAGATGATTCTCTGGATGTACACCGCTATAGTGCGTCCGATCCTCACGTACGGATCTATTGTATGGTGGCAGGCTTTGAAGAAGAAATACAATAGAACGAAGCTTAATAGGATTCAGAGAACCGCGTGTGCAGGTACTACGGGGGCTCTGCAGTCCTGCCCGGCAGATGCTCTCAATGTACTCCTGCATCTCCTCCCCCTAGACCTCCACATCAAATATGTTGCAGCGTGCAATGCCGTCAGACTATGTGAGTCCGGATGCTGGGCAGCGAAGTCCTACGGCCACAGCAACATTCTAGATGAAATACCTCGAGAAATCTGGGCATCCCCCACGGACTATGTCACACGCAAGCTGAACTTCACGAGAAACTTTGCTGTGGACCTTTCAACCAGGGCAAAGTGGAAAACCGGCGGCGTCTTGCAAGACTATGACACGGTATTCTTTACGGACGGATCAAAGATGGCCTATGGAGTCGGCGCGGGGGTTTTCTCGAATACACACGGTGTATCCAAGTCGTATGGTCTCCCAGGTTTCGCCAGTGTATTCCAGGCGGAAGTACTGGCGATATTGGAAGTCTGTCGATGGCTGGAGCGTGATTCGAGCCCCAAGCGTAACATAGCCATTCTGACCGACAGCCAAGCGGCCATCAAGGCCTTGTACTCAACGACGACATCTTCCCGGTTGGTGGGGCAGTGCAGAGACACGCTCAACCATCTGGGCGGCACGCTCAAGATCACTCTCCTCTAGGTTCCCGGGCATAGGAACATAGAGGGGAATGAGCGGGCTGACGGATTGGCCAGGCAAGGCTCTGCTCTTGGCAGCCCCTCGGCGAATACAGTCGGTGTTCCGCTGGCGGCTGTCGGGGGCCAAGTCTACTCGCACTGCCTAGCAGCCGCGGGCCTGAGATGGCGAAGGCTTACAAGCTGTGCCAAATCAAGGAGAATTTGGCCCGCTTATAACATAGCCCGATCACGAGAGCTCCTGTGCCAGACGCGTGCAAATGCATTCAAGATTACGGCGGTCTGCACGGGGCACTGGCCCATAGGGGACCATGCCACTAGGCTCGGCTTACCCTACAACTCGCATTGCCGAAGCTGCGGAGAAGGAAGGGAAACCCTCATGCACTTTCTCTGCGATTGCCCAGCTCTGGCTCGAGTCAGGCTGCGGACACTGGGTAAACCATTCTTTGGGGACCTCAGTGAGATTTCTAGCTGCAGGGTCGGAGAGCTGCTTTCCTTCGTGAATGCTACGGGCTGGCTCTGAAGATCCGAGCCAGCTGGACTCTGCTTCCCTGTTCCTATAACAACAGTCACGGTCTTAGGAGTTTGTGGCATCAAAACGGCGCACCAATGCGCTAATTGGGCTCCTCGGAGCGGCCACTGATACCTACCTACCTACCTAGCCAGTGTTTTTTTTTTCTTAATAAAAATAGCAATCGGAAAATCTAAACGATCCACACTATTGCTTAGTCTGCAGGTTTTTTACACTACCGCATTCATTGTAATTACAACCAATTTAACACCGTATGACAGGTAGATAATTCACTTCCAATCAATCTCATTGACATGCCCATGAATCAAAAGATCTTGTTAATGAGAAAACAAGAGTTGGCGAGCAGCTACTAGTTTTAATGATTGGAAGGTTGGAATTTGATATTATAAAACAGTTTTGTATTTTTATAAACAACTCAACAATAGACAATGCAAGTTTGATGAAAGCTACAATCTTTTACCATTGGTCAGTAATACTTAGAGGTATTCAACTTATAATTCGCAAGTGATATATATTCCATAAAGTACCTACTGGCATGCTCACCTGACGAGCTATTATTATTATGTCTACAAATTTTTAGAGTGCTATAAAAATTTTAAATCAGAACTACAATCACGAACTCAACAGTAAACTTTTTAAAGCATTTATCTCCTGCTCTTAACTTTTTATTACCGATTTTTCTCTAAATTAGCAAAGTATCTTAGATAACAGAAAAATTTTATAGACTGGTTTTATTTTACTTATCGTAACTATTATAATTCTGGTTCATTGTGTGACGTACCATCATTGAAAGCTATAAATGAAATGAGCTAGTTCCGCCAAATTTAGAAGCGGCAGTAGATACGTCATTGGGAAAAGGCCACTATGTTGTGCAATAGGACCCACTTTCCCACAGTTCATCTTAGAACTGCATGGCACGAAATTAAAAGTGCAAACTTCTTGGAAAGTCATGGGGGAAACTGAAAACATTGCCAGGACTAGCGATTATGCATGAATATGGCGTTATATCCCACATAGGGGCACCTATTTGGGCATCTATCTCCAAGCGACAATAAGACAACCTTCCTTTTGAAAGCCTGATTTTGATTTCCTCCCTCTGAGGAGATAAAAAACTTCGCCACTCGTATAACGACATTTTTCCTATAGGCTGCAATGGACATCCGGTGAATTTGTTGTGGTCAAAGTTAAATATCTTACCTATCGTAGTTCGGCACCACCATAGCAGCGTCCTGATTTTTTTCAGATTTTTCGATATGGTAGTTTCCAAGAATGGCCCCCTTAAAGAAATTATCACTTTCAACCTCCCGCACTCCTCACCTATCCAACAAATGTCAAAACTAGGAGCGGCTTCGAAAAGTACTAACCGTGACCTTTAATTTGATCCCCCACATATACTACACTATATTTGGTGAAAAAAATGTACACCCCCCTTTTGCATGTATGGGGACCCCCTTAAATTCAACGAAAATTGTTACAAATTCGCTGGGGCGTTTTCCATTTGTTAATCCGCTCCGGTGTTCTCCCTCTACTCCGCTCACTAATAAAACAATCATGTCGCGAGAAGGGAAAACCGCGGGACGCGCAGCCTCCCTGTACCAACAATCTCGGTCAGAGTGGCCCCCTTTTAGTGGCGCAATTCGGCGGCGTACTTCCGCCAATTGAAAGCGCAATTTACCCTGGATGCCGCCACAACGGACGCCACGCGTTTCAACCACGCTCTTATCACTCTCGACAGGGAGACTATTGGACTCGTCGCAGACGTTCTGGAGGACGGCTCCTACGTCCGTCTAAAAGAACCGCTGATACGGCGACTTTCAGTACTTCTCAGAAAATACCGCAACATCACTACTGAAGGTAGTTTCTCCCAGCTGGTTAATCACGATTTGCAGCACCACATTCTGGAAAAGGCTATCTGCACACCTTTTGGCCTATTTGAGTTACTGGGATGACTTTCGGTTTGTACAACGCTGCGCGGACTTTCCAGAGATTCATCTACCCTGTCCTGCAAAACTTAAACTTTTCTTTCATATACAGGGATGATGTTTTGGTCGCTTCTTCATCCGAATCTGAGCACCTAGCTCATCTCGAGTGCATTTTTCAATGTCTTTTGGATTCTACATTGAACATCTAATCAAATCGACCATATCGCGATCTACGTGTCGCAACTAAGTTTGCTTACAAGAGAACAGAGTGTTGTTTCCGTAAATTAAATACGACGCGTTCTCGCAATCTTCTTTTTCTTCAGCCTTTGTCCCGTTCACAAGCGGGGTTGGCTCGTCGTGATCGGCTTCGCCATTTGGCTCTATCGAATGCCTGATCTGGGTGCAATCTCCAGGCTTTCAATTCCCCATCCAGCGTATCAAGCCACCGTTGCTTAGGTCTGCCTTTTGGTCGTTTACCATCGACTTCGATGTTCAGACCAATCTTGGCAAGTGAATTCTCGTTTGCACGAATTGCGTGACCATACCATCGAAGACGCCTCTCTCGCAACTTTTCCACGATCGGTGCAACCCCATAACCATCGCGGATATCCTCATTTCGGATGTGATCTAAACGTGTAATGCCACTAGTCCAACGTTGCATCTTCGTCTCCATTACCGCAAGCCGCCGTTCATTGTCTTTTATGGTCGGCCAACACTCAGAACCATAGAGAGCGACTGGACGGACGACATTGCGGTAAATTTTAGATTTGAGACGTTCGTTAATACGTCGATCACAAAGGACACCAGTTGTGGAACGCCACTTCATCCAGGTTGCGTTAATGCGTGAAGCAATTTCATAACGCAGCTCTCCATTGGCTGATAGCGTTGACCCGAGGTTTTAAATCGCTCAGTTCTGGGCAGATCACTGCAATCCACCACTTTAAACAACCCCCTCCCTAATATTGATGCACATTGTGTTATTATTAAAAGTATCTTTATCCTAGGCGCAGATAAATTTGTCGGCGCGTCCCGTGTAGCATACACCGTGGAAAAAGGCCCGTGAGGACCCGTGAGGTGTGGTAGACTTCTCACCCAAGATAATAAGCAGTTGAAGAAGTGGCAGTAATACTATACTCCATTCTGAATTTTATAGCGCCCAGCGAAATTCCACCTTTTATACATAGTACGGTAAGTTGACCTCACATATAGATGCGGTCTGATCTTCTAAACAGGGTTGAAATTATTTTTATCTTTCTCGCCGTCACAGTAAACTGCCCGCCATGACTGCCTCCATGTGTAATTTTTCTGTACAGCCCCTGTTGGAGTGGAGTGAGTGGACGAAGGGGTTGATCGATTACGATTCCTAAGAAGGGTAACAGTTTCGAGTATGGCAACTGGAGGGGTATTTATGTGCTTCCTGCTGCGGCAACAGGTTCGAAATCATTCCTTTCTATCCCGTTCTAAATTCACGGATCACTTCAAAACCACAAAATATTGGGTTGGGGAAAAAGAAATGTCGTATTGTGCAGTAACTGGGTATACACCATAAAACCGTTTGGAACCATTTGCAGAAAATTGGATTCCAAAAAAAGCTGAATGTTTGGGTGCCACACGAGTTGACGCAAAAAAATCTCTTGGACCGAATCAATGTCTGCGATGCAAGGCTGAAACGGAACGAATTCGACCCATTTTTGAAGCGGATGGTGACTGATGATAAAAAGTGGATCACGTACGACAACCTCAAGCGAAAAAGATCGTGGTCAAAGCGCGGCGAGCCGGCCCAAGCCCTCGCCAAGTCCGGATTGACGGCCAGGAAGGTTTTGCTGTATGCTTGATGGGATTGGAAGGGAATTATTCACTATGAGCTGCCCAACTATGGCCAGACCCTCAATTTGGTCCTGTACTGTGAGCAACTCGACCGTTTGAAGCAGGCGATTGACCAGAAGTGGCCAGAATTGGTCAATAAGAATGGAGTTGTGTTCCACCAGGACAATGCTCGGCCTCACACATCGTTGATGACCCGCCAGCAGCTACTGGAGCTCGGATAGGATGTCCAGTTCTTGGTGCAACTAGTTGGCCTCAAAAGTGTCTTGCGAAAATTGGCTGTCTGAGTTTTTGCAAATAAGGAGGGGGGGGGGGGGGTTTTATAAGGGAGGATAATGACAACAAGTTTGCGAACAAAACGGTGCCTTGAATCGGATAATTCTAAATATGTCAAATAAAGCGTCAAACTTCGATCACAAATATGACATTTCTTTTTTCCCAACCCAATATATCAACCTACGAATATCTGTTAGGACAATTACTTCACTTCTTCTTGGCCCCACGAACGTAAAGGCGCACCCTACGTTTGCGATCATCAGACCAGCTGAAGTGATAAAATTAAACAGTTTCTCTCCTCTAGGATTACATTTGCTACTGCCCCAACAAATATGCTGAGTGTTCGCATCACAATCTATTAAAAGTTCAAGGCCAAGGGTAAGTTGACCGCAACAAAGTCCTGGGAGCAGAATTGTCTCAGCAGAGCTGCCTCCAACAATTTAGACATCAGAACTCACGTCCTCAGTTTCGAGGATCTTTCATCGAAGATGAGCCTAGTCCCCTTGACTGATCCAATACCACAGATTCTGTTAAAACGAACCCATGGCTCTTGAACCAGAAATATATAAGGTTCTGCAACTTTGCCAGCTTTGCGGCCAGTAGATAGGAAAAAGACTTGGCATACTGTAGGTTAATTTAACTAACTCTTATGTGTGTAGCCATAAGTGTAGTTTAATATGAAAACCGCCGCTTGCTGAAAAGTCTGCTGCATTCAGTGTGGATCTCACCGGCGTTACCAACTTGTCCTCACCTTCCGCCGAAAGTTACGCTTTCTTGCGTCCGATTTGAATATTGCCACACCTGATGGTGTAGCAACGGCCATGCCCTCATTCTCAAGAAACTTCGCCTTCCTTCGCAGTGCCTTCCATTGTCGTCGGCTAGAAGCCCTCCCAGGTTCATGGAGTCCGGGCTGCATGGATCTATTTTCACATACCGGCGTAAGACCAGTTGCGTCCACATTACCAGCTTCCCTTTCTTCCGTTTTTCCGGGTACAGGCAAACCTGTAGCCCCTTCTCCTTTGCGGCTAAAGTTTCCTTCTGCCGAGCGTTCCCCTCCCGTATTTTAGAAAAGTTAGGCAACAGTTCCAGTTCCTCTCATTAAGGGAGTTGCTGTACTATCCTTTTTGGCTGACCGCGCCGTAGACCCTGGGTGTAGGTTTTCCACTGAAGTGGAGAGCCTGTCTTCCACAGATTTCTCCATGGGGAACGTGAATTAGGTGAGGCCTCCAAAATCGATGCCTCGGCCACGACCTGATTTCTCAGAGTTGCGGGTGGATTCGAAGTGTGTGACTTCTTACCGCTTGAAGAGTTTCAATCCTTTGTTTCCAACTTCATGTGTTTTTGGACAGCCTTAGTGTAGTAGTAAACTACCATAAGCTCCTCCACCAAGGTGGTGTGCGAGGGGGAGAATATTCTTTGTACTACTTAAAGTTGGGTGACCTTCTCAACTCAAACTCCTCCTCCTTAGAATCAACCGGCTTTGACGAGTCTCACTTTCAAAAATTCGAATAGATTTTTAAATCTATCTTTTATTAATGCATTGAATTTAATAATCGTCACATAAAAATTGTGTGGTTTTACAATTGAATACACACGCACATCATCTAATAATATCATCAATGTATTATCTCACTAGTAGCCCAGACCTTCAAGTTAACCACATATGCTGGAGAAAGACATATGCATCATGTATTTATTCGACCGCAGTTTGATATATTTATATGCATAATCTAGCGAAATTCGTTATTAATGATAATTGTAATAATTAATGCAGCGTGCATTAGTTTTTGTGAAGGTCATTGGAGATGTGCAGCAGAGAGATTGCTAACATTGTTGCATTCTGTATAGTCCCTTACGCACCATGATTGGAATAAAGTGAAAGTTTTCCTTTTCCACTCGTTTAAAAAATGCTGGAACGTTTGTTTTCTTTTCTGTAATTAATAATTTAATCATTCTGGATTAAAACATATGCACACATATTATGAGAAGAATTTAATTAATATGCAAGCCACGGCAAGGACACCAGCTGATGATAAGGAAAATATCCGGGTTTCTTTCGAGGAAAATCAACACCGCACGATTTTCGTCCATTCTCAATCTAATTTGGAAGTAACTTTTTGCTTGAAATCTCACATCGAAATAATAAATCAATCTCAAATCTATTTAACACTAAATTTATCTTTGTATCTATTTTTAGTCTTTTGAATGATTTATTGCTTCTATTAGTGCTTCAAAATTTTGCGTGTTCACTTCCATTCCATTTCTCATGAATCTCACAATCTGTTTGTCTGGACGATACTAAAATCTGTGACTAAAAATATCAGTTAAACTAACGCGTTAATAATGAACGAAATTATCAAAGCTTCTCGCTGGCTTACGTATTTGATTTAATATTTCGCACTGAATTATCTATAAATATAACTTCAATAATACCAGCCTTCGTATGCACTCACCGCTTCACCTTGCGAATCCTATACATATCTAAACTGAATTTTTTGCGCAATCTATTAGATATTAGTGAAAATAATTCAAATATCCACAGATTTGCGCCACAAATCAAGTGGTAATTAGACTTGGAAGTGTGTACAAATCGATTCGGAACTACACCGAGGCATCCTCATATGTGTGATATGATCAAATACGGGTGGAACACTATCTTTTTACACTTTCGAAATATCTGCTGAATGCATAATATTCTCTGATAAATGGTGGTACAATGGAGGCAACCTTAAGTGGGCTAAAAAGTATGCAGTTGGCAAATTGTCATTGAGCCGCCACTTGAAATATATTTGGATAAGCCTCGGGATCGGGCGCACATTGGACGACCTGTGAATTTTTGCATCCACCTCTTTAACAAATCCCAGATTCGTCTTATCAATATTACAAGCCGGCATTGGTGTGTGTCCAACAGCCTCAAGCACTAATGTTCTCCCCCATATGAATGTTACTTACTGTTATTGAACTTAGTGTTGCCGATTGAATATCTACAACTATGTTGTCTTAAGGTGAGGTTAGGTTCCAGAATTTGAAATTTGTCCAAAATATGAACGAATAGTATACGAACAAGGGAGACCGGAGCAATTGATGACGACCCGAAAAATTTGAAAAAAGCGCCACAGGAACCCATGTGAAATTAAATATCTGAAAAAATCATGTAGGGGGCTCTAGTGGCCTCCTAGGGTGGAACGAAGTTTGACATCCGTATCTACCATTGTACGTTGTTGGTGGCACAGGAAGTGTTTTCATATGCCAAAAGTAAAATTTGAAAATCTCTGTTCGAAAATCGGTCTCCGAGTATGCGAGACAACTGAATTTGGACATACCGAATTCTTGGACGTTGCAAGAAATTGCCGCAGAAGATTGGTTCTCCCCTATTTTTAAACGACACCACAATTTGTCCATACGTAAGCCCCAAGCTACGAGTTCTGCCCTAGCCTCCGCTTTAGATATAGTGACTGTCAATAAATTTTTCCAAAATCTATAAACCACATACAACCGAATAGACTATACTCCACGATCTATCTGCAATATGGACGAAACTGATTTTACCACCGTACACACTTCCTGCAGAGTTGCAAGCTGCAAGGGTTTTAAGCAGATTGGGCGGATCACCTCGGCAGTATTCCTACGAGTAAACTTCAAACCTCAGCTGAAGCGCAAAAAAGAGTGGTTGGAAGATTACTTCTGATTTTTTATTATTTTTAAGACATTTTCAAAAGTAATCTAAGGCTTCAGCAACAAATCCAGTGCTTCTCGTTTTGGCAAATCGTCAATATCATATGTCTATTGAAGCTCTCCAGTTTTGTCAACACAATCATATGACAGTTTTCTGCTTTCCGCCACATTGTTCGCATAAACCCTAGCCCCTGGATCGGAGTGTTTTCGGTCCATTGAAAAAAATTGTACAATCATGATTGTGATGTTTGGATGTTAAGAAATCCTAGAAAGATGGTGACAATATATGACATTCCTTCAATTGTCACCTCTGCGTTGCCCCTGGTTACAACAAATTCAAACACAACATCTGGATTTAGATTGGCAGGAAACTTTCCCCTGAATGCAGATATTTTTTATGAAATTGATTTCTCGCCCGGCCATGTCACTGATAGAGTATCGATTGAAAAAGACCAAGCAAGGTCAAGGACGTTAACCGAAAGTAATGTGTCGAATGCTTCAGGGTCGAACCTGATCGACGATGACATTCCTCTCGTCCAGGTTCTCCAATTCAGTCGATGGTTTCCAAAAGCAGGTGAAAGAAAGGTCACAAAAAAATGTCGAAAATGCAGAAAGACTACAATTCTGACTTACTCCACCGAAATGAGTGCACTGGTGGAAGAGGAAGCAAAAAAGGCCAAGAAAACCCAAAAAATGTGAGGAACATTTTGGACGCCCAAGAATAGTTGTCTGCGACATATCAGATGATGACTAAACCATTTCTCGTTACTACCTACTTCTCAATCTTAGACTTAGGGCCCCCTTCATTCTCAAAACGAACATTTTTTTCTATCCATTTTGATTTATGTGAAATTTGGTCAATAAATATGTTTTCTAGTACATTACCATTGTACAATTTTAATAAAGTCATTGGAACATACTGGATTGGGGATAATAATTAATTAAATACAGTGTCACGAATTCCCCCAACCTCTGTCACGATTTACCCTGGAGTTTCGGGATCAGCTGAACGTAGGTTTGACCTCATTTCTGACTATTACGGCCCGCTTCGAACAGTACACAACAGAATAGACATGTCAAGCTTCCATCTGGGTTCGGGACGGCACCCTCCTAAGGGCCCAAGGCCGAGGGACGGCTTCGTCTGGATTCGGTGCCTAAGAATAACGTTTTTCAGTGTCTAACTTACGATGAATAAAACGGAGAACGCCATCTTGGGCACAGAGTAGCGGATCCCGGTCCCGGGTGGCTTTAATGTCAGGGCACTTGAATGAGACATGACTGACTCACCTAGACTTCAGAGGGAAACAAATTCTCGAAATAGCGACGAAAACAGGACTGGTAGTTTTAAACACCGGAGGCTGCGAAGAAAGCATTCCACACGTAACCTTCGCACCGGAGTCACTGGTGGACGGGTAATGAGTTTTGGAAGAATTCTCGGCAAGCCACGAACAATACATTGCCTTCGAAATGGTGTAAACAAACTCTCGATGTGCGCTCTTTCTATGCATGAAAGGTTTGCAAAGGTGAACACCGAGAAGTTTTGGAACAGGGTCCGCGCTGAAGGATACTCCTGGAGGTGGTGACACTGCAGTTGACATTGTCAGTTATGAATTCCGTAAGATGGAAAGTCCCTCTAGGCAGAGTAGACAACACTTTCTACATACCGAACTATCTCTTAGGGATATTGCGGGACTAAGGAACCGCTCTCTACTCTATGAAACGCTAGAGGGTCAGATGAGGATGGAGGTCACGTCGGTGGTAGCGCAGGGATCCATCCTAGGGTCGGACATCTGGAAGGCTACCTATGATAGTCTACTTAAACTCGACATGCCAGAAGAGTCGCGCTACTCGATAATGAACATGATGTCGTTAGACTTGTTGCTGGACGCCTTATCGAACAGGCACAAAGGAAACCTGGCATGTTGATCCGACGGGTAAGCGGATGGATGGATGACTGGTCACGGTGTCAACGGTTTTTTTCCATCTCCTTCATCTTAACAAAAAAGAAAGTTCCGACTCTGCGTCCCATATCGTTCGGCGAATCGATAATCCAGTCAAAACCAAAGGTGAAGTGAATGATTTGAAGGCTCCTCAAGGCGGAAGAGTTCTAGGAGTAGCCTTAAGTAATGTGACAAACGATTCCAGGCTAAGCTCTCTGACGATGGGGAGGTGTTTAGTTGTTAGTCTGACGACGAACCGAACCGGGAGTCCGACACTGTACGCGTAAATGCATTCACCTGCCCTGCCCCCCCCCCCTCCCTCCCAGTTACGAAGGGGGTGCAACGTTTGGACCTCAAATGGGCTGCACAAATGGAATCCCAGAAAATGAGAGCAAATATTTGGACATTTGGGAAGCCAAGGAAGCAGGTAAAAAGAAGGAAGTCCCGTACGGATGCAATTGTCATTGAAAACAGAGTTGACCTCTCTTACGATGAGATTCTGTGGAAGGCCAAGAGAGATCCGACACTAAACGACCTGGGAGGCAATGCCACACGATAGGAAGACAGAGATATTTAGGGATAGTTCCACACCAACAGGTACAGCAAGTGAAAAATCAGAGGAAATTGTCAGAAATATGCTCGCAGCCTGTGATGCCTATATGCCAAGACGCAGAAATAACGCTCACAGATTACCAAAACCATTGTGAGTGGAATGACAAAATCAGACGACTGCGTGAGGAAATTACCAGTGCGCAAAAGATGAGCAGGAAATTGCACAGAAAAAGGCAAGGTATAAAACTAGTCGAAGAGAGCTTCGGAAGGCGATCCGTGGAAGTAAACGGACTTCCTTTAAAAGACTCTGCGAAGAGGCCGAAATCAACCCGTGAAAAGGAGCCTATAGAGTAGTAATGGCTAAGTTGAAAAGAAGCAGGACCTCGCAGGGGTTAAAAAGGCATCCGGGTTGGCACGAATACCGAACCTGGCTTTGAAGGCAGCGATTAACGCAAGACCGAGGTTCATTTCCACTTTTAATACGTTCTCGGAAGAGGGCACTTTCCCGACTCAGTGGAAAAGGCAAATGCTTGTGCTGTTACCAAAGAGTGGTAAATCATCTAGAGAGCCATCGTCGTATCATCCCATTTGTTTGCTGGATAGTAGAGGAAAGTTGCTGGGGCGCATTATATGCGACAGGCTGCTCCCAATTGAAGAGGAAGCAGGACGAATGACCACGCAACAATACGGTTTCCGCGCCGGTCGATCAACGATGGATGCTATCAACATAGTAGTCAATCTTGCGGAGGAAGCAATTGGAGGTATAAGGTGGCAGAGCGGTACCAAAACACAATGTGCGATGATCATCCTCCACGTGAGGAATACTTGCAATTCAGCATAATGGCAGCGTATCATAAGATCCTTAATGTGCCCACGTATATTCAGCTGATCATCAGAAATTATTTCGTGAATGGAAAGCGGCTCTAAGACACCGACGTAGGCGCAATTTAAAGTTTTATAACCGGCGGAGTGCCTCAATGATCAGTGGTAGATCCATTGCTTTGAAATGTGATGTATGACCATGTGCTGCGCATCAAACTCCCGTGGCAAGCTACCCTTATCGGCAATGCAGACGATGTCGCAATTATTGTAATAGATAAATACCTGGAGGATTTTATCTGAGCATGTCAGACATCGGTTATGCTGGTCAAGGACTGGTTGGTTTGACATGGCAGATTTGATGGAACACAAAACTGAGTAGCGTACTGAACGCAAAACTGACTGTACTGGTCAGCAACCTTAAACTGAAAGAAATTGTAGGGTTTCGTGTGGGATAGCAAGCCTCCGCCAATCAAATACCTGTGTTATGCTGGATCATCGATTGACCTTCAAGTAACACTTGAGCTATGCGGGCAAGAAAGCGGCGTTAACTGGCGTGATGCCCAATATTGGAGGATCCAAACCACCGAGGAGGCTGTTGTTAGCTAGAGTGTGTTCATCCATTTTACTATATGCAGTACTAGTTTGGACAAAAGCCCTTAATGTTCAAGCGTAGAGGGGAAAATTGTCTTCAGTATATTGCCTGAGTGCGTTAAGAATCGCTAGCGCATTCCGGACAACGTCAGATGAAT
Source organism: Hermetia illucens (assembly GCF_905115235.1). NCBI lineage: Eukaryota > Metazoa > Arthropoda > Insecta > Diptera > Stratiomyidae > Hermetia > Hermetia illucens. The sequence goes on along the minus strand of NC_051849.1, from coordinate 4,967,359 downwards.
CAGCTTTCGTAGTCTAAGGAATGACGCCCATTACTATTTTGGCTGACGAGATGCGAACACAATTGGAAGGCACGCAATGACCATTATGCCAAAGATCGACGTCGAGAAGGCAGGGTGTGGCTGGAACATAGGGATAATTCGCAAAAGGACAGGCAGGCGTACAGATTGATTCCAAATATGCAGCTTTGCGTTATGCGAAGCCATGGAGATGTCCACTATCACTTCATCCAGTTTTTAACTGATCATGGTGGATACCTTAGGAATTAACATCGTTTTGGACATGCCAATTTTCCTTCGGTCCTGAGTGCATAAACGAATACAAGGACCCGGAGCACATAGTCTTCGAATGTTTAAAATTTGCAAATGAGAGGGAACAGCTTCAACTTCTTTTGACAAGACCCCTACAAGTGGAGACGATCATTCCGCAAATGCTCGAATCCCAAGAAGTGGCACCATAAGCTGTATTTGAGAGGAGCTTCGAAGGTTAGAACGACAGAGATGGAACAATTCTCACCGTAGGAGTAAACCAGTAGGGCTTTAACCCACCCCACGATGTAATGTCTCTAGATAATTCCGTGGGGCATAGCGGGGGAGGAGAAGTTGTTTTTGTGTTGAGAAGCTTGTGACCGAGAACAGTGGCGAATTCGATTTACACAAATCGACCACGCTATCAAACAGGACATTTACTGGAGATGAAAACATAAACCAACACATTTCCGTTCCATTCAAGATTATGACCTTGCATTCTAATTCTTTGAATAGAGCACAAGATAGTTGCGCTGAGCACAACAAAAAAATAAAAATACAGTAAGGAGTAAACTTATAGTATTTAGAAATTGAAAGAGGCACGAACACGGCTACGGTTTCTTACCAGGACAGAGGCAACTTTTCGGACGCCGTCTCATCTCCGCCCTGGGAGCAGCTTGACCGAAGCGTTTCGCATTAAACGCTCCTTTTTGTAATTCGCAAAACGCGACAAGGTTGCGAATTATTTTCAACGTAAATCCGCCCACAATTCAGACCAAAGCTTGGCTGGAGCTAGAAAAGATTTTTAGAGGTTGGGGAGTCCTAAGTCCACACACAATTTAAGCCGGACCGAACCAAATGGAGAGCAACTTGCTCTCACTTTTGATGGTATAACATCTGCGAGCCACTTCCGTCACGCTGCTCCCTGGGCAGGGATGAGGCAGCATCTGAAGAGTTGACTTTGTCCTGGTAAGAAATCGTAGTCGTCTTCGTCCCTCTTTTAATTTTGGAGACTTGGGTATTAAACCCAAAATGAAGAGTCCGTGAACCATCAGGAGGTAGATCCATTTGGTCCGGCCAGGTGGATGCAGGCTTAGGACTCCCCAGTCCCTAAAAACTTGTATACTTCTCATTCCTGATCCTTATAACATTCAACTAGCAAATGTTCGTTCACCTTCACCAACCTTCGATTTTCCAATTGTCCATCTCAATCTCATCGTTTCAAAATTTTTGTCCGATTATGCTGAATATTCCGACTAGGATTTTGGGGCCTGTCCTTGATATGATCTGCAATTAAACGGAACCTATGGATCTTTAAACTTTTCCTTAAAATTTAACAGAATTGACACCTTCCAGATTGGTAACCCTCTGTCTAAGTACTTACAATTGCATTGAGCATCCCATTAGTGTGATTATAATGATTTTTACAGTCACACTACCGAAGCCGGGCCGCATTGGAGGGTGGGGGTCATCACTGCAGTAGTCTGTTCATTCACAGCCTTCCTCTGAATTTTCATCTGTTTGCTTGCTATATTGGAAAATTAAAATCTATGAAGACGAGATAAAAAAAAAAAGAGAATAAAAATATGCATGCAAGTAAACTTTACTTACATGTACATGTGGGAAAAGAGAAGAAAAGGCACTTGCTTACCAAGAAAATGCCCGAGATAGTGGCGGTTTTCTACCACAGGCTAGATACTGGCAGAGAAGGGGTTAAGGTGTGATCAGGTGCATCAATAGTCGTCTTCATGCCAATATACAACTTGGGAAGACCTCGAGTATATATAGAGGATCTTACGGGATTTCAATTCATAGCACCTAGTATTGTTCATCTAGTTTAGATTTAAATTGAAAAAAAATCCGATTAACTTAAAGTGCCGGATCAATTTTAGATTCATCCTTATTATTCCTGAATTTTGTGCTGATACGCCAGTGTTAGAACGACGGGTCCTAAACGGTTGTGATCTTTAATTGTAATACAAATTCAGGACGATCTCAACGGATTACGTGATCTACCGAATAAAATGAGGATTATTGTAAGTGTTTATAGGACGAGATGGAAATGGAGTGGAGTTTTACTTAAATGCATCTTGTTACCTCCTGCTGGAGGGTTATCGAAACAATTAAGATTGCCAAAATTTTCGATTATCCGATGAATTACTTGGACTGATTCTTATCGTAGATAGTTCCAGCTTGCAATCCTTCCCAAGAAAAACTCTTAGCCAATGATAGCCACTTACTGTATGGCAGTTATCTCTACTACCATGCACTATCGTGCAATCGATCTTCTTCAAAGAGTTCCTCAAGTGTTCGAAAGGTCATCTCAGTCAGCATCGCATCGCGCCCAAACAATCCCAAAGACAGCAATGTCGTGAAATACCACCGCGTCCCAGTATTATTTCCGACTTCCCATGCCGGTCTTGCAACCTCATCCAGCCTCAATGCATTGTTAATGCATCCACCGCAAAACAATCTGCAATAATCGCATTCTGCAGCATTCGGTGCTGCATGCCTTCTGCGGTGTGCAAATTGCACCCATTGCTCGGTGCTTTATCCACATCTGAGGCAGTTAAAATTTCAAGTTTATTACGACCATTTTTCCGTTGAGTAATAGACGTGTACGCGAATAGATACTTCCATTTTCGAAAACGCAGCTTCCGATCTTCATGCTCACAATGGTTGGCCAAAGCACGGCTTATTGCATGCCGCTTTCTGGAAAGATTAATTAGCGTGTGCGAAAAATTCTGTAAGGCAACGTTTTAATTGGATAAATAATTACAAAATTGCGCAGTACTAATATGAGGAGCACATCCATAATCGATTCGTAGTCTATTCAAAGATCGCCACCTTCGTTACATAATGCACTTGTTATTGACACACTAACGACTACTAGTTACGCAGAGGCTCGGTCGTGCGTCTCAGCTTTACTACGTTTAGCCATGGATGCACCTGAGATGTCTTCTGCCGTGCTAATGACTCAATTAATTCATTCATAACGGTTTCAAGGTTGTAATAACTACGATAATCATTTTCTCGCGCTGCTTTAGGGAATCACGATACTCTCCACGGTGCTGGCCGCGGTTACTGCTGCACCACAAGCCACCCAAGAACCGATTGCCATCATCAGCCAAGACTCGAACATCGAACCGGATGGATCGTACCAGTACAGGTAGGTGATTCGAAAGATAATCTTTTGCAGCTTATCGGATTTAGGCGCAGATACATTCCTAAAAGATACTAACTTTAGGCGCAATTTCTATCGGTGCAGTGTGTTAAGCCTGCATTGGATTCGTCTTTGTAATTTAATCTCGTTGATTTTATCTTTATCTTTCATTTCGAATCCAAGCAACTATCTTCGATTACAATTTTAATACGCGTTATTCCTTCCAGCTACGAAACAGCCAATGGAATCAAAGCTCAAGAGGTTGGCACTCTTAAAAAGGCCACTTCAGCAGACACCCAAGATGTAATCGTCGCACAAGGATCATTTTCATACACAGCTCCTGACGGAACAGTGATAAATCTAAACTATGCTGCCGATGATGAAAACGGCTTCCAACCACAGGGTGAACATTTACCAACTGCCCCACCAATCCCACCAGCGATCCAGAAAGCTCTCGAATATTTAGCCACTTTGCCACCACAAAAAAATTAAAAAGAGCCACCTAAGTTAACAAACGACCAGAAACCCACCCGAACGGAATGGCCAGTGGATCACCGAGAAGGATAATGACAATACAGAGCTCATCGATAGATAAATAATAAAGTTACAATGGAACCCACGAATAACACAAACACCAATACTGCCTTCCTCCGAAATTATCCCAATTATATGCCCACGGAGAAAATGATAAAACGAATCAATGAAAAGATAAAAATGATAAACAGATGCAGGAATACGCAAAGGAAAATGACTATGTTCTTGTACATTTAATGATATACAGACTTAAAACGAATTATATAAATATATCTATGTGTACCTTATCAGTTTCAAGCAAATGCGATACTATCTCTCTACATTTGTTAAGGAATGCAACTCTCATGCCCTCCAGTCCGTGTCTGGATGCAACACCTTCCAGACTGGAACGCTCAAATGTTAAATATCGCACTGGAAAAATTACAAAAAAAAATATATGTACTGTTAAAATTAAGTTAAGATGAATAAAATATTCTATTTTTTCATAGAAACTTTTGTCTTTCTATTCTCATCAATTGAACTTCTCAAGAACTTACAGTTCTAACTCCCTCCAGCACCTCCAAATAGTGATTATTTTTCATTTCCATAAATCAACCTACGAAACTCTCTCACTTTTACCAACTTGACACGAAAGCTTAATACTGAAAAAATTCCAACATTTCAGGAAAACGTTCCTTCACCTTTATTATTGTTGCTTACACATACTTCGAAATCATGTTGCATATTGCGAAATGTAATCCTAACACTTGTTTCTGGCTAAAGCGAAATTCATGCAAATGCAGGCACTTTTGGTTAATGTAATGAAGCCAGTTCGAGGCATACAAGTTGTGAGGTAGAGATTTGAGTTCAAGGTCAGGGAGGACATTGGGTAGCAATGGGAACATAAACTAGGAGTTGAGTTAGGTTCTTTCATGCAAATTGGGCACAAATAAAATGAGTGTATATGTGTGTGTGGTGGGGAGAAGCTATACCTTCTGAGCACTCATGCCGTGATGGCCCGTTGTACTCGACATCACCATCTAACAGAATATCCCAGATTCGTTAACGTATTCCAGGATTTCCGTTAGTGGATGCGATGCTACTCGTCGCAATTGGAGAACATCGGCACCGAAGATATGATGTCTGTTGCGTCCATAGGCAGGAGATTCATATAGGAAATGATCCATGATTTCCGCTTCCTCATTACAGGAGGGGCACATATCGTCTTGAATAATTCCTATTCTGAACATATGTTCAGCTAGTGAATTATGGCCTGTCAAAAAGCATACAAAACCCCTGCAAGTCATCCTCCTTTTGGACAGGATAAACCTTGCGATAAGCATTTTAGGTTTTGGCAGGAAAAGTTGGGTGTGTCTAGCATTATTTGGGCTCTGCCACCTATCATCATGGCCTGTGCGGAGTTGCCAAATCTCCCATCAGGCGCGTCCCTTCGTGCGGATAAGAGTATGCTCGGCGAATGTGTCATGGGCATGCACATGCACGCATCCGGAGATGTGCGTGTATGGGCATGCTTATGCGCAGGCCGGGTAGGTGGGAAGTAAACGCCCACCCGTGGATAAAAATTGGCTATGAGAAGGACACCCAGAAATTAAACCAAATATGGAAGAGGAGAAAAGTAGTTTTTTTTACGGTGCAGGGCTTCGGAAACCCAGTGCCGGCGGTTTTTGGGAGTGAGCAAGCGGGCTCCCGGCCGCCGATATCCAACGACCGCAGTGCCTCAGTAGTGGGAAACTTGGCTACTGTGGCATCTAATGCTACAAGAGATAATGGTGGAGTGGGAATTAGGTCCACACCGGATCCCTTTAGGAGGAGTTCGAAGCTTGGGAGATCACCACCGAGAACAATGGTTCTTTTTGGTAGTCGAGATTCGTCGCGGGACTCTGAAAGAAATACGAATAGTCCCTTAATCGAGATCATTCCTTGTGGCCCAAGGCGCGAAAGCAAACGGGAACATACCGGAATGGCGTTCGTTACACTCGGGGAACGAATAAATGAACTTGAGTTCATCAAGGAGAGGCGGAATATCCACCAAAATATTCGAGCCTTGATAAGAGGCATTAAATTGTCTTATATCAGGGCACTCGAAGCAAATAATTCCCAAGCGTCAGTTGGCAAGGTCACAAGGGAAACGCAGGTGGCGCCTCCCCGTGATAAAGCAGGCGGGAAGACAGGAAAACGGGCTAGAGACGGTACCAGCGAGCCTCTTGGACCACAGCAAGTCCCGGAGAAGAAAAAAGCCTCTTCACCAAAGAAGGCGAAGCCGGCGAGAGTACCCGCGAAAGTCGGTAATCTCACGATTGCAGCCACAACACCTACAAAAGTGGAAAAAACCAACGCCCGGAGGCCCGAACAATGGACTAAGGTGAGCAACAAGAGGAAAAAGGACAAAAAGAAGCTCCGCCCGGAAATAATAATTATTTCCAAGAAGGGAAATATGTCCTATGCCGACATCCTCCGAAAGGTGAAGTCAGACCCGGAATTAAAGGATTTGGGGGATAGTGTGAGCCGTATCAGGCAAACACAGAGAGGGGATCTGATGCTGGAGTTAAGCAAATCCGCCGACAAGTCGGCCGATAACTTCCGTGGGAAGGTGGAAAGTGTACTTGGAGAGGAAGCTGAGGTAAGAGCTCGGAAAGAGGAGATAGTGGTTGAATGCAAGGACCTAGATGAGGTCACCTCACGGGAGGACATCTGTGCTGCGCTAAAGCAGCAGTTCAACCTTGGCGATATAGACCAGAGTGCCATAAAAAGGATGAAGAAGGCATATGGTGGTACACAGACCGCTATTATTAGTTTGCCGGCGGAATCAGCTATTAAGTTAATTACCGCGGGCAAGGTAAGAGTAGGTTGGGTCATGTGCAGGCTCAGGGAGCAAATCTCTCTAAAGAAATGCTTCAGATGCCTCGATTTCGGCCATTTTGCGGCGGCATGCACTAGCCAGCATGATAGGTCGAGGAGTTGCAGGGAGTGTGTGGAAGAGGGCCACCTCATCGAAGATTGCACCGGAAATCCACGGTGTATGTTATGTAGTGGAAAAGAGGGCGTGGACAGCCGGCATATTGCGGGAAGCAGCAGATGTCCGGTATATAGGAGGGAGCTGAACCGCACAGGCAAATGAGATTGATACAAATCAATCTCAATCACTGTGAGGCAGCTCAGGACCTGCTCTCGCAAACCATTCGAGAGTCGAATGTCGATGTCGCGGTTATTTGCGAGCCGTACAGAAACTACGGCGGTGCGACTTGGGCGGTGGATGCGTCTGGCAACGCAGCAATCTGGGCGTGCGGAAGACAGGCCATTCAGGAAGTCATGGCCCCCCCCGGCAGCCGGTTTTATAAGGACGAAGGTCAACGGTGTCCATATTTACAGCTGCTACGCTCCTCCTAGTGCAACCTTAGCACAATATGAGGAGATGTTAGACAGTCTGGTGTTGGATGCTAGATACCGCAGCCCTAAAATCATTGCGGGCGATTTCAACGCGTGGGCCCTGGAGTGGGGAAGCCGATCGACGAACACCAGAGGTCAAATTCTGTTGGAGTCATTTGCGGAGCTGGACATCGTGCTGGCCAACGTTAGATGCGTGCCCACATTTCGAGGAAGAGGGTCGGGTTCGATCGTTGACCTGACATTTGTTAGCACTTCACTGGTGAGGGGGATGGCTTGGCAAGTGAGTGAGCACTACACCCACAGTGACCACCAGGCCATCTTCCTTCACATTGGGAACCGGGGAAGCAGTCAACGACGCTCTGGAGGTGGAAAGGCTAAGGCGATTGGCTGGTCTATCGGAGCTTTCGACGAGGAGACATTCCTGGCCGCATTGGAGGGAGCCCATGATCCGGATGGAACAGCGGTGGAAAGGGTCACACAGCTGTCTCAGCGTGTAACCGAAGCATGCGACGCTATGATGCCACGACGACGTTCGCACCACGGCAAGACGCCAAACTATTGGTGGAACACGGAGATCGCTGCCTTGAGATCCTCTTGTCTCCGAGCGAGGAGACTTTCCCACGGGGCAAGGGGAAGGCCGGAGCACCAGGAGCGTGAGGAGGAATACAGGGATCTGCGAAGCAACCTTAAGAAGGCCATTCGGAGAAGCAAGCAGGAATGCTACCAGAAGCTCTGCATGGAGGCTAATACGAATCCGTGGGGTACAGCCTACCAAGTTGTAATGAAGAAGATCCGCGGGCGAAAATCACCTCAGGTGATATGCCCACGGCTCTTGTTGCAAATAATTGCAACTTTTTTCCCGCAGCAGGAACAGGACGAAAGAGAACCCCAACTGGCAGCTCAGCAGGACGTCTTCTCGATCCCTGATGTTACCGAAGAGGAACTTTGGGAAATCTGCAGACATATTGGGGACAGCAAGGCTCCGGGATTGGACGGAATTCCGAACAGGGCTCTGAAGGTGGCGGTCAAGGCCAGACCAAGGTGGTTCGCAAGCACATTCGAATCGTGCATGGCGGAAGGAGTGTTTCCCGCCCAGTGGAAGAGGCAGAAGCTGGTCTTGCTACCGAAGACTCCCGGCGTGCCCTCTTCATATCGGCCTATTTGTCTCTTAGACACCATGGGGAAGATGTTGGAGAGGGTGATATACAACAGGCTGCTCCCGTTCATCGAGCTTGCGGGTGGTCTTTCAGAGCGGCAATATGGGTTTCGGCGAGCCCGTTCTACGGTCGATGCAGTAGCAAAGGTCGTGCAATTGGCTCGAAATGCAATGGCCATGGGCAAATGGTGTGCTCTGGTGACGCTGGACGTCAAAAATGCTTTTAACTCAGCCAACTGGGGCTGGATTAAGGGCGCTTTGGCCAAACTGGGTGTTCCTAGCTACTTGGTTCGGCTCATCGAGAGTTACCTTTCGGACAGACTTCTCTGGTACGAGGCGGACGACGAGCCGAAGGAGTACATTGTGACAGCAGGTGTGCCTCAAGGTTCTGTATTGGTACCGCTGCTGTGGAACATAATGTACGACGGAGTGCTTGGCCTTCGCGTGCCGGAGGAGACAACGCTGATTGGTTTTGCGAACGACTTGGCGGTAGTTGCAATTGCAAAGCATCCCGAGGACGTGGAGCTTTATGCAAATGAAGCCATTCATACCATCAAGTCATGGTTACGAATGGCCAAGCTGGACCTGGCGGACGAAAAGACGGAGGCGGTCCTCATTACCAACCGTAGGAAGATCAACACGGTTCCCATCCGGGTTGGTAATCGTGAGGTCGTCTCAAGATCGGTTGTCAAATACCTGGGGGTGATGATCGATGCCAAGCTGAGTTTCAAGGGACACTTGGATTATGCGCGAGAGAAGGCAGCAAATGCCAGCTCATCCCTTGCAAGGATGATGCCTAACGTGGGAGGGCCGAAGTATAGTCGCAGGCTACTCATCGCGGGAGTGGTGAGGTCGATCCTGCTATACGCGGCCCCTGTCTGGGCGGGAGCGTTGAACCACGCTGTCAACCGGAGGAAGATATGTTCGGCATACCGGCCAATTGCGCTAAGGGTGTGCAGCGTATTTAGGACGGCGTCGACGGAGGCAGTGTGTGTTATCGCAGGAATGATCCCTATAGATCTTGTAGCGAACGAGGCACACTGGCTCTACGAAAAACGGAAGGCAAATCCAGCCGAGGTGAATGCGGATTTGCGAAAAGCCATCAGGAGAGGGTTGTGTGGCAAGTGGCAACAACGATGGGATAACTCCGACAAGGGCCGGTGGACCCATACATTGATCCCGTGCATCGAGAAATGGGTCAACCGAAAGCACGGAGAATTGAATTACCACCTGACACAGTTCCTTACGGGACACGGTGGCTATAGGAAGTACTTGCATCGCTTCGAGTTGGACGAGTCTCCCAACTGTCCTGAATGCGGTGCTAGACTCGAGGACCCGGAGCACGTTATGTTCCATTGTCCCAGATTTCTGCAGCAGAAAAGGAGGTTGAACAGCATCTTAGGGGCGGACATCGAGCCCTCCAACCTGGTGGAAGAGATGTTGAAGTCGGAGGAAAACTGGATCTCGGTAAATGAGGTAGTAGCCGTGGTGCAGACAAAACTCCTGGAGTTGGATCGAGCTCGGAAGGCGGCGCGACGGAGACGTGATATGGACCAGCTGGTATAGCGAACCAGAGCCTCCCCCGCGAAGTAATACTTCACGGTGGTCCCGCGGGGAGGGGCGGAAGAGTGGGGGTGGTTTTAGTGGGTGTGAATCCCACACACTGCTGCAACCTGGCGCAGCAGCGTCTTTCTAAGATTTCCGCCTCCATCCATAAAAAAAAAAAAAAAAAAACCTATCATCATGGGAAACTTGTTCCCAGTTTTTAAAGACACCCTTAGCCAATGTTACTGACACTCAAATTGCTGGTTCCGGTCCTGGCATGGGAGAGATTGAACCAAAGTAGCCTGGCTGTTAGTGCAGATTGCCATGCGCCTGCCCCTCAACCGTTCGTCAATCACCCAGTTTCCGGCCTTTAAGATCGCATATACTTCGGCTTAAGAAATCGTTGTATATTATCACAAAGGGAAAGCGCACTTCTCGTTTTTATTAAAGAAGTAAACTCCGGCTCCATCGGTGTAGAAGATTTCCGTATATCACGCCACGCACTCCTCTGGGACTTTCTCTCTACACTTCAGGATAACTTTATATCTTCTACCAAACAGATGTATTAGGTCTTGATAATCGGAAGGCATTTTAAGAACCGGACCAGTACTCCCAGTAACTCCTCTTCTGTGCCCCCCACGTCCGTTGTTTCCCCATAGAGCTAATCGAATTAGTCTATGAGGTGCTCTTATTTCAGTTCTTTGAATAAATATGGGCTTGCAAAATGAGAATGCATTCAGGGCTACGTCGGATGTCGTGCAGTGTGGCTAGTTTCAGCTGAAAACCTTTTTGTCTCATCTTGCCCCACCACACTACGGATGCATATACGAACATCGGCCTAATGATGGCAACAAATATCCACATTACCACATGAGGCCTAAGTCCCCATGTCCAGACAAAGGTCCGTCTGTGCAGCCCATAAGCTGTCAGACTCGGAAATGCGTACTTGAGTACCCCGATCCCTCACACAGGGCAATTATATTGGAGCATGCTCTTTTGTAACTAGAGTTTTGTGAGGCTACAGAGTGGGAGGGGGATAGAAAAACCTCAAACTAAAGAATTCATTTCAATATATAATTCAAGGTTTTCTCACAAATAAAATCAAAACATAAAATTTATCCCGAAAATGAAAAAAATATTACCACAACTTAGAAATAAAACCATAAAATAAAAGAAATGGAAAAAGAACCTAACAATAAATTTAAAGCGGCAAAGTTAAAAAATCAAAAGAATAAAAATAAGAAATTCCAACTACGCCGTAACCAGTCTAAAGCCCACTTGTGAAAGGAGGAGGAATGCCTGAATCGCTTTAGGCTAGGGTCTCAGAGGTGAGGAAAGTTTGTAGCCTTGCAGAGTTTTCTTTGAGGAATTTATCACCACATCTCTCAATTAGGTACAGATAATCGGGGGAGAGTCGTCTGATTTGGTGATTGGGTCAAGCCTCCAGAATTTTGAGCACGACGTCGAAACCAGTAGCCGTGGGCGATTCGACGTTTAGGCGCCACGATGATCAAAAGTATCGCTCTGATTGCTGCGGCTGTTTCGCAACAATCTGTGACCACTTCAGCAATGCGCGCATCAACAAAACCACACTAAGGACAGGTTTAGTCGAATTTCGATTAAACAAGTTTCGAATCAAGCATGCCACATATAGCATTAATGACCTCCACATTCAAGCAATGATCAAAACAGACTTTTACAAGTACCTAGGAATTCTGAATGGAACGCATGCTCGAGTTGGTGGTAAGGATGGTGATCATAAGGAAGGAATTCCTGCGACGTATGAAGCTGGTACTGAAATAGCATAAACCGGGGAGAAATAAAACAAGCGCACTGAATGTGTTCGCTATTCCCACACTGGCGTATGCATTTACAATATTGTCGTGGACGAAAACCAATTTGGAAAATGTATAAGGGCGGATACGGACTTCTATATCCAAATTCCGAATGCATCATCCAAACTCTGCCGTAGAATGGAAGAAGCTGCCTCGTGACATCGAACAGATGACTATGTGCTTGGGAGCACAACAGAATAAATATTCAATTATTTTCTTCCCTAAAAGTTTCACGAAATTATCCAAACTTTTTCCAAACATGCACTTAAGTTGTCAAAACCTAAGCAACTTGAAAAAATTGACTGACGGTTTGGTCCAGGGCAGAGACAACTCATTAGACTCTGCCTCACCTCTGCCCTGGGAGCAGCGTGACCGAAAGTAATTGCTCCATTTATATATAATCGCTGACATGTCAAGTGAAATCCGTCGTAAGTTCAGAATAAAACCAGGCCGAAGTGAATTTTTTGTTGAGGATGCTGGGAGTCTTGAGTCCGCACCCACCCACCCCAACCGTCTGCCAACTTTTTTGGAAAACTTGGGTGTTTAACCCAAAAAAGAGGAGTCCGTGGACCACAAGAGAGGAAGTAAGTTGCCCCCGAAGTGGTCCGCTTCATCATCAGAAAAGGAGGGAATATTACATAAATATGGTAGTTGAATGCATTCTCTTGTCAGACCTTGGAATAAGCAGATAAAATTCGACCCATGTCGCAAAGCCGCGGACACCACAACGTAGAAAATAAGGATCGAGAAAACCTTCGTGATCTAGCGAGTGTGATGTCCAAAGTTCCTTATACAATAGTGATGTATTCTCTCGTTTCGGCTTGGTAGCTCGCATCAAGAAAAAACCCAGAAACAGCAATAAAGCTTTCAATGATGCCACTAATACATAGCACATGACTTTTTGTGCTATCACAAAACGCTCTGATAACAGCTATAATTGCTACGGAGTGCCTCTTTTGCATAGAGCATCCCAGATACAATTTCGGTTTATGCTATCGAAAGCTTTTTCGAAATCCATGAAGAGGATGCGAAGCTAGGACCACAAATTCTACACACCGTCCCACAAAATGCTCCCTACAGGAAGCACGCAAATTTCGCTTCAGTTGCCGCACTCAAAACGATCATTCGTTTCTTCCGCTCACTTAAAAAGATCCCGGTGGTGAGATGCTGTATAATGACTTAATGGAATTTGCGATTGTCAAAAGATCATCCTGAGTGGCGGGAGACGAGCAAGAGAGAAAAGCTAGCCTAAAAACCTAAAATGTTGGCAAAATTAACCGTGAAAGTTCGCCCGCTAATATTGAAGCCCTATCGCAGTGCCCCGTCGAAACGTGCTGGTACGCCTCTAGCCAAACTCCCGAGTCTGTTGTCAGCGATTTAAATGTCTGGAGGGGCATATTACTGCCATTGAAAGAACTGAGCGATTTAAATATCTCGAGTCAATGCTATCAGCCAATGGAGAACTGCGTAATGAAATTGTTTCACGCATTAATGCAACCTGGCTGGAGTGGCATTCCACAACTGGTGTTCTTTGTGATCAACGTATCAGCGTACGTCCCATATCTAAAATTTACTGCAATGTCGTCCGTCTGCCGCTCTCTATAGTTCTGAGTGTTGGCCGACTATAAAGGACAATGAATGGCGTCTAGCGGTAATGGGGACGAAGATGTTGCATTGCACTGGTGGCGTGACACGTTTTGATTACTTCTGAAATGAGAATATCCGCGATCGATATGGGTTTGCATCGATCGTGGGAAAACTGCAAGAGAGGCGTTTTCAATGGTGTGGTCACGTAATTCATGCTAACGAGAATTCAACAACCAGTATTGGTCAGAACATCGAAAGCAATGGCAAGCAACCAAAAAGCCGGCCAAAACAATGGTGGCTTGATACGCTGGATGGGGATTTAAAAGTCTCGAGATTACATCCTGATCAGGCATTTAATAAAATAAAATGACGACACCGATCACCACGAGTCGACCCCGCTTGTGAACTGAAGGCTGAAGAAAAAGAAGAAGATGTGAGGAGCGGTGAGCCTGACAGTTCCGTGTCACATAGTTAAAAATTCTATTGGCATCTATTTTTTAGAAAGTAATTTAAATAAATCATTTGATGGAAAGCCCTGTATTGAAATAGTCAACCTCATACGCTTCACACTCTGAGCTTAATATTATTAGCAAATGCCAACAATCTAACCAACATCAAATATAAAAAAGGGCTAGGGAGAATTAGATTCCTTTTGAATTGAATTTTAATATTTCACTCGAATTTCAATTATTCTCGTTAATTATGACGTCAGCATTTTATTGGTATGGCTTAGGATGCTGCTAATGAGCACGAAAGTGATAAGTTTGAACTTCTATAACTTTGACACTAACAATTCGATTTTCATGGAACTTGGCATGTGTATGCACAAGACTGTCCTCTATGCCGGTGCACAATTTGGTACACCTAGGATGAACTTAAGGGTAGTCAATTTCTAAAAGTAGATAATATACTATTAGTAAGTTTATTTGAGGACAGACATATTTTGAGGCCTAGATTTCATCCAGGTGCACCACCCTGATGTTTTTCGGTTTTCTAGGTTGGGTAGTTTCCGAAAATGAGTCCAGTCTCACTTCAAGTGCGTACGTTTTGACTCCTTACTCACACACTTTGCAATTTATGCCAAAACTAATGCCAGTATCGGAAAGTACAAATCGAGACCTTTCATTTGATACCCTACACAACTATATCCGGTAAAAAAAATGTGAATCCCCCCTTTGCATGTATGGGGAACCCCCCTTTATACTCTACCTAAATTTATGCCACTCGCTGTATGCGTGGGATTTCATAGCTTCCATCTGCCCACCAAATTTCGTTCGGATCGGTTTAGCCGTTTTGGAGAAAAATGCGTGCGACAGACAGACAGACAGACATTGAATCGATTTTAATAAGCTTTTGTTTTACACAAAACCTTAAAAAGCAGGATTTTCGGAGCCGAATCCATGGTGCGGGTTCAAAATCAACGAATACGGCGCGTAGCACGTATTTACCGCCAGATGCTTCATTATATAATAGTAGACATTGATGCGTTCCATCCGTAAATCATTATCACCCCGACAGACGCCAGTTGCATCATTGTCAAGTTCATCGGAACGACTATCGGTAAGAGACTCGGCACAGCTGGATCACAAACTGATTCCGCGTCAACTGAAACTAGCGGAGGTAAATTTTTCAACCATATATACTTACGGCTAAAGGCAAGTGGACGTAAGTCTGGCACTTTGACGAACATTCTCATGGCGTTTCGTAGTAGCAGACATCGGTAATCATATATTTTCTAAGCCACTATGGGTTAGTAGTGGATCTGCAGAGTAGTTCTCTTATAAACCCCGTAACTTCACTCAGGTCTTTCGGAAAACTTGCCACCTGCTCTACTGTCAGTCTTTCGATCATTTTTGAAGGCATTCGTGCGCTTCTTCAAAAAATAGCAACATAACTACGGGAAGTAGTCTCTCGCACTACTGGCTCTCATATTTTCTCGAAGGTGCGTCCATTTCCACCCCAGAAACTCGCTGTTGCTAAGAAAGAATTTGACACACTTTTAAAGCAGGGTATTTGCAAACCATCAAATAGCTCCTGTTTTTCTTCACTACACGTGGTTCCAAAGTCCAACGGCGATTGGAGATCCTGTGGCGATTACAGACGTCTGAATGCTCAAACCATTCCAGACCGCTAGCCTATACCACTGGTCCACGACTTTGCGCATAACCTCGCAAACTGCCGAGTTTTTACGACCTTCGACCTAGTCAAAGCGTACCATCAAATCTCCGTAGCTCCAGAAGATATTCCGAAAACGATAATATGCACACCCTTCGGACTCTTCGAGTTCACACAGATGCCTTTTGGTCTATGAAATGCGGTGCAAACTTTTCAGAAGTTCATCCACTCTGTCCTGAGAAATCTTCACTTTTGTTTCGGGTACTTGGATGACGTTTTGGTCGCCTCTTCGTCTAAGTCTGTGCATGTGGAACAGCCGGTGAATTTTCTAAGCTACATGATTTCCCTTAAAGGAATCCAACCGGATCCAGACAAGGTTCAGGCCATCATAGACTTCCCACAACCTAAGACGGTTAAAGATCTGCGAAGGTTTGTTAAACTTCTATCCTCGTTTCTTGTTCAAAGCCGCACAACGTCAAACGAACCTCAATGCCTTCTTGTCTGGACCCAAAAATAAAAACTCACGCGTGATTGCGTGGTGTACAGAAGCCGTCCAGGCTTTTGAGCTAGCCAAAGGACAGCTGGCTGACGCTATACTCCTGTCATTTCCTCAAACAGATGCACCCCTAGTCGTATTCGCCGATGCGACATCGCTAGTGCTACCCTTCACTGAAAGGTGAACCAAATCTGGCAGCAGCACAGCTTCTTTTCTAAGAAATTGAGTAGAGCTCCATAGAACTATAGCACCTATGATCGTGACATATTAGCCGCCTAGAAGGCAGGCCGTTCACAGTGTTCATAGACCACAAGCCTATTACCTTCACGTTTAAGCAAAATCCTGACAAAGCGTCCCCGCACCAACTCCGACACCTGAGTATCATAAGCCAGTTTACTTCGGACATCCAACATGTGCCCGGCAAGGATAATGTAGTAGCAGATGCTCTGTCACGTATTTCAGAGGTTAAAATCCCTACTACGGTCAATTTTTCGGCAATCGTTGAGGCACGGAACCATGATGCAGAGCTTCAGAGCCTCAGGGACAACTCCAAATACAAATTTCGAGAGTTTTACCTTCGCGACTTAATCTCTGGAAAAAAGAGGTAGGCTCATTTCCTCGGTCTACAAAGCATTTCACATGATTCACATCGACATTCGCATGGCTTCAAGTATTGCCTCACAATCGTCTAAAGGTTCAGTGGCTTGAGGCAATATCTCTGGCTGACATTTCCGCACAATCGTGCGCCCTTTGTCGGGAATGGATCCCATGCCTTGCAGTTCCAACCGAAGTCATTACTGACCAAGGAATGAGGTTCGAATCTACTCTGTTCTCGGAGTTGGGCAAACTCCTAGGCTTCAAACGCCATCGGACGAGTGCGTGCTACCCGCAATCCAGTGGGATGAGATAGCGCATTATGATGGTGTAAAATCCACGAATTATTCTTCCATAAATCGGGCCTCTTCTTGCGAATGGCTTCACGCAAATAATATCCTGTGTTGACTATTTGGCTCTCCGGAAGAATTCATAATGCACCACACCACAAATATCAAAGAAAACTGTCAACAAAACCTTAATTTTCGATCAATTTTGACGACTTTTTTTCGTTTTCGGCTCATCAAGCAAGCACCATTCCGAATATTCTTGTTCAGTTGGCATAAAGCATGTCTCATCAAAAGTTATGATGCGGTTGATGAATGTGAAATCGCTATCTGCATTGGAAATCATATTTTTAGCCACAGCAACTCGACGCACTTTTTGAACACAATTCAGAATTTTTGATACGAGACGAGAAACGATACGTTTCATACCCTAAACATCCACCAAAATATGTTCAGCCAATCCATATGAGATGCTCAATAACATAGAGAACTCTCGGATGGATATACAATAATTTTCCGAAACGATTTGCTTCGCAGCATCGACATTTTCTTCGATAACTGACGTTGTTGAGCGCCCAGGACGTTCATCACCATTCAGGCTTTCATGACCCTCTTTGAATCTTTTATATCATTCGTATGCCTGTGCTTTCTGTATACACCACTCTCCGAACGCCACTTGCAACATTTTAAGTGATTCAGAACATGAACTTTTATTTTTAACACAAAATTTGAAGCATGCACGTTGTTCCCATTTTTCTTCCATAGTAAAACTCGCGCATATCAATTTTTCGATTTACTAAAACAGACGCAAAAGAAAAACTAATGATCCGATTGACGTTAAATTTTGACAGAATGTTGGAATTAGTGTTGCCAACGAGAATATATCAGCGGTTAACTGATTCGTGAAGTGCGGACTTTCAAAATTCCAAATTCCAGTTTTATTTTTTTATCATAAGGTATTTTGTGTTAAAAATGGAAGAAAAGGGAAGAATATTGCATATTAGTAAACGCAATTCCTTTTTGATTGTCTCTGGAAAAGCGAAGAAAGGACTGCACCTATCGTATAGACGCGGACACTAAAACGGCCTTCACCTTTTCAGCTGCTCTTAATCGTGAATGAAAAGCCTACCGTTAACGTTCTCCACAGGATTATCGGTTGGCAACTAGATCGCGAATTTGGCGCGTGTAGAATCTGGGAGGCCATACTCTGCCCTCCTGCGACCCAATGCAATAACGATACACATAAAAGAGTAATCGACCATCAGGTCGAGGTCGATATAAGCATCTTCTTTGTTACGCACATTCAGAAGATAATTCTTAAATCTAATAGTGATCGTGATATACTCGATCTGATTAGAAATTCATAGCCAGTCGGCCGAAACCCAAATGACTTTGTAGCAGCTCCTGTATAATATACCGCCTGCGATAGATATTGTACGTACATACTATATACAAACTTATCTTATTCTGTATTCACTCAACTTCAAACTACACATTCTATAGTAACATGGCCACAAAATACAATC
This sequence comes from Hermetia illucens, assembly GCF_905115235.1. Taxonomy (NCBI): domain Eukaryota; kingdom Metazoa; phylum Arthropoda; class Insecta; order Diptera; family Stratiomyidae; genus Hermetia; species Hermetia illucens. The sequence continues at coordinate 4,948,888 of NC_051849.1, read as the reverse complement.
ATCAATCATACAAAACAAACATTACAAGATCTAAATGAATGGCACCGAGATAAATACCGTTTAATTATTCATATTAGTACTAAATACCAATCAAATGAAATCAATACTCCGGCACTTGCCATTTATTCAAAGCACCCTCTTAAAGATGAAAATTAAATTATGCAATAATTCCAGATGCAATCACATTAGATGTAAATTAAATTAGCATTTGTCGAAATTGAAATTCGATAATTGGGTGTGCGTACTCTCCATCTTTCTCGACGATTCGTGTACTTGCATTGAGCAAAAGATAAATACACATAAATAGTTTACTTGATATTTGCACGGAGAACGTAACCTTCATGGCTATAAATATTCAACGGAGATGTGTGGATACGCGATGGATTTCACATTTTTTTTTATGTTAAAGTTTTTGCAAATGTTGACTTAGAAGCAAAGTGTTGTAATCCAACCGCTAGACAGAATATTATAAATGTAAATAGTGAAAGATACTTTTTGATTTATCTCCTCTGGAATGACTTCGAAACGTTAGAATTATATCCACATACCCAGCGAGCAGTTTCTTTGAGTATTCTGGTCTCAACGCTTCGAACGAAGCCACCATATAGCAATACTCCTGCACAAACCTTTTTCTGATTTTAATTCATTCAAAGATACATTCTATGAAGCTTAAGATTTGTTCTAATTTTTTTAATAAACAAATATTCCATTATTTTATTTAATGTTGATAATCAAATAGGTCAATGCTCCCAATTTAAATTAATTAATCAAACCATATTGAACTCTGCTTCGTGACCAGCACTCATACACCAAACATACGTATTGAAGACTACCGTTAATGCCACCTGAACATCTTTAAGGTGTCAATTGTAAAATTAAGGCTATCCATATTTAGTATATCACGTAACGACACTCATTTTTCCTTTGAGAAATTGATAGCACAATTGCGACATACATAGTATAACGTAGGAATCTAACAGATATTTACATCTATCTTCAACAGGTGGAGGTAAGTTTTACAAAAGGTGTGCCGAATTCATAAGCGCAGTGTTCAACTGCAAGTGTACTTAGTAGTGAGCAATGAGGTCAAATCGGTATAGTAGCATCAAACCATTGAAATTTGGTTGTGTGACATGTTCAGCAGCGACGAGTAACCTCATTACAAAAAAAAATCTGAAAGTTCTCAACTGAATGAACGTTGTGTCGCTGGGTATCTTGCACTATTCATTGCTGAAGACCACTTAAAATTATGATGAAAATTGATTAATGTGAATCTTTGTCCCCAACATCCCCTTCCCGGTCTGTAAATACAAACGATAATGCAGAATTGCGCAATCCACATTGGAAAACGGAGGAACACCTCACATTATCATGTCTTGCTTTCAGAACCAATTGATTTACTGTTTAAGATGCACAAGTTCGTGCATACAAAGTATCTTTTGTAAGACTATAGATGCGTCTTCTCATTCCGAAGTTTGAAAAACCAATTCGGAACATAATATTCTCGAATTTATCGATGGCTCACAGTTCAGGTGAATCGTGTGTGACATTGGTTTGTAATTTTTTCCAAGTAAATATGAGATTTACGTTGTACGGATCTGCACTTCCATAAGATGAGCCTTCAATTATTAACACTTAAATATTGGTAAAGGCCATTGTCAATAGCCGAAAGAAGTCACTTTTAGTGTTCATCTGGGCGTACTGACTATGTGTGTCCAAGATTTAGCCATACTTGAATAATGGGAAATAAAATATACAACGATGAAGGTCTATGGTTGAAGGAAGTGTGGTAGTGATACCACATGGAGCAGCACTAGTGCATTTAGAAACATACAAAAAGCCTTGGTCAAGTCACCGTTACTGGTATGTACCCCCTTTCCTCTAGCAATCCATGGGGAACTGTTGAACAATCCTAGAAGGAATATAAAAACTATAGTACCGAGCTTACATCTAAAATAAAAAAGATAGTTTCATCTTAATTCGAAAACGGTTATTTGTATTAGCACAGTCATAGACGCATAACGCGCACATTCACCTTTCTCATGTGCTAAACCGATGTTATCTGGTTCTTCTTCAGAAATTCCTCTGAAACTATCTCTTCCATCTTACATCTTCCGATTCTGGATATTTTCTAAAATTAAGAATTCGCCCAAACACTTGAAATTTCATCCCTCATTTAGCATTCCAAGCATACTCGAAACGTTTTCGCAATTTTTTCTCTTTTTTGTTCTTACTTATTTTTTGCGTGATGAATCTTCATGTTAGGCTATCATGTATGCGCCAGAATACCAATCACACAATAGACGAATTTATCTTTAAGGATGATGGCGTCAGTGGCACATTCAGATGTTTTGAAATATATAGGTAACCTTTAATACTGGCAACCACTCTAATTTACATTTATATTTTCTGAGCAAGGAGAGTAAAAAGTAAAATGAAACTGGATATGGTTTTTACGAGTTTCGAATATGCGTTAGATGCGGATGACATGCTAAGTTCTAGGCTAAAATGTTACAAGCCAAATGTGACTATTGGGAATTTGGCAAATTTCCCGTCCATACGGCTACATATAGTGTTTTTTCAGAATCTGAAATAATCAATGCATTTGGCAAGTTACTCGTGCGAATTTAATGGTGGAACTTGAACTTGAAATTGGATAAGAGAAAGCTTTTAGGTCAAGGTTTGCGTTGATATTTTTTCATTCTATGAGTTTTGGATGAGTCTCCGGTTCACCATTGCGGTATCCTTGCCTCAGAATTCCTCGAGTTACCGATTACAACTCACCAATGCAATGATGGTAGATAGCTCCGAGGAGCCCAATTAGCGCTGTGATGCGCCGTATTGATGCCACAAACTCCTAAGACCGTGACGGCTGTTATAAGAGCAAGAAGGCAGAGACCAGTCTCCCACTATGCAACTAGAAATCTCTCTGTCTGTAGCTTGGCTCTAACTAAAGCTAGGCAATCGCAGAAAATGCCTGGTTCCCCTCTCTTATCTTCGGTAATGGGAATCTCCTCTCTTAGCTTCGGTAATGGGAATTGGTGGGTATGCCTAGCCTGGCGGAATGGTCCCCTATGGACCAGTACTCCATGTAGTCCACCGTAAACTTGTATGTATTTGCACGTGTCTAGTACCGAGATCCTATGTTACAAACGGATCGATTCCTCCTCTACCTGGCACAGGCGGTGAGGCTTCACCATCTGAGGTTCGCGGTTGCTCAGTAGATTCTATGACCGAAACCCCAGAGGAAGGTACCCTTGAACGTACCGCATTTCTGCACTGCCCCACCAACCTGTAGAATGTCGTCCCTGAGTACAAGACCGTAATGGCCACTTGGCTGTCGGTCAGAATGCTTTGTTACGCTTGGGGCTCGAATCATGTGCCAGTCATCGATAGACTTCCAGTATCGCCAGTACTTCCGCTTGGAAAACACTGTGTGTATTGGAGAAAATCACCGCACTGACTCCACAGACCATCTTTGATCCGTCGGTGAAGAATAATGTGTCATAGCCATGCAACACGCTGCCGGTCTTCCACTCTGCCCTGGTTGGAAAGTTCACAGCAAAATTTCTTGTGAAGTTCAGCTTGATTGTGTCATAGTCCATGGAGAATGCCCAAATTCCCCGAGGCATCTTCATCTAAGTATTATTATGGCCGTAGGGCTTCGCTGTCTAGGATCCGGACTCACATAGTCTGAGGGCACTGCACGCTTCAACATATTTAATGTAGAGGCCTAGGGGAGGAGATGCAGGAGTACATTGAGAGCATTTTTCCGGACAAGCCTACGCGCCCTGGTAGCACCTGTACAAGCTTCGTTCTATACAATAAAACCGTACGTTACAATGGGACACATTACAGCTATGTACATCCAAAGAACCATCTTCAGTCGGAGACCCTATTTCATTGCAAAAGTTTTCTCGTAGGCATAGAAGGCTATACACGCCTTCTTAAACCGCAGTTCTATGTTAAATCCCCAATTTGGCCTTGGATTCAGGATTACATTCAGATATTTTACATTGGAGGAAAGAACCAATCATTGTTCATTGTTCATTCAGGTACTCTTGTCTTGGTGGTGAATAGCATCAGTTCCGTTTTGGTTGAATTTTGGGCGAGTCCGCCGGCAAGTCCCAACCCTCATTCTTTGATGCCACTCATAATGGAGGAGAACATTCCTGTCACCTTCACACCGCTGCTGTCCAATATTTGCGAAATTCCACCCATCACAATTAAACAGAGTACAGGGGAGATGGCACCACCCCGGGGTATGCCTCCGTTCGCAGCTCGGGTCAAGTGGTTTCCTCCCAGATCAGACTGCATTATGGTTGATATAATCTAATGCGTAAGAAACTGCTCCAATCCAACACTGGTCAAGGCTTCGTTGATGGCGTTGGTACTAACGTTTTTGAATACTCTCTCTATATCCAAGAAGGCAGCTTGGGTAAACTGTTTTTACTGCAGTGACGGCTCAACCGTGCCAATTACCTCGTGGAGAGCAGTTTCTCTGCATTTGCCTTTGAGGTAGGTATGGAAAGACGTTTTTTCCCTGATCACCCTTAAGTGGATGTCCAGGACACGCTCTAGGGTCTTCAACACGAAAGAGGTGAGGCTGATTGATCGAAAGTCCTTCGCGGACCCATGGCCGCGCCTGTACGGTTTCGGTGTGAAAACCACTCGTGCGCGTCTCCAGTTCGTGGTACGTATCCCAAAGAGATACAGCTCCGGTAAATACAAGCCAAGGCACAACCCTTTCCTGCTGTTTCTCTAGCATGACTGGCATTATGTCATCTGCGCCCGAAGATTTATACGCGGAGAAGCTGTTTATAGCCCAGTCGGTATTATCATCGATAATTACCGATTTGATAGTCTCATACGAATGGGGTGGTCGCGAACCCTCCAAACAAGGCTCTGCCTCACAGGCCCCCTCGCTGGCGTCTGAACCAGCAGCTCTAAGGTTTCACCAGAAGATTCCGTTCAGAAGGCTTTCCACTTTTTGAGAAAGGATGGGCTTTTATTTTCCTTGGACAGAATCTTGCTAAGCCTTGTGGATTTGTTGGTGGCGGTCTTCAGGCAGTCCTTGTATGGCTACCAATATTTATGCTAGCAGTAGGTGTTGAAGATTTCCCTGGTCAGCTTGTTGAGGTTAGAGAGATCTTCATTCCACCACGGTGGCAGCGTCTTCTTGTTATATTTATCAAGGCACGAAACTTTAAAGACGGTATCGAATGCCTTTTCCAGAGCCCCGACTCCAATTCGTCTGTCGTGTCAATATTGTCATTTTGCGCACCGGAAAGTTTGTTCTTAATTACTTGACTTTCTCCAGTCAATCCTGCAGGGTCTCTGAAGAATTTTCTGCGGAGAGATCTAGACTGAAAAGTGGCCAACTGTGATCTGAGAAGGATTTATGGTCAAAAACTCTCCACGTCTCCACCTTAAGAATCTCATTGCTGGTTAGCAGGATGATATCAAGGACCTGCTCCTAACGGTCACAGTTCTCTGAACTAGGAAAATGAAAGGTTGGTGTACTGCCCCTCTTACACGATACGATAGGTAAGTAGTAATAATAAAATCAAATAATGGCTCACTTCTTTCGTTGATTTCCGTGCTGCACCAAGCTTTGTTGCTATGGTGGTCGACAAATATTATAGTTCTTCAGGTGGAGCTGATCGGTCGTGAGCCATGTAAGCTGAGGAAATATACACGTTCTCTGTCCCCACCTGCTCCAGTGTGACCACGACTAGAACGCTGGAACTCAGCTCGGGACACAGTACTATGGAATGCATTATAATAATTGTTTTGGAGCCCTTTGATGAATCGGCCGCTTCCTACCCAAGGCTCCTGTATTAGTGCGATGTTGATGTCTTCCTCTAGGAGGAAGGCAAGCAGATTAGCCGAGACGCATTTCAAGTTCTGCAGATTTATCAAACATCAGTAAGATCTGCTTGCTTGTGGGTTAATCAGTCCCGTCGGAATGTTGATTCATCTGATGGACCCCCCCTTCGTCAGGTTTTTTAAAGCGAATCACTTATACCTTTGCGTACCTGACCCCGAACCGTAGTTTAAAGTCGACCTTTTCCAGTGCCTCGAGGCCCTTTCGTTTATATGCAGCAGAAAAGGTTCGCTGTTTGTCTGGAGTCCCCCTTCCTTGATAACAACCCAGTCATCCATGGGAATTCTGGGGTTCTGAAAGCACAGGGATTGGACCAAGCACATGCGAGTGACCGGTCTCCTAGGAATCTCATCGTAAGGGATGACTTTGAGCTGTACGCCCCTCCAAGCGTCGCTGATCTTAGCGAAGCACGAACCGAGAAAGTCCCTGGAGAATTGGTTTTCGCAAGCTATAACATGGAACCCACGGACCACCTGAGAGGAATCAAAGCAGGGGATGAATCGCGTGTTGCTCAACAGTCATCTCCAACAACCTGGCTTCAACACTGGTCCACACCGTCGGCGCTAATTTGACACTAGCGGAATTACCTTCCACCAGCGCCACACGTAGTGGCTCCTGGCCACGCTGCTGAAGGGTTTCGCAGTTCGTGACCCCACGGCTGACTGTTACTCCGTACTTTTCTCCAGATGTTGGTTCCAGGCTGGAAACCACTGGTTTCAGCACAGCGGTGATACGCTGGCTCCGAGTGTGCTGCTCTCGACGGCTCGTCCTTCAATGATACGCCTTGGTGACAGGCCCTGCGAAGGGTTCTTGACGCATGGACGGCACATCGGCACACGAAAAATTTCTTTCGATTTTTCGATACGTCAAGTGAAGCTTGGTTAGACTCCTATTTGTATTCTTGCTTTTTGAAAACTTTGTTAATTCTACAAGCGCGTGTAAAATGTATTTATAATATTACAGTCTGTTCCGTGGAGTGGTTTTACAATACATTCAAGACCACCTGACTTATTTCTGCACTTTTTTTATCTACGGTCTTCATCAATGTACGACCTTCGCTGCGCTATTTGCAATGAGCCTGAATTAATCCGCTCAAAATTCGTTGACTGCGGTGGGTACTGTGGTAAATCTTATCACACTAAATATCTTGGCATTTTCGCCGCTTTCCAACCAATGTACCAGACATCAGCCACCTTCATTTCGAGCTCTTCTCCTAAGCACTCGGGTGGCCCTCTGCTGCAAGTCGCATCACCGTCTAAGCAAATTTTCACTACCAGTCTTGCCTATCCTACTTCTTCTGATGAAGTTCTTAATTATATCTGAAATAAAGCTAGTTTATGTCCGTCGCCTCTTTCGTGCGTGAAAATGACGAGGAATGGCTCCTCAAACCGCGTAACTGTCTTTCGCTGCAACAGAGATCGCTGGTGGAGGCGCATTGATTGCCGTTAAATCCCCCCTACATGCCGTTTCTTCATTTTCTACCCCCTATAATTGTATAGCCTTTTTTCCTACCCGACGCCGGTTCTTTTTTATATATTGCGTATACTTCTCTTGCATCAGTCTCTCATCTCTGTACGATGAATTCTTCGACAGTCTTTCAGAAGTCCTTACTGTGACTTTCCCCTGCCTTCCCCTGCACTGTCTACGGTGACTTTAACTTCCCTTTGCTCTCCTCGTCTAATATTCCCGCCCTACCACAACTTCCAATTTGATCCTCTCACCTGTCTCTTCATTTATTCACTTTCATGAACACCTATACTGCTCTTCAATTCAACCGCACCACACATCATCTAAATAGCACTCTTGATCTAGTTTTCTTCAACATATCAGAAGGTTCTTCTCTCAATCTTCTCTTGTTCTTCACTAGGTTGCTCCTGATGCCCATCATCCTGCTCTTGAATTCGAGGTACAACTGCCACGCTTCCACTCCCATAATACTTAGCTCTACTACTCTAATACTAAGCTCTCTAAACTCAAATTTCGTTGGGGCTACTTTGAGGATTTGAACTTAGCTGTGGCCTCAATCAACTGGGCTCCCATTCTCTCACCATTAACCTGCGACCAACTTCCCTCTCTCGCTTTATTCCATTCTGTCTGACCTCCTTCCTAGTTACGTTCCTTCCTTCTCCAAATCCTACCCTTTATGGTTCACCACTGAAATCCATAAAAAACTTCGTCTGAAGCAAGCTGCGAAGAAAAAGTTTTTATCAAACGAAAGCCGTGCAGACTTGGACCAAATCGCGCTCTGCGATCTTTAGTTAAGTGGCTTATAGTTAAGTCTGGGAAGGATTATCTGGAGACTGTTGAAGTCGAATTGGCGCGTGGTAACTTTAAGCCTTTCTGGTCTCGCATCCGTAATGCCCGCAATACCTCCCAGTCCCCTTCCACTTTCATTAAATTCTCTGGCTTCACTGTTACCTCTCTTCAGCTATCCTCTGATTTACTTTCCAGTTATTTCTCCTCGGTGTATAACTCCTCTCTCTCTTCTTCCTCTCTTCTCCTTCTGAGTACAGCTTCCTCCGAATCTCCTTCCATTCCCCTTCTTGCTCCCTCTTTGGTGGAGTAACTCATTGACAACCTTGATACCAATGTCCGATCTGGTCTCGATGGTCTCCCAACCTCTTCCTGAATAAAACCTCTAAACTCATTTCCCTTCCTCTCTGCATTATTTTCAATAAGAACTGGGAAGACAATCATTTTCCCATACAGAAAGGCGGTTACCATACTCTTGCTGAGAATTACCGCCCTATTTCGCTCCTCTCAACCTGCTCCAAGATCCTCGAGGGGCACATCAATGAGCAGCACGGCTTCATAAGACGTCAATACACTGCTACCAATCTTCTGGATTTCACCAACTTTGTGACCAAATGCTTCAACTCTTTGTAGGAAATCCACGTCATTTACGTTATTTACACGGACTTTTCTAAAGCCTTGGGTTCCGTTAACCACGAGATACTATTGTCCAAATTCATCACTCTTAACATTCCTCCATCACATATTATATGGCTTGCCTCCTACCTCTCCTTCCGATCATATAGCGTTTCCTCTGATGGTTGCACTTCTAATTCTTTTTCCCTGTACCACAAGGATCCATTCTAGGACCGCTATTAGTTTATTCTTTATTAACGACCTCCCCTCTATCCTCACTTGTCCTTGCTTGTTATACGCCGATGACCTCAAGCTGTTTTCCTTTGTTTTGGTCCCCAATGGATTGCGCTCCCTTGCAGGCAAATCTGGTTACTTTGGTCCATTGGTGCACAGTTAATAAGTTGGCTCTTAATGTCAGCAAATGCCACTCGATGTGTTACTCGCTTATAATCTCTTCTACCCGTTTCTCCTATACTACTCGTGGCTGCTCTCTATTCTATCTGAACTCCACCCTCGACCTGGGCATAACCTTCAACGATAAACTCCGTTTTGACAACCACTACTTCGATATCACGAACCGTACTTCCAAAATGTCAGGTTTCATACTGCGTTCCTGTACTGATTTCCCCTCGGTCCACCCCTCCATAATGTTTTTTAACTCCCTCGTGAGAAGTATCCTTAAGTATTGTTCCGTGATTTGGACCCTCTTCCGTAATTGTTATTGTCTTGCCTTATAGAAGATACAGCGCAAATTCACTCACTCACTATTCTTGAAGATGAACCTCCCCTGTGTTGACTATCCCGCCCGCCTCCGTACCTTCCGTCTTCCTTACGTCCAACAACGTAGAACCTTCCCTGATTTTTGCACCCTCTTCAAACTCTCTCCCGGCCTAATAGACTGCTCCGCTTCTGCTGATATCGTTCTTCGTAACGCGTCATTTTCGGTGTGCCCTTCCCGGAGCTCGAAGTCTATTTCCATCCCCCGATCTCGAGATTATGTCGGAGTTACAATGCACACAGCTTGATCCGATGGACTCCTTTTCGCACTTTAGTTTTAGGTGTTATCTGCGATCTTTGCTTTTTCCGCCTTCTGATTTTTGGTTTTTTTTCTGTTTATTGTTCGTTTAATAAATAAATAAATACGGACGCCCAGCGACAACTAGGCTTCCAAGATTGGGGGACGCGGTCACGTGACCAAGATAATTTGTAACTGATAGTTTGGTAAAGCTCTTAGGCAGATTTCAAAATTGGCCAAGTTCAAGCATGGAGACAGAATCCTGCCCATTGAAGATGCTGCAAATCATTTTAATATGAATTTCAGTCTTCAGCACTACGAACATCGTCTGAAATGCTGCTAGTATTCTATCCATTACTCAAATACCTGTCGATGGCTGGAGCGTGATTCGAGCCCCAAGCGTAACATAGCCATTCTGACCGACAGACAAGCGACCATCAAGGCCTTGTACTCAACGACGACATTTTCCCCGATGGTGGGGCAGGGCAGAGGCGCGCTTAACCGTCTGGGCGGCACGCTCAAGGTCACTCTCCTCTGGGTTCCCGGGCATAGGAACATAGAGGGGAATGAGCGAGCTGACGGATTAGCGAGGCAAGGCTCTGCTCTTGGCAGTCCTTCGGCGAATGCAGTCGGTGTTCCGCTGGCCGCGAGCCTGAGATGGCGAAGGCTTACAAGCTGTGCCAAGTCCAGGAGAATTTGGCCCACTCATAACATAGCCCGATCACGAGAGCTCCTGTGCCAGACGCGTGCAAATGCATTCAAGATTACAGCGGTCTGCATGGGGCACTGGCACATAGGGGACAAGCCGCTAGGTTCGGCATACCCTACAACTCGCATTGCCCTCATGCACTTTCTCTGCGATTGCCCAGCTCTGACTAGAGTCAGGCTGCGGACACTGGATACACCATTCTTTGGGGACCTCAGAAAGATTTCTAGATTTAGGGTCGGAGAGCTGCTTTCCTTCGTGAATGCTACGGGCTGGCTCTGAAGATCCGAGCCGCCTGGATTTTGCCTTCCTGCTCCCATAACAACAGTCACGGTCTTAGGAGTTTGTGGTATCAAAACGGCGCACCAAAAAGCTAATTGGACTCCTTGGGGCGGCCACTGATACCTACCTACCTACCCTACTCAAATATCAAAGGATATATGCATTAACCTTCCAATTTTGTATCATATCTTCACTGCTCCTCGAATCCAGCTTCCCAGAACGCACATCCTTATGTAAGAACCAATAATTCCACTTTTAGTTATGAAATCCAACTTCAATCACTCAACCTTGAATAAATGGAACCACAAAAGATATTTTATAAGAAAAGTAAACTTTTATTTCAATTCTACTCTTAACACGATTAACATGTTTTCGTTAGTTTTTCATCAGTCCTTGAGTATCAACATATGTACATCGAGTAAAGTTCAAGCCCTCGTTACGAGAGAGAAGCAAACGGAGGCCAGCTACTCCTTATTCCTTTGGTGGTGGGGCGGTGGCCAAGTAGGCGAGAGCCTTGGCAATTGGCTCTGGAACTGGTGGTGGAGTTGGGATGTGAGCACCCTGTGGTTGGTATCCGTTTTCATCAGCTGTGTACTGGATGCTGTACTGTTGACCGTCATCACCAGTATAGCTGAATTGTCCTTGTACTGCTTCACCAGCATGCTCAGGATCGATGACTTTCAATGCTCCGTCCTGTACAGCTTTGGTTCCGTCACCAGATTCGTAGCTAAGGAAATAACACCAATAATTAGAGCCGTTAACCTGGATAACATAAGGGTGTCACTCACCTATAATGGAAGGTTCCGTCGTAATCCACATTTCCTTCTTGGGACACAATTGGAATTGGAGGTTTGATTTCCTTAACATCAGCTGCAACTACTCCGACAAAGAGGACAATAGCTAAGATCGCAACCTTCATCTTGAATATTTCACTGATTTTACTGATTGACTGATATCAACTGAATTGCAACGATCAGACGACTAATGATTAAGTCGCCACCATCCCAGACTATTTATACCCCCGAAAAGTATTTGATTGTGTCTCCTCCAAACAATCTTGCACTGTTATCCAAACAATTGTTTTGTACTATTTTTTTTGCAGCAGAATAAAAATTTAATCCATTTACCTTCATTGGATGGTATTAGTTAGCTTCACCACCACCTCTACTTCTTTGTTGCTCATAATGATGCGCAATTGACTCTTTACCGATAATTGTTAAGATTATGCGATACAGCATCGTAGTCAAGTTTTTAGCCAGATATGAGCAGAAGGTGATGACTTGATCGTTAAAATTCGTGGCCAGTAGTCTGGAGAAAAAATATATAAAGAATATCTTGAGTATCTTCTGACTTCTGCTCAGATACTTTTGCATACCTAGATCTCGTTTCATATCTACGAACCGGCCATTCAGATTTCAGGGTTACTCAAGTGCTTTTTCCTCCAAACCATTGGAGCCTACTTGGGAAGGAAGAAAAGATACAAATGTATCTTTTGTATGCTATGCTTGGCACACATGTTAGAATATTCTGACATCTACTGTAACTACACCTTAAACCTGGAAATACGTGCATATTCAAATCACTCGGCACCTTGCTGGTTGTGCTGATTATTACGAAGGTGTGATGTATAGGAGGCAATCAATTTCTCCGGAGCTACTCGCTGACGATGACATCTGGCTGATGGGAGCCTACCTTTCTGCTCGGCACGAATTCTGTCTGCATTCGAGAGGAAGGTAATCGAGTCTTCAGCAGCCTGACAGCACTTCATTTGGCTAATCAAGTCGAGAGACAGGCACGTCTCAGCCGATCCGCTACTTGACATTACCAACTTAAGAAGTTCTTCGATTATTTTTTTTTTGTATCTATAGCGGGCGCCGCTGTTAGTTTGCTAATTCGTGAAGTATCTTTTTTTTTATTCTACCACGGAGGTCTGGGTGCTCGGAACTTTCTTCATAGTCACGATTCAGAAATCGAAATCGTAATCAATGAGAATTTCGATTTCATTCATGAAATTCTGAATTCAATGCAGCCAGAATTTATGGAGTGGTAAGAGGGAATCTGGTTTATTAGCAATTTGAATTCATATCGGGATTGTGTAGTTTCTGAGCGGTAAAATTCTTACGTTTGAACTATCTTTGGTAGACTATAATGGTTCAAATTGGAAAGCCTGCCTTTTACTATTGACGCATCTCATGGAAGTATGCGCTGAAGAAATTGAATTATGAATGTGTGGCTAACATTACCCGATCGCTGATTATTGGTTAACTAAAGTGTTCTCGCAAGTCCAAAAGTCTTCATCATGGAAAACACCGACAAACTTCGCTTAGTATGTGCCAGCCGGTAAAAAAAGAAATCTAGTCGAAGTAGATAAAATAGCATGTTGAAAAGTACAAATGAAAATCGATAGGAAACGCAAACAAGTCGGGAAACTGGAAGCTAGACGCTGTAGGTATGAAAGGTTTTGTGTATTTCTTTTATAAAGAGTTTAGAGTGTCGCATTAGCATGTAGCTCGTAACTTATTATCTGAAAATATCCACTTTCAAGTGATATTGACATTCATAGTCTTGAATTTGCAAAGAAGCGACAGCTTTGACCTAGTATAACTTAATAATGTTAATAATAGTGCGATTTTCACCATATAGTGGCAGCCCCCCCCCCCCAGAATTTTCAGTTGGGCAGTTTCTGAGAATAGGTTGGTTAAAAAAAATGATCACTTTCAACCCCCCGTACTCCCCACCTTTCCAACAAATGTCAAAACTAAGATCGGCTTCGAAAAGTACTAACCGAGGCCTTTAATTTGATACCCCACATGACTATATTTAGTGAAAAAAAATTTTACACCTCCCTTTTGCATGTACCCCCCCTTAAACTCAAAGTAAAAGCATGTAACTCATTGTATCTGTGGGCGTTCACAGTTCCCACCTTTCTTCCAAATTTAGTGTCAATAGTTATAACCGTCTCCGAGAAAAATGCGTGTGACGGACAGACCTGTGAGGAGTGGCCAGATCTCCCATCAGGCGCGATCCCAGCTGGCGGATTGGGGCATACCTATTGATGTGTAAATACGTGTTCATGCACTTTTCTTTTCTGACTGTGCATGGGCTAGTGTTTGCTCATCTCTGATGCGTGGACCAAAATGGCTATGGGAAGGATACCCAGAATATAAAACCACTATGGAAGACGTGAGAAGGAGAAAACTTACGGTGCAGGGACTCGGAACCCCAGTACCGGCGGCTTTTGGAAGTGATCAAGCGGGCTCCCGGTCGTCGATATCCCTCGACCACAGTGCCTCGGTGATGGACAAGTTGGCCACCTTGGCATATAATGTTACAAGTGATTTGGATCTGGAGAAGGAAGTGTTCAAGCGAAATACGACCTTACCGAGAACACCAGCAACAAGACCAAGCAAAGATGAACTGAAGGCAGATCTTTGGATGACAAAACCGTAATAACACCCACCGCATATGTTCAAGATGCGCGACAGCACGAGGTGCTCCAGGAACAAGGAAGAGATCCATTCAAAAGAAGCTCGTCAACTTTGAGATCTCCCCCAATTCCGAAGACGATGAAAGATAAAGTACAGGCAAGGTCAATAAACGCCAAAAGTGAAGGAGCGTATAAGAGAGGTAACCCTGCCGGGGCTTATAGGGAACAGAGTCCCGATCCGGAGGAATTACCCTTCACTCAGCTTGAGGCTGTCCGAGTTTATCAAGGACAAGCACAACGTGCACCAAGCCATAAAGAATATGGTTAGGGCTATTAGAGTCCTATATAATAGATCGCAGCTGGAGGAAAAGAATAATAAGGATACGCCGAAGCCCGCTGTGCCAACAGTATCACAAGCGACCCAAGTGACGCTTAACCGTACTATTATCGAATCACAGCGAAATAAAAGAGTACGTGAAAAAGAGGGGATCCTATAAATAATCAGCAGGCGCTCAAGAGAAAAAAAGGTGGACAGGAAATTCTGAAAACCAGCACCAAAAGCTCAGAAGGAGGAAAGCATACAGCGAATGTAGGAAAAATGTGTACTGTGAGCCTACGAAAAGCCTATGGTGGCACTCAAACGGCCACAATACGAGTACCAGCGGAGGCAGCGCAGATGTTGTTAGCTGCCGGAAGGGTTCGGATTGGATGAGTTGTCTGCCATTTAAGAGAGCAAACTTCACTAAAGAGGTGCTTTAAATGCCTCATGTTTGGGCGCTTTGCGAAGGCATGCACCAGCAGCATTGATCGATTCGATCGATGCAGGGGGTGTGGGGAGAAAGGCCATATTGCCGAATCAAAAGAGGGACAGGATAACCGGCACATTGCCGGAAGTGGCAAGTTTCCGGAATTTTGGAAGGCGCTCACTGCAATGAGAAAATGAGGTTTATTCAAATAAACCTGAATCATTGCAGAGTCGCTCAGGATTTACTTGAGGAGATCACTTTCGACTCTGAGATGGAAGTTGCCATCATAAGTGGACCGTATAGAAACCGTCACGATGGCGTATGGGTCACAGATTCGACTGGTAGAGCGGCGCAGTTTATTAGAAGCTTTTGCGCAGATGGACATGGTTTGGCTAACGAAGATGCTGTAAACACCTTTGAGAAAGGGGTCTCAGCCTCGGTTGTAAACCTGACCTTTGTCAGCCCTGCACTGGCGCGTGGTATGTCCTGGTGCGTCAGCGAACGCTACACCCACAGCGAATACCAGGCAATCTTCTTTGAGACATGTGTCGAGCCACAGGGCAAAGAGCTATCATGCCCGAAACCGAAAAATATTTCAGGCTGGTCTGCAAAATCTTTGGATGAGCAGACTTTCATAGAGGTGTGGTTAGATCAACCTGATAAAGCAGGCGCCTCTACGGAAAGAGCCGTCCATCTGGCTCAATGCATCACCAAAGCATGTGACGCATCCATGCCTAGGAGGTGCTCATTCGCCAGACCAAACTACTGGTGGAATGATGAACTGACCGGTCTTCGATCAGCCTGCCACCGAACCAGAAGAGCGGCTCAGAGGGCGGTAGGTAGAGTCGGTCAAGGGCAAAAAGAGTGCGCCTATAAGGCAACCCGCAAAACCCTCAAGCTCGCCATCCAGCGAAGCAAGAGGAAATACTTTAAAGAGCTCTGCTCAGAAGCGGACATAAACCCGTGGGGGAGTGCTTATAGAATCATGATGGGACGATTCAGAGGCCGTTCTTCTCCGCAGATCACGTGCCCCACCTTCTTGCTGAAAATCATTCAGGGGTTATTCCGCCAGCAAGAGGGGAGCACCGACATATTCCAATCACCTCTGAATGTGACGGCAATTCATCCATTCACCAGAGACGAACTGCTGGAGATCTGCGGCAGAATAGGAAACAATAAAGCACCGGGTCTGGACGGCGTGCCGAATAAGGCCCTTAAGCTTGCCGTGAAATCCAGACCGGACATGTTCGCTGAGTTATTCGAAGCGTGCATGTCCGAGGGGATATTTCCTGCATCATGGAAACGACAGAAGTTGGTGCTACTGCCTAAAGTTGGCAAACCTCCAGGTGAGCCAACCTCTTACAGACCTAATTAACTTTTAGATACTGTGGGCAAAATGCTAGAGCGAGTAATCTATAATAGATTATTCCCGGTTGTTGAGAGCCAGGGAGGTCTCTCAGATCGGCAGTATGGGTTCCGTGAAGCCAGATCAACCATTGAAATGGTTACTGGCTTGGCCGAAGATGCAATCCACTTAAAGGGCAGTACTAGCAAATATTGCATAGTAACCACCCTGGATGTGAGAAATGCATTCAATTCGGCCAATTGGAAGCTAATACGGGAATCTCTGGCGAAGGTTGGTATTCCCTGCTTATCTTGCGGCTATTATCAACAGCTATTTACAAGAACGGAGGCTTTGGTATGACACCGATGACGGACCCCAAGAGTACGTTGTCTCCGCGGGTGTCCCACAGGGCTCCGTACTGGGCCCACTGCTGTGGAACATCATGTACAACGATGTTCTTAATCTTCCCCTTCCAGAGGAAGCCACGGTGGTAGGCTACGCCGATGATATAGCGCTGGTTGTTGTCGCAAAGCATCTCGAAGATGCTGAGTTATACTCATGCGAAGCGATCAGTGCTGTTAAGGGTTGGCTTGAGAGTTCTGGTCTGACACTTGCGGAGGAGAAAACGGAAGCTGTCCTTATCACCAAGCGCCGTAAAAGAAATTTCGCCCGTATTCAAATTGGGAATCATATCATCACTTCTAAGCCCGCGATCAAATACTTGGGAGTGATGATAGATGGGAAGCTTAGCTATAAAGCACATGTGCAGTATGTCTATGACAAAGCATCCACTGCGAGTGTGGCCCTGGCAAGGATGATACCAAACATGGGAGGGCCACGGCATGCTTCCAGGTTGCTTATAGCTAAGGTAGTGAGTTCGATCCTGCTGTATGCAGCTCCAGTTTGGGGAAAGGCATTGCAAGTTACATTTAACGCTAACAAACTGAGTTCAGTATACAGAAGAACAGCCCTAAGGGTGTGCTCGGCATTCAGGACTGTCTCAGATGATACAGCATTCGTCATTTCTGGAATGATGCCCATTGACATCTTGGCACATGAGATGACGAATATATATAATGCGAAGTCTATCTCTCCTTTATCGCAGACGAAGAACGCCGAAAGGCAGAGATCGCTAAATAGATGGCATGAGCGTTGGGAACGCTCGGGAAAGGGTCGGTGGACACACAGGCTTATCAAGGAGTGGTTGGAGAGACGGCACGGTGAGATTAATTATAATCTTACTCAGTTTCTCATGGGGCATGGAGGATATCGTCAGTACCTGTTCAGGTTTAAACAAGATACCTCACCCGATTGTTTAAACTGCGATGGAATCCCAGAGGACCCAGAGCATCTATTCTTCCACTATTCAATATTTGTGAAGGAAAGGAAGAACCTAGAGGAAACTCTAGGAGAGATGCTCGTACCAGAGAATCTGCTGCGAAGAATGTTAGCATGTCAGGAAGACTGGGATGCAATCAACTCCATAGTCGTATCTATCCAGAGCAAACTGCGAAAGGCGGAGGAGACTAGAAAAGCGTGGTTACGTACGCCACGTAGAGACGAAAGGGGATCAAGCTAAAATGAGCTGACTCCGATCCGTGATGTAATACCGTACGGTGGTTCCACGGGGTTTGGGGGGAGTCGGGGGTGGTTTTAGTGGGTAAGAATCCCACACGCTGGCGTGTCCTGGACAGTGCCTTTTGAAGATTGCCACCTCCTTAAAAAAAAGAAAGACAGACGGACAGACAGACAGACAGTAAACCGCTTTTAATAAGGTTTTGTGTTTACGCAAACCCTTAAAAATGGATGATATATTTATATAAGCAAATAACAAGTCAAACACCACAAGCGGAACGCCCCAGGCTCCAAAAATGAAAGGTTTTATGATTTTCTTATATAAATAATGTGTCATATAAAGGACCTGTAATAACTGCTTCTTGTTTAGTTGTGGGGGAACAGGTCGAAACCCTTAACTATCTTTTCTCGGGCGAGACTCAGGTCAGGGTTAGAAGTGAACATTGAGAAAAATCAGCAAGATGAAGTAACATAGCTAGAGTCTGGTTCCAGCCTTTCGTATAAAACTAGCCAGGTCTATCAAAAAGGGACCGACCACCCGCCGCGAGAAGGTCCAATAAAGAGTTATATAACTTATTCCAATCAAGATCAACACCACGCCGAGAGAAGCACTGAAATATAAAATGGTCCTATTGGTTTAGGTTTCCTACCATAAATATTTATTCATCCGACCAAAGTATTTCCTTTAAAAAGATTCAAAGATTTTCCTTTAAAAATATTTTTCTTTTTATTGGCTAAAAGTATTTGGTAATGTATACAAATACGTATTTGGGGGACCAACTGTTCTGAACTGAAATAAAACCTTATTAGAAACGAGTCGATGTCTATCTGTCCATCTGTCTGTCTGTTTGTTTGTTTTTTTTTGTTTTTAAGGAGGTGGAAATCTTTAAAAGACTCTGGCCTAAGCGCGCGCGACTGTGGGATTTTTACCCACTAAAACCATGACGAACGCTGCATCGTCTGAGACGGTCCTGAAAGCAGAAGACACCCTTAAGGCTGTTCTTCTGTAAACCGTACTCAGTTTATATGCATTGCCTAAAACCTGCAGCGCGTTTCCCAAAACTGGGACTGCATACAGCACCCTGGCTACGAGCAGCCTGCAAGAATGCCGCGGTCCTCCCACGTTCGGCATCATCCTTGCCAGAGCTATACTAATGATGGATGCTTTTTCGCAAGTATGCTCTATGTGCCGCCTAAAATTGAGTTTTCCGTCTATCATCACCCCCAAGTATTTGATGGGCGTTTTGGAAGTGATGATACAATTTCCGATTCTAATGCAGGCGTAATTTCTTTTCCGGCGCTTAGTGATGAGGACCGCTTTCGTCTTTTCCTCCGCGTGTGCCAGTCCAGCACTCTCTAACCAAGCCTTAACAACACTGATTGCTTCGCTTGAGTACAACTCAGCATCCTCGAGATGCTTTGCGACCACAACCAGTGCTATATCACGGGCGTAACCCACCACCGTGGTCTCCTCCGGAACCGGATACATGATGTTCCACAGTAGTGGGCCCAGTACAGAGCCCGGTGGGATACCCGCGGAGGCAACGTTCTGCTTGGGTCCATCATCGGTATTATTCCAAAGTGTCCGCTCATGCATGCAGCTATCGATGGTAGCGGCGAGGTAGGTAGGAACATCAATCGTCGCCAGAGACTTTCGTATAGTGTTCCAATTCGCCAAGTTGAATGCATTCCTTACATCCAGGTTCATCACCACACAATATTTACTGGTACAACCGCTTCCGCGAATTGCAATTTCGGCCAAGTCAGTAACCATTTTGATAGTATCAATGGTTGATCTGGCTTTACCGAACCCATGCTGCCTATCTGAAAGGCTCCCTTGGCTCTCGACGACTGGGAGTAGTCTATTATAAATAACCCGCTCCAACATTTTCCCCATAGTGTCTAGAAGACATATGGGTCTATAGGAGGACGGTTTCCCTAGCGGTTTCCTGGCCTTAGGCAGCAGCACCAGCTTCTGCCGCTTCCACGGTGGTGGAAAGATACCCTCGAACATGCACGTTTCGAACAGCTCCGCGAAAATTTCCGGTCTACATTTGACGGCAAATTTGAGGGCCTTATTCGGTACGCCGTCAAGACCCGGGGCTTTGCTGTCGCCTATTCGACTGCAGATCTCCAGCAGCTCGCCCCTGGTGACTGGTGGAATCGGCGTCACATTCAAGGCACGCTGGAAAGTGTCAGTACCCCCCTCTTGTTAGGGAAATAACCCCTGGATTATTTTCAACAAGAGTGTAGGGCACGTGATCTACGGAGGTGGTCGGCCTCTGAATCGTCCTGTCACGATTTTATAGGCGCTACCCACGGATTTATGTCCGCTCCCAAACAGAGCTCCTTAAAACATTCCCTCTTACTCCGCTGGATGGCGAGCTTGAGGTTCTTGCAGGCTTCCCTTTAGACATACTCCTTTTGCCCTTGATCGATCCTACCTATTGCCCTCTGAGCCGTTCGTCTGGCTCTGTGACAAATCGATCGAAGGCTGGCAAGTTCACTATTCCACCAATAATTGGGTCTTCTAATGGGGAATGAGCATCTCCTAGGCATCGACACGTCACATGCCTTAGAGATGCTTTGTGTAACATGGAGAGCTCTATTCGTAAAGGTGCCTGCTTTGCTAGGCACGTCTAGCCACAATTCCATGAATGTTTACTCATCCATCGCTTTTGCAGACCATCCTGGTGTTCTTTTGGATTTCAGCTTCCGGGGTGCGGGTCTCCTGCACTGTGGCTCGGCCCTTAGTTCAAAGGTGATTGCCTGGTGGTCGCTGTACGTAAAGTCCTCGCTAACTTGCCAGGACATGTCACGTTCCAGCGCAGGGGTGACAAAAGTCAGATCTACAATTGAACCAGTTCCCCCTTTTCGATAAGTGTTTACATCGCCTTCGTTGGTCGAACTACATCTAACTGGGCGAATGCTTCCAATAAGCACCGCCCCCTTGCGTTAGTCTCTTTGCTGCCCCACTCGATAGCCCACGCATTAAAGTCAGCGACTATCACCTTTGCACATCGTCTCCTTGCGTCGCGAACAAGATCGTTTAGCAGGTCTTCAAACGCAGGAAGTGTAAGGCTCGGTGGAGCGTAGCAGCTGTATACAAATATACCGCTTATTTTTACCCACACAAAGCTACTAGACGCCTGGCGGATGCTATATTATATGCCTTGACGACCGCAAGCCCATATCCCCGCTCCACCAGTCGAATCTGTGACCCATACACCACCGTAGAGATTTCTGTACGGTTCACTAGTGATAGCAACCTCCATCGCCGATTGATTACTGGCAGTCACATTGTGGCCATTTGAGTATCACCATAAGCTTTTCTTAGGCTCACGATAGATCTTTCGCTGAATTCTTCTCTGGATGTTACCTCCTCGAGATCCTTGCACTAGATATAGATCTCATGTTTTTGGAAACGAACCGCGACATTCTTTCCAAGTGATTTTAAAACTTGGTTACGAAACCTTCAGTTTTCCCTGCGTTGGATTTTTTCAGCTCAAACATGAGATCCCTTTTTGGGTCCTCCGGATTTTGCTGACATTTCCGCCTAGGTCAGGAAGTCAGATTTCACCTTCTTCAGTATCTCCCGATACGTTAGATGCCCTTCTAACTTAGTTCCGTTTCTTGGACTGGTCGAGACTCCTTTTTGCCTTTTTGATGCCTGTTGATTCCCCAAAGCTTCGCCCTCTTTGTCTCGCACTCGCTTACTTGATCGAAGATCGATGTCCTTGTGCTTTGGTGTCACTTGGGCAGTCTGTGACACTGTTGGGGCTGGGATGTCCGGCTTTTTCTTAGGCTTTCTTACTTCTTCCTGGGATCTATTGTAAAGCACCTTGATGGATCTCACCATGTTGTTAATGATCCACGCACCAGAGATGAGCTGAGAAGAAGCGTGATTCGACCCAGTCTTTCGATAGCCACGAGCGAGCACGGAACTCACACATCGTAAAAAGTTAATCATGTTGCGGTACTTTTAAATAGAAATTTTGAATTATTATATTAAATTATTATAGTAGATTATTTAAATTATGAATTAAATGCAACAAGGAGAATGTAAAGTTTTATTTATACCACGTGCAGAAGATAAAATCACTCCAGCCGAGCAAGGTGTTGACATCCCTGAGGCCGACAAACTATTTAAGTCAGGGTGAGCGGACTTAAAAATGCGACATTTGATGCCGAAACTCGGGGTCCCTCCCCTACCACCCCAGAAGTTGTCTATAACACGGAGCTATTGGTCTTCCCCACTCCATATGGTCCGTAAGCCAAACGACAAATGGCACTCCTGCGGGGACTACGGAAGGCTAAACGCCCAGACGATTCCAGACCGATACCCCATACCACTTATCCACGACGCACCATCTCGCAAACTGCCGCATCTTTTCGACCTTGGACTTAGCCAAGGCCTTTCACCAAATCCCCGTAGCTCCCGAAAACATACCAAATCTCACGTAGTTGACTTTTGGGCTGTGCAATGTGCCGCAAACCTCTCAACGGTTTATCCACTCGGTCCTATGAAACCTTGATTTCAGTTCCATATACCTAGATGATGTTCTCGTCGCTTCTTCTTCAGAGTCTGAGCATTTGGCCCTTCGCGAGTGCATTTTCCAACGTTTCCTTGATGACGGACCAGTCCTAAACGTGAATGCAAGTTTCTCCAGAATCAGATGAGATTCCTCGACCATTCCATTGCCTCTGACGATTGTGATTGTGTGGTCCGAGGAGGCTGTTCAGGCATTTTAAAAATCCTAGCAACAGCTGATTGATGCTACACTCTTGCCATTCCCTCAACAAGATGCACCCCTAGCCATATACGCTGATATCTCTGACATCGCAATAGGTGCTGCTCTTCACCAAAAGGTGAGTCAAGTCTGGCAACCATTGAGTTTCTTTTCTAAGCAGCTGAACTCCGCTCAACGGAACTACAGCACTTACGTTCGAGAACTGGTCGCTGCGTACTTGAGCATCAAATATTTCCGTTTCTCCCTAGAAGGCAGGCGATTCACAGTGTTCACGGACCACAAGCCTCAAACGTATGCTTTAAGACAAGTGCCCGATAAAGCGTCCCCTCGTCAGCTTCGACACCTGAACTTCATAAGCCAGTGCTCTTCTGAAATACAGCACGTGTCCGGCAAGGACAACATAGTTGCTTACCACGTATCTCCGAAGTAAACATTCCCTAGTAGTAGCACTAACGAAGGAGGCAGGTGGTCTCCAAAGCAATTGGGGGAAAAACAAAATATTTACAGGATAAGGAAAAACACCTAGTTCTCTTCTTAACTTATATACCAACTGTAAAAAAAAACATGGACATTAATTTCAACTTAAATATTGCCTCCTCAGCTGACTTCTCGGCTATCGTTAAGGCTCAAGAAGAGGACGCTGTACTTCAGAGCATCACGTCCAACCCCAAATATACTTTTCGGAAATTGCCTATCTTCGGCTCAAACCTCACTATTTTCTGCGAAGACTCTGAGAAGGGACCTCGGCCATACATTCCGGCCACTTTTCGCAAAGAAGAGTTCCATATAGTTCACGATTTGGCGCACCCAGGCATCAAGACAACGAATCGGTTAGTTACCGGAAAAGACTTCTAACCCACTATGAACAGGGATATCAGCACATGGGCCAAAGAGTGAATCGCGTGCCAAAAGTGCAAAGTCACAAGGCATGTAAGAAAAGAAGTGGGCTCAATCCCTCGAACGACCAAGCGGTTCCACACGATCCATCTCAACCTCATAAGCCCTTTGCGAGATTCGTACGGTTCACAATCAGGTTCACGTGGTGGCCTGAAGCAATACCTCTGGCTGACATTACAGCACAATCTTGTGCCGAAGCCCTGTGTCGAGAGTGGATCCCGCGCTTTGGAGTCTCGGCAGTGATAATCACTAATGAGGGAATGCAGTTTGAGTCCACCTTTTCCTCAGAGCTAGGCAAACTCCTGGGATTCAAACACCGTAGCCCCATACACTGCATACCACCCGCAATCCAATGGAATTCTTGAACGTTGGCACCGGACTCTGAAATCCGACTTTATGGCCCGTGACGATTCATCCTAGACGAAGGTCTTGCCTCTCGTCCTACTTGGCCTCCGAACAGCCAGATGGGAAGAGTTTGCTGCCAACCCCGCGGAGCTAGTATACGGGGAGAGCCTGAGGATCCCGAGCGACCCGGTCTTTAATAGAAGATCGAGTCTCACAGACTCAGGATTTTTGCGTATGCTGACAGAACATTTGAAAAGAATCAAACCGACACCACTCCCCACCTCAAAGACCTCGATAAATGTAAACACATACTGGTCAGGATGGATGCCGTCCGGAAGTCGCTGCAACCACATTATGAAGGCCCATGTCTTGTGCTCGAGCGGGGAAAGCATTTTTTCCAGTTCGAGAACGGAAGTCACCCAAAAACGGTCTCCTTATCTAAACTAAAACCATTCTTTCCATCTGACACAACTCCTAACCAACGGCACGTAAGCTTTAACATTTGAATGGAGCCACATTCCGGGTTCAGTCGCTAAAGGGTCTTTCTCTGAATGAGCTATTTGGAAAACAGCAATAAAAAGTTTATAGTTTAACTTTGTCAATGCTTAGATTAACTTTAATTCTTGCATTATTATCTGCCGAAAGAAGACTACATACAGAAGATTCGTGTCCGGCGCATTACTTGAATTTGTATGGTGGAAAAAGGGCATTGCATATGTTTGACTTTCTGCAATCACTTGTGCGTGAAAAATGATCTCGGTGACTTTTGTCATTTCCCATCGAACTGAGGATTATCGTGAAAAGAAAAATCACTTTAAAAGTTTTGAAGAAATCAACACTGACCAAACTTACCCACAAATGCAAGCCAATGTAAACGTTAAAAGTTATTGGTCAAAACTTCAATAAATTCCAACTTCAAATAGTAGATTCCAACGTCCAAATACTTCCTACAATTTCTTAATTACACAAATTAATATGCATACCTTTCGCAAACAAGTTCTAAAAATCATTTTCAATTGTGATTTCATATGCGATTTAGCTAAGCGCTAAAAGTTATCTCATTCACCATTTTAATGACTAATCAACTTAGCAAACACATTTATAACACTTTCAATTTCATTTGAACAATCCCATGTCACTTGAACAAATCTAAAATGATATTGATTGCGATATCTAAAGATTCCCCAGTCCATCGCTCACGTCTTCATTCTTCTGATTGCCACTGCGAGGACATTGATTTCCGCACTGGTCCGGGTTGGCTTTGACCAACCTGCAGCAATTGTGATAAATGATGGGCAAATATTTGATGTACATTATGTCAGCCACAGAAACGCTGAGTACATAAACCTTCAATTTGATCGAAAAGGTAACAAAACACCTGCCAAGCTGTGATTATGTTGGAACGGTGTAACGAAGATGAACTCAGTGCGGTCAATCGCACAAAAAGAAAAAAACTGGTATCTTGTAGATGCTCAACGGTAGGTAGAAATGTAGTTGTTTAACGTAACACACATGACACTGCTAGGTTGATTTGAGTACGTTTTTTAGATACTTGGAATCGCTGGGGACATAGTCTTGGGCAACTGATTAGCCCCTGTCACTGCAAAATAGATATGAGGAATGACCAATCTTCGAGCAATTGGACTCTATTCCAATTAAAGATGCGAAGATTCATTTCTAACAGCGTATTTAGACTAATGTGCAACTTAAAATTTTGGAACTACCAACGATGAATAAATTCCAACATGCTTATGTGCTATAACAATGTATAATAATGGAATAAAAATACCAAATGAGGCCATAAAACAGGGAGTCACCACATTTCCAAGACTGTAGTCCAACTACCTGCGCACTTTTTACCTTCCCGATTTATTTTTGATATGAGCCAAAAGCTATGTAGATGTTATATTTAAATTGTGTGAATTTCTCATGTTTAACAAGCCAGCAAGTACGCTGGTAGGTACTCTGTAAACAGTAGATTTGTACTTCCACAAATATTTTTAAATAAATAATGCAAGCAATGTAGATGCCTGCCAACATCCCACTAGATTATAAATGATGATCAGTAAATGCCCGACAATACGCACAATTTGTTCATATAAATACCAGCCCGGATCCAAATTCGGGATTAGTTTTTTGAACCACTTTGAACCAAAACCATTATTAATCTAGTCTCTAGAACTGCCATATTTAGGTAGATAAGGCATAGAATCCTATTCGATTTTTTTCCTTTCAGCAAATACTGATTTTATCCTTTCTAGTGAAAAATTTACCTTGTGTGATCAACATGTTCAAGTGTGCCGTATTCTGTGTGATATTTTTCGCTGCCGCGTTCGCCCGGCCACAGTCCAATGACCCAACCCCCATACCTATAGTGGCGCAATACTCTAATAACGCCCCAGATGGCAGTTTTAACACCACGTAAGAACCCATAAAAGTGACTTTATCGAATTTCCTATTATCCCATTTGTGAAAAAATTGTATCTTTCACTAAGATCCTGGTGCTTTTCAAATCCAATCGACCCCGAATCTCGATTACATCATTCTTTAAAGTATCCTTTCCTTCACAGTTACGAAACAGGAAACGGTATTAAAGTGCAAAATTCTGGCTACATTAAACGAATTCATGTTCCTGCACATGAAGATGAAAGTGGAAAGTTGGTAGAAGAACACGAAGAGGATATCATCGTTCAAGTTGGATCATTCTCCTACACCGATACTGATGGTAATGTGATTTCCCTCTCGTATATCGCCGATGAGAATGGCTTCCAACCAACTGGAGATCATTTGCCCAAAGCACCTCAACCAGATCAAACCGAATCCTTCGCCAGATCCGTCGGACAACCCCAGCAACAACAGTTCACACAACAGCCACAACCCTTCTCTCTGCAACCACAAGGACAAGGTCAATTTTAAGGAACAAATGTCTAAGCGGTCAAGAGGAGATATGGCGTAAATAATTTCATGGAAGCGAACCAAAAGTCAGTGGTTCTGAGGTTCAATTACACTGGAATCACGTTTAGCATTAATTCAAAATTACTCATATATGTTTGTATAATGTATTTTTTTAAATAAAGTGATTTTATATTGTTGCAGAAATAAGAAAATTAGTCTCAAATGCTTGCTTCGTGTTTGAGAAATGAGTGACGAACACCCTAGCAAACCGCTGTTGCGCCAAAGATTATTATTATTTTCCGAGTTATCACAATCTCGGCAGATGCCGGATTTTACCTAATACTAGCACTAAGTGCTAAGCATTTAGGCTCGCACGATCCTGCCTACTGGAAAACTAAAGGGGCACTGGTGGTGGTGGCCGGTGGTAGGTCAGTGGGAGAATCCGTCGAGTACTCCCCGCAACATCGAGCACGTATGCAGAATGGTGTACTTCTGCATGGTTTGAACCAGACTGTGCGAAAGTCCCAGGACATCAAGGGAAGCCGTCAGGGATTTAGGTACAATACCTGTAGCTGACAATATTATGGGAACTACAACCACCCGCTCGAGACGCCAAATTTCTTTGATTTCACGAGCCAATGGCTCATAGTTCACCTTCTTCTCCACGTATTTCCGTTCAATGTTGCTATTATGGAGGATAGCAACATCAATAATATACGCGGAGCGACCCGTCTTGTCAACTAACAGTACGTCAGGCTTGTTGTGTGCGGTATGGCGATCAGTCAGAACTTGCCGGTCCCAATACATGCTGCAAGCAGAACTATCAAGTACTGCTTGCGGCTCATATCGGTAAACCGGACATTTCCCCGTGATCAGCCCATGCTTGTATGCAAGGTTTTGATGGATAACCTTACATACAGCATTATGCCTGGTGATGTATTGCACCGGTGCCATAACAGTACAGCCAGAAATGAGATGGTCCAACGTCTCTAACGCCGAACCACACATTCTGCACTGGTCGTTCTCCACCCGTTCTTTCATGATGAGCTTTTTATAAGCTCGGGTGGCGACCACGCCATCCTGAATGGCACACATGAACCCCTCCGTCTCAGCAAAGAGCTCCCCAGCACACAGCCATCTGTTCGACAAATGCAAATCGACAAATGGCTGCCAAAGACAATTCACGTGTTTTCCGTGCAGTGCCTTCGACTTCCATTCATCGATCCGCTCTTGGTCCGACTTCACCCCACTCACAGGATTGAAAGATCGATCCTTCAAGTTAAGTGGAGTCAGCCCACAGTCTACCTTACAGACAGCCGCATGCAAGGGACTCGCCTGCTCTTTGCTGTAAAAATAAGCGCGCAGCGAGTCGACTTGGCGATGATGTTGTGCCACCACGTCAACCACGCCCCTACCTCCGATGTCACGAGGCAGGTTCATCCGCTCCACGGCAGACTTTGGGTGATGCATTCGGAATTTGGACATAGTTGTCCGTATCCGCCGCTGGACGTTTTCCAGGTCGGTTTTCGTCCACGGCAATATTCCGAATGCATAAGCCAGAGAAGGGATAGCGAATACATTCAACGCGCTTATTTTATTCTTCCCCGAGAGATTCGATTTCAGCACCAGCTTTACACGTCGCAGGAATTCGGACAGCAGAGCTTCCTTCAGATCACCAACTCGAGCATGGGTTCCTTGCAGAATTCCTAGGTACTTGTAGAAGTCTGTCTCGGTCATAGCTTCGATGTGGAGGTCACCAATGCTATGTCCGGCATGCGGCTCGTGATGACCTTTGCGGATGGCTTGGATTCGACACTTGTCTAATCCAAACTCCATCCGAATATCACGGCTGAACATGTCTATTATTCGCAACAGACTTCTAAGATGGTTGTCAGTACCAACATACAGCTTGATGTCATCTAGGTACATCAAGTGTGTCAGTTCGCACTTAGCACATAGGCCATACTTTATTGCAAAACCATGCCCTCTAGCATCATTCAGTAGCCATGAAAGGGGGTTCAGTGCCATACAAAACCAAAGAGGACTCGATGAATCCCCCTGGAAGATGCCCCTCCGTATACGGATGGGCTCTGAGGTATTAGCACCCTCAGATGTACGCACCGATAAGGTGGTATGCCACCCTTCCATGACTGTCGCCAAAAACTTTATTAGTTTCGGATCAATGCGATACAGATGTAGGATGTCGATTAGCCAGGTGTGCGGAACGCTATCAAAAGCCTTGGCATAATCGATATAGCAACTGAACAGGTTTCTTTGGCCTCTAGTTGCTTGTCCTACAACTACCGAGTCGATAATGAGTTGCTCTTTGCAACCCCTTGACCCAACTCGGCAGCCCTTCTGCTCCTCGGACAGAATGTTGTTGGTCTCGAGGTGCGCATTGATCCTTCCACTAATAATGGACGTGATGAATTTGTAGAGGGTTGGTAAGCAAGTGATCGGTCTTGTGTCTGCGGGGTCCTGCACCGTGTCCTTCTTAGGGATAAGGTAGGTAATCCCCGCAGTGAGGAAAGGTGGAAATTCCTCCGGCCGACTCATGACCTCATTTATACTGCGTGCCAACCGACTGTGTACGCTGGTAAATTTCTTATACCCGAAATTCTGCACCCGATCCAGACCTGGGCCCCTCCAGTTCTTCGAGATGTTTATGGCTCGTCGAACTT
Organism: Hermetia illucens; assembly: GCF_905115235.1. Taxonomy (NCBI): domain Eukaryota; kingdom Metazoa; phylum Arthropoda; class Insecta; order Diptera; family Stratiomyidae; genus Hermetia; species Hermetia illucens. Next base: position 4,919,468 of record NC_051849.1, on the reverse strand, counting down.
CCTCTTCGGTAACATCCGCGAAATTCATGCCAGGTGTATTGGCATGGCGGGTGCCTTCGGCGGTGATCCACTCAGCATGCTCAGCATGCTGGACAGGTAACCCCCAAAGTCCACCCCAATACTCTTTCGCTTCCGTCACCGAGAACTCTATTGTTTGGGCGCTCTGCTGGGATTCGTTGAGAGATCTGAAAAAGCTCCGCTGGTTCCTCGCGTATGTTGCATTCTGGACACGTCTGGAATAACTTTCGCCATACCGTCGTAACCGACTGCATATGACAGAAAGTTTCTGTTTTAGTGTGTCCAGAATTTCAACAACGGGTGTCTCACAGGGGATGGCATAGTTCCGGTAAACCCTCTGCACTTTATTTCTCACCCGTCGGCTGGCACTACCAGTGCTGATCTGAATCAGTCTAGCAATGTCCTGCCTTAGTGAGTCCCGCCGACGTTCCAGACGAATTTTCCATGGTGGATCTCTTTTGTCACTCAAACCAATAACGCGAAAGCGAATCTTCTGACCGTGCAATCTGATAGCCGCAACTGCACCACAATACACAAGTGATTGTAGTGGCAGCAGCGACATATCAGCACACAGTCGTGATGCAATCTCATCATTGATTTGAGATAGAATTCCCGGAGTTGCTGGAGATGCATAGAGCCTGGGAATACCTGGTCTATGCAAAGGATCCATATCCGAGAATTCCATACACGCTCTTTGGAATTCGTCCCGAACCTCAGCGGAAACCTCAGCTGGACGGTGGAGAAGAGTGCTTCGGCGAGTACTGAACCTGTTGCCTGCAGTGCGGCGTGGTGTTGTTGATGCCGCCGCATCTGCCCCCATCGACTCTCGGTCACCAGTTTCCCCGATGACTTCAAGTCGAACACACTCCCTGATGGTGGCCGGGATTGTGTCGCTGCGAGTAATAAAACGGTACTGGTCTGCGACTCGCTGCACAGTCACGTGCGCGAATTGCGGGAAACGCTCGACGAATCTCTGGTGCAACAAGGGGCGGTAAGATGTTGTACCCGCCCCCGCCGTTATTTCGTAGTAGGAGCGGATGATCAAGAGGTTCATTTCTTCAGTCCATTTCATCCGCTTCCTATGCGAACCTGCTGCAGCAAGCGGAGCTGTGCTCCTGGTCGTCGTGGCGCCTAGACGTCGAACCGCCCCACGACTAGCGGTTTCGACGCCGTGCTGTCCATTACGAGAGCCCGACCCAGTCACTAAGTCAGACGACTCCCGCCGGTTATCCGTACCGGACCTTAAATTTCTCCTTCTTCTCATTGTTGGTGGTGCATTTTATCCCTAGCTGCCAAGTGTTGAGATAGCTCCCTTAGTGAGTAATCTGCAAGACTGCAAAGTTCCTGCACTTTCCTCACATACCCCCTGAGACGCTGCGGTGGCGTACAGCCATTCACACTGAATTTATCAATCCCTCCTCCTTTCACAACCGGACTTGGGACCGGCTTATTATTAATACCTGTTTGGTATCCTGACCTACGGCATGACTTCATTTAAAGGAGGTTCTGACATATCTTGACATCGCCCATCGCAACCTATTGAACCGTTTTTCCTGTAAACAAGCCTCACGAGTGGGGCTGACAATGGAGGGACATACTCCCAGAATTGAAATTTCAATTAAAAAATTGGATGATTTGCATGATTTTCACCCAAGATACGTATTATCTTCACCCTTCATGCATAATTTCCACACCGGGCCCGGTTTTTCTTTATACAGCCTCGAAAGCAATTCCAACTTTCATTTTTCCACAAATATCAAAACTGGGACCGGCTTCTAAAAGTACTAACTGGAAGCCCACATGACTATAAAATTGGGGCCTAGTCTTCACCGCAAGCTTTAAAGTTCGTTTTGGGATGCCATCCAAGCCTGAGACCGTATTGTCATCGATCCTACGAAATATATCCCACAGCTCCCCTTTGTAATCGAAGAGACAAAGCGGAACGTTGACCAGGACTACTATCAGTCTTCCACTTCAGGGATATGTCGGCTTAGAGCACCGGAAAAGAACTGCACTCTACGAGAAATCCTCCTGGAGTTCGATACGCCCTTGTTCTCCGTGAAGATGTCCTAGTAGTCACTGTGAGTATATTTCTCACCAATTCGACAAGTATCTCTTCTTGATAAAGATTGGCGTTCACGTACTATATATTAGGTCCATTATAGACCCCAAGTCCCTTCCTCTGGAAGTGTGTGAGATTCCAATATCCGATATTTTGAATGGGCGCCACTCGTATTACCTGGTTTACATTATCGTACGACTCCTTTCCATTCTGAGCCTTGCCGTACGCCAACCTCTTATCACAACCTTTGTATAGGTTTGATAAAAGGAAGGTAGAAAGGAAATCTCCCTCTTGTCACCTCGCTAAGCCCGGAATTGTTTCGAGGATTTGGAATAGAAATTTCAATGAAAAAATGGACTGTACGAGGGTCCATGTAATTTCCTCCACAAAACGTATACTTACCCTTCCCCACATTCAATTCTGACTATACGACCGTGCCTGTATAGGACTTGGGAGATCTTATCTCAAGTCTTCAAGAAATATAAGACTGGCAAGATCATTGTCTTGCACAACAGGAGCTTCGACCTCATAGTCGTAGTTTCTAGCGAAACAGTCTTTGTAAGCTGAAATCGGCTTTCTCTGTTGCCGGCTAAGATAGGAGAAATTATCAACGGTTTTACACCCTTCCCATTGAGCACTGCTATTTGATGTTCCTATTGCTTTCGTTTTTGGTATGAACGTTACCAACATGTATTTCGTCTTGCCTTCATCTATGTGCGGCCCAAGATCTTGCTTTGGGCCGCCTGTTCGATCTGAATGAAAGCAATTTGAACCTGTCGGGTTAATCTTCCCCTAATGTCATTTTCGACAGCATAGGGCGTAGTAGAGTTGATTTGAAGAGGGTAGTGCCTCTCGCATTTAGATCACAGACCATATTTTCTAAGGCCTGGCTAAAAGAAATGCACGGTAAGGCGTCTCCTTATCTTAGACCGTTATTGACGGTGAAAGGTCGCGAAAATTATCCTGGTACTTTTATCTTACCTTCCACATTGGCGCCTTCATATTTAGCCAGTTCTTTGTTAGGTTGGAAGGTCGTGGTTCAAATGTCACTGGTGGCAGAGGTATTCCAGCTGACTCAGCTGTGAAAGAGTACCTGAGTCAAATCAGGATAAAAATCTCGGGCGAGCGCAATGCTGACCACATTACTTCCTACAGTGCACCATAGTGTACCGTTATCGTGTATATGAAGTGCACGATCGGAAACCCGACTACCCTCTTTGTCTGGATAGAATGAGCATCGGGGTGTATAGGTCTTCACACTGGTGATTTATTGTTTAAAATTCCGCGCCGAGTTTACTGGTCGGTTGGCTTTTCAAAGCTTCCTTTTTCTGTCTGCGAAGTCTTCTCCATCCGGCTTCGTGGTAAGCCACTAGAGTGCCCGTTTCACTTGCAATCATACTCGAACCAGTCTTTCCGAATTTTATTCTGATTGTTCTTCAGATGATTTTAAGGATCTCTAGGACCTATATTAGCTGCGGTTATTGCGAGATCCATTCCCCCCTATACGTGTCTCGAAAGACTTTCCTATCCGTAACTAAGTCCTTAGTGTTAATTCGCACTTGGTTATCAGAGAGGATTAAAGGTTGTGTTAATATTCGACTCCCAAGCATCTTGCCAACTGTGTGGCATCCGCTTATATGCTCTGGCATTCATCATTATCAACCACATGGAGGTGCTGATAGGCTTTGTTAGCCGAGCGATTTGCATTGGTTAAGCAGGCATTTCCCAAGTCTCATGTCCATGCCCTGAGAATGGTATTACCCTTTGAGGATCCAGTTTCTTACACGGTTGCGCTTTATTAAAAAAAAGCTGATTGAAATGATTTCAATTACATATAAACGTGTACTTCAAGAACTACTTACTACCTTTCTAAGTAAGCTTACTAGCAATTACATATCATTAACTCATTTCCTCAATTCCTTTTTCCCGGGCACGATGTGCTTCTTGAGATTTGCTGGCCCTCGGAGCTCATTCTGAAATATATTTGAAGATTCCATGGGTCTTTCCACAGAATCTGCAGAGCGAGTTCCCATATAGCTCTAGCTTCTGCAAGAGGCAGTTTAGCCTACAGTGATCCATGAATATTTTCACTATAACCCTGAGGTTTTTTTTGGTGGGGTTCAAGCTATCCTTTTGGCGCTTTGGTTCACATTTCTTCATAAACGCATAGACTCCTGCTAAATTCGCTCAGCATAGTTTTCTCAACTGATCCTCCTTGTCCTAATTATCTGCCATGAACTCCTCTCCAATTCCACAGAAAGATTCCGGTGCTTTCCGGTGTTTCCGCTTCTTTCCCAGCCAACTCATCCGCTACCCCAACATGGCCTGGTACCCAAAGTATCCAGACCTTACTGTATGAATCAATCACGGTTGACTTATCAAGATCAGTCCAAAGGCCTCACGAAATATAATTGAGCATGTTCTCCTTGCCCCTTATTTAAAAAAACCTGTAGTTTAATGGCTCTTAGTCTTACTGCTGGCTTCATGCTGAGTTTCATCCTTCTGTATCAGTTACAAGCAATTCTCAATCCCATTTGGATTCCGTTACATATGGTTTTCCCATATGTATCCTTACTAATTAGTATCCTTGGGCCTTTATCGCAGTGTGTTCAGCTCTCCTAAGAGTCTGAGCCTCGCATCCACTGTTATTAACACCTAGCCTGCGATCAGTATAAATCAGCTCCATTATGTCAGTTATAGTTGTGCTCTGTTTACATATAGCCACAAGTACCCCAGATGGTCCTTTCTCCTCAACACCCCCCGTGGGTTGTGATTTGCTTGAAGGCGGTTTGCCCGAAGGCTGTTTGCTGTTCAAGGACAAATGCTTACCAGTGGGCAAGACTTTATCCTCAACATCTGGCACCAATTGGAGCCAGGGTGAAAAGTTCTGACAGAAAGGGTCTGCTTCGGTTAGTCCGTTAAGAACTGGGTCCCATTTGAATATATGGAGAATCTTATATTTGCACCTTCGCTCAGTCCTAGTTTTTGTTTTCTTTTAGGATTTTAGGATTTCGGCAGAGTCCCTTTTTGTCACGACAAGACTAATCAAACCTGAGGACGCCTAGTTCCCAGAGTACAACGTTCATGGCCACATCTTAACCATTGTGGCCATTCACGCCTTGTCACGGTAATCACACTTTAGCTAGGGGTTTTGATTACGAATTAGCTCTAGGTGACATCTGTAGTTCTCCAAAGGATCTTTCTTGTTGAGTCCTCTCACTATGATAAGGTACCGTAGGTAATTGTCGGGGAAGTCTTAATCCGCAGCGTTTTATCACCGCGTCAGCCTTGATAGAAAAAAAGTTTAGCTGCTGGTTTCCGTATTAGACTGTCCTGCCAAAGCCAATCCGTAAGCTACCCTGTACACCTTGGCTACCAAATTCACAACTGCAGCTCCCAGAAAATGCAGTCAAGATTAAAACCACATCATGTGCGAGTGCGCACAACCTACCTACCTGAAAGTAGCTTGCTCTTCCAATCGTAAATTTGATGTCGCGTTGAATTATCTAGAATAGCAATACACATCACCTTCCTACTAGTGCATCTCCTTTCCGCTTACTGTAAAACGAGACGACCAATATACTATGGGTTAGTGCCCGCAGGAAAGACGGATAAATCTTCCATCCATATTGATCAGCTGAATGAATTGGCTGACACAAGTAGAGGCCGACACAGGTAGAGAGTATTCACCGGAAAATGCGGAACTCAACTGGTATCCATTTGCCCTACTACTGTATATCACTCCATCCGACTTTCATTTATTCTGCCAGTTGAAAGGACATTTGCATGGGAAATAGTTCAAAATTACCAAACAATGATGACAAACCTTCTTGGTTCATAGAAAAAGTGACTAATGGTTTCGTCCAGGGCAGAGGCAACTCATCAGACGCTGCCTCACCTCTGCCCTGGGAGCACCGTGACCGAAAATGGCAACAGATGCAAATCGCTCCTTTTATATAATCACGAACACGAAAGGTGCGAATTATAACCAACTTAAAACCGCCAGTAGCTTAAGCCTAAGTCAGGTTAAACCTATTTTTTTAAAGGGGATGAGGGATCCTAAGTCCACACTTACTTGATATTGACCGGACCAGGTGAAGAGCAACTTACCCTCACTTTTTTGGTCCCCGGCCTCTCGTTTTGGTAATCGCACCCAAGTATTCTTGGGTCATACCCTTTTGAATTTTATCCTGGGAACATCAATTATTTGCCGAACAGAAGGGTGAAGGTGATTGATCATAGGCATGAATGCTTTGTTGATTCTTAATTGTTTTGGATGAATTTCTCAAAAGAAAAAATAATAAAAAATACTTTTTTCTTGTAAAACTTTCCGGACACCCGAATACTTTCCAAATAAAAACCGAAAGAAAGGCGAGAATACCAAAAAATTTTATGACACCTTAAATAGGTGTTCCAGGTCTAATTCAGAATTTTCCTAACCAAATTCGTAATTTTCAAAACTAATTTCAGACCTTTTCAAGTAAACTTCAGACTTTTCAAAACCAATTTCAGAATTTTTCATTTCAAATTCAGACTTGTCCATTCTGAATTCAGAATTTTCCACTCCAAATTCGGAATTTTTCATTTTAAATTCAGAATTTGTTCGATATTTTACTATAAAGTTGCAAACCAACTTTTTACCATTGGATATGAACTGGAAGTCTTTTAAAAAAGTTTGAGATGCCGATCAACTTTCTATCATTGTCAAAATGGTCCAATGGAGTCCCCTAAGAAGCTCTTAGCCGTTTCATGCTATATACCCTTTTAGGATTCAACCCTGAAAGCGTTGTCCTTCCTTGAGTCAATGTCCAACCTAATTAAGCTATTAAGTAACTTTTAGGGGAACCTCTGTGGAAAATAAAGTAATGAAAGCTCTTTGGTCCCGTCCCTTCAAAGACGGTGATTCCGGTGTTGGTGACTTTCGACGGGAAGGACGGGCTAAAACCTTCGAAGACGCTGAATTGGAGGTATTGTTCGGTTTCTCCATGTCATATTCAAGAAGAGCTTGTTTCAGTATTAGCAGTTACCCGTCATATCATTTCAAAGTAATTGCCTACTTTGGGAAAGTTTCAGAAACAAATAACTTGGATTCCTTATGACTTGAAACCAAGGGACTTTTAACGATGTTTTCCCACCTGTGAATAACTGCTCCCGCAGCAAAAAAGGAAGGGGTTTCTTCATCTTAATTCAAAATGAATTCATTGCAGCAAACCAAAGAAAAGAATTTCTTAGGAACTACCCGGTCATGCTTCTACGTTGTCGGCTCGACCAAAGGTTGTGCTGTTTTCTGGTAGCACCAGGTCGGTATTATTTATTATGAGCTGTTGAATCCAAACGAAACCATCGTTGATGAAAGGCATTGACTAAATTGATGCGATTGACCCGAGTCCTATGTGAAAAACGGCCACAATACGAGCAGAGCCACGAAAAAGTGATTCCACAAAATTACAACGTTCGGCCTCACGTTGTTGAAACCATTAAATCCTTGCTGAAAACATTCAAATTTAAGGTTCTACCCTACCCACAATATTCCTCAGATATCAGTTCGGTAGCATATAGTCTGGTTGTTCAGCACTCCCACTCATATGAAGACATGAAAAAATAGCTTGGTTCGTGGGAAACTTCGAAAGATGAACAGTTTTACCATAACGACATTCGAGTTTAGCCAAAAAAGTGCGAAAAGATTGTAGTAAGCGGCCAAACATACCTAGAATGATTCATTTGTAACCCTTCTTTCACAATCAAAAAAAACCGACCGAATACCATGGTTCATTACACCAAATAATGATAGGTAATCCACGGGCCGCTCAGTTGAAAAACAAGTCGGGAAACCGGAAGCTGGACGCTTCAGGTACCAAAGGTTTTGTGAATTTTTTAGTACGCAGCACGTAATATATCCACTTTCGGAAGCTATTGACATTCATAGCCTTCAATTTTCAAAGAAGCAACAACTTTGAGCTATTATAACTTTGTTAGTAATAGTGCGATTTCCACCAAACTTCATCGTGCCCCACATTATAGCCTACATTATTGCAAAACTTCGTGGTGCCAAGATGAACTTAAGGTTTCCAGCCAATTACAAAAAATTATAGTAGTATACTGTTATTAACTTTATTTGAATAGGTATCGGTAATTTTTTTTTTTTTTTTGTGCGTACACGGAGGTGGAAAATCTTAGAAAGACACGTCCGCCGCAGCTCCGCCGCCCGAACGCCTGAACAACAGCGGGCGCGTGTGGGATTCACACCCACTAAAAACCACCCCCGGTCTCTCCAGCCCCAGCCCCGCGGGACCACCATTGAGGTATTACTTCGCGGGGTAGGTTTGCTCTTAGGCACTCATCCTTCTCCTATTTGCAGCTTTCCTCCTTCTTTGTTCCTTCAGCAACTCTTCCTGCATTTGGATGATTGCGGAGCCAACCGCAAACCACTTCTCCTCGGACTCCAGGATCTCAGTAACCAAGCTCTCCGGGGTCCCGCACCTGCCCAGCACCTGGTTTAAACTCCTTCTTTCCATCACAAATCGTGGCCAGTGAAACATCACATGCTTTGGGTCCTCCGGTATGCCACCCATCCATCATCCAACCCAAAGCGGTGCAGATACTGCCTGTAGCAACCACCGTGTCCCATGAGGAACTGGGTAATGTGGTAGTTAGTCTCCCCATGTTTTCGCTCAAGCCACACCCTAATGTTGGGAATGAGCCTGTGCGTCCACCGACCTTTCGTAGACTCGTCCCATCTGCGTTGCCAGAGATCAAGCGACTCTGACCTTACCGCATTTCTGCGCTGTGTTCCCCTCCATACATCTTGCATTGTACAGGACACTCATTTCTTTGGCCAGAATGTCAACCGGGATTATGCCTGCCACCACCAGTATTGCCTCATCTGATGTGGTTCTAAAAGCACTGCAAACCCTCAATGCCATCCGCCGGTAAACCGAGTTCACCTGCTTCCGTCTCTGAGAGTTTGCAAGCGTCTCTGCCCACACAGGCGACGAGTAGAGCAGGATGGAGCGCACCACTTCGGCTAGCACCAACCTCCGGCAATGTTTCGGTCCACCAATATTTGGCAACATTTTTGCAAGTGCCGTGGTGGCACTGACTGCCTTTTTGTATGCATACTCTAGGTGTTCCCTAAAACTAAATTTGGTGTCAATTATTACCCCCAGGTATTTAATAGCCGGCTTTGATACGACTGTATGTCCACCGACCTCCACTTTCACAATGTTATTTTTTCTGGGGTTCGTTATTAAGACCGCTTCCGTTTTCGCGTCCGCCAAGGTCAGCCCGGCCTTTTCTAGCCAGGACCTTACCGCTCTCACTGTTTCCGTTGCGCAAACCTCCACATCTTCTGGGTGTTTTGCTGCAACAACCACAGCTAGGTCATCAGCAAAGCCGATAATCGTAGTCCCCTCTGGGACGGGAAGAGCAAACACCCCATTATACATGATATTCCACAACAGGGGATCAAGTACCGATCCCTGTGGTACCCCGGCCGTGACAATGTATAATACTCTTTGGGACCCTCATCCGTCCCGTACCAGAGAGTCCTCTCTGAGAGGTAGTTTTCCACCAAATTCGCTAAGTATCCGGGGACACCTAGGTCAGCCAACGCCCCCCCCAGGTATCGGTATGGAAGGTATTTCGAAGCCCAGACACCATATAGTGGCAGCCTCCTGATTTTTTTCAAATTTTTCGTTTTGGTAGTTTCTGAGAATGGCCCCCTTAAAGAAGTCGTCACTTTCGACCTCCCGCGCTTCCCACTCTTCCAACGAATGTCGAAACTAAGATCGGCTTTGAAAAATACTAATCAAGACCTTTAATTTGATACTCCACATGACTATATTTGATGAAAAAAAATGTTACACCCCCTTTTTGCATGTATGGAGACCCCCCCCCTTAAACTCAACGTAAAAGGATATAACTCACTGTATGTGGGAGTATTCACAGTTCGCACCCTTGTACCAAATTTGGTGTCAATCGCTTTAACCGCCTCCGAGAAAAATACGTGTGACGGACAGACAGACAGATGGACAGACAGACAAACCGATTTTAATAAGGTTTCGTGTTTACACAAAACCTTAAAAAAGAGCCAAACTTTATAGTAAAATATTGATCAAATTATGAATTTGACATGGAAAATTCTGAAATTGATTTGGAAAAGTCTGAAGTTAATTTGGAATTATTTTGGCAAGTTATGAATTTGCTTTGAAAAATTCTGACTCAGACTGGGAATCATAAACATTACATGGGAGGTTCAGGTTTTTTAGAAGGAGGGAGAACAATTATGCTTCGGTTTTTAGTACGAATATAAAGCAAAGCATAATCTTTTCCATCGTAACCAACACATGGGATCTACATAGATTGCTACCCGAATTACGTACTTTCCAATATCAAAATCAACAGAACAATATACCTGAAGCACCCTGTAATTGGCCTTTTCTATTTTGCCAGTTTCCTATATGCTGAGATACTCCAAAGAAAAATAAAACCCAAAAGGAAGCATGAATTTATCACGTATATAATTCGTTCAAGGCCATGTCTCCCGACCCAACCCGGGCATGAAATCTAAAACCAATCGATTCAATTTGGCTCCCAAGTAAATAAATACTCTTCAGACTATCAATCTAAAAACAACGAAATCCCTCAACATTTTCAATAAACAATGGTTCATACCTTTTCACAGAAAATATATAATTGTTAGCTTTATCGACCGCATCTTCACAACCACAACGCCTTCATACTGAAATTCTTCAAAGAAAAATTACGCAATCTGGCCACCAATTCTTTACACAAGTGCACGTCACGTCACCGCCATCATCGTCTTCATCTTTTTCGTTGAGACATTAATGATGGGTGTGACAACAGCAAACGGTAAGCATGCGCTGATTATACACCAAAGGCACCGATTACGACGGTTCGTTTTTCTTATTAACATGCCTGTCCCCGTATAGTTGTATATAAATGTAGACACTGCAAATCTATCTTACAAATAAATAACCAAAAGATATACGAGCAAAGTGGAAAATCTTTTCGGAAAAAGTCATTGAACTAACCAAAATCCTGTGCCCGCGAATTAAGTGGGATTTCTGGGAAGTTATACGCTCTTAACAACATGTTTATCTTCCAAAAAGAAGAAAATTCCAAGATGCCATCGTTTTTCCATAAGTTTCTGGGTAATCGGTTAGCACATCTTTTATGCGAAATACTTAACAACCAATTGTCCTTAAATCTTTAAGCTCATAAAAAATCCAGTCTAGCAAACAACACCATATTCGGTCGTTGCAATATATTGCAATAATTGAACGTGACTCTTGGTCTAGGTGAACTTCGGGAAAATTAAAGATCGTAGCTACTCACGTTGAAAAATAGTATCTGGTGAGCATCAATCTCTAGATCTCACAGAAATATGCAACATCAAAATGCAACTCACATCCAGATTGACAAAGATGTAATAAAACAATTTTTTTGTCTTTTTTTACAGTTTTCTAACTGATTTTCGGCACAAAATTAGATATAGCTTAATAAAAGATGGTTACGTGAGAATGCGGAAGCAATCTTAAGTTGATGCAAAGAATTCTGTGGAATTTTCCAATTACATGCTACGAATATTAACAACAATTTCAAATTTCAACAAATAGATTATGGATATGATGAGAAATATGTACATATCTTATTAGACTTTGTTAAATAATTATGTTAATAGAGGGTAAGAAATTCACCGTTGATATAACTGTTTCCATGGTATACGCATTGAATACTAAAAAGGAAGAGCCCTTCAATCTTATCTGAATTATGGCGTGACTTTGAAATAAATGACGAGCCGACTTTATACCGGATTATTAGTACGCAAACCACGCATTTAGAGCGATTTTTTCCCAGCTCCCAGTATATCATACGCAAGGGATTCCAAGACCAACCAAAAGAAAGATTCATGAAGTAAACAGACATCAAGTAGGAATTTGTAGAAAATGAAAAATTTGATATAGAACTGTTCAAAGTTGTCCCTCTAAAAAACATACCCGTACAATGTCATGCATATCAGATTTTTTAATCAAAACGCATCAATCAAACGTAGATTTGCAGTCGCATAAATATTCAATGAGTGCAGAAGGAAATATGCGCATAGCTTCGTGCGCAGACAGTGACGATCCCAATAACCAGACCGCATTCTACAATGAAAATAAAGAGCATTAACTTCACTCAAATCATGCTTTTGATTCCTGTCTCAATACTGCATTTCATAGCGCAGATAAATAAATAAAGATGAAGATAAACAACAAAAAAAAGTTGCTCGCCTAAATCTTTTGTTTTAATTGGGGTTGTTATTCGCATTTTAGCTCCACTTGCTTTTCAAAGAGCACGCAAAACACTTATCAATAATGTCCCCATTCATAAAACTGGCTGTAGGGTATGTTTACATTCCAAATATGTATATCAATAAACAGCCTGTGCTAAGAAAACGAAAGCTGACTGGAAAAATGACGAGCTACAGACTGAGACAAATTATGCCTAAACTATCAATTCTCTTGGCCCTCAAGTGAGTATAATACTTCCGACAAAATGTTAACTACTAAATGTATCTATTGTTTGCAAGAAAATCAAGATGCGAATTCATAACTGATGCAAATATAGACCGGCACGCCACTGTATTTCAATTGTGATGCTTGCTTATTTTGTATGCGCCTAAAAGAAGCGCTTCTCAAACAACTTTATTCGCCGAGATTTAGAAAGCTCCAATTCAAACTAAAAAGCTGGCCTCCTGTGTGATTTTATAAAATAATGAAAATATTTATAATAATATGGTCGCATCGAACCAACCTAGCAGATTGAGGAACGAAACTATAACTTTGGATTATGCTATGAACCCAATTGACGAATCATTTGCGCGGCATTATTTGTGATTTTTTTTTTTTTTTGGAAGTAGGGTAGGTGAATGCGTTTATGCACAGAGTGTTGAGCTCCCGCAACAGCACGCTGGCGGACTACCAACTAAAGAACTAGCCTGGCACCGTTTGACACATTACTTCGGGCTAGCCCTCCCGCTCTCCCGGCTTTGGGAGCCTTCAAGTCAGGGAATTCCTTTCATCCACGGGAGGGGAGGGGAGGAAGGGAGTTGTTTTTAGTTCAGAGAACCCCTTACCGTCCGATCCCTCTGCCGGTCGAGTTCAATCTTCTTCGTAGTAAGAAGAGCCCGAACATAATGTGCAATACGATTCCAGCTGCCAGCGCTCTTCAGCATCTCTCTGACAATGTTGTCTGGAGAGAACTCCCCTGTGTTTGCATAAAACTGCTGGCGGAGGCCGTCCCACCTCTCGCAAGAGAAAAAGGTGTGTTCAGCGTTATCCGCCACTCTATTGCAGAACATACAATCAGGAGATCGCGCCTTCCCAACCCTGTACAGGTAAGACTGAAAACCTTCATGCCCACTTAGAAGTTGGGTAAGGAAGTAATCAATCTCACCGTGCTTTCTGTTCAACCATGGGTCTAATTTGTCGATGAGCCGCGCAGTCCACTTGCCCCTTGGCTCATTTTGCCAAGAAAGTTGACACTCCTTAAGGGTGCGTTGACGTTCTTCACGGGCAACCACTTCTCTTAAGTTTTCGCCCTTACGGCGATAGATAGCTTTGCGCTCCTTGCCAAGGAGGGCAACGGGGATCACTCCCGCAATCACCATCACAGCCGGTTCGGAGACGGTGCGATAAGTAGACGCCATTCGCAAAGCTCCCCGCCACTGCACTTGAGCGAGGCGTTTACGATGCACCTCCTTGTCAAGGGAATCAGCCCATACCTCCGCACCATAGAGAAGCACGGACTGCGTTGCTCCCATGAGGAGACGTCTCCTAGTTGATATAGGGCCGCCGACATTTGCCATTAGCCGACTCAAGGCCGCGACTCCTGCTGCAGCCCTGTCCGCGGCTGCTTTGATTTTCTCGAAGAAGCTCATCTTCGAGTCGAGCATTAAACCAAGGTATTTAATCGCTGGTTTTGACTCTATAGTCAACTCGCCGATCGATATGGGACGCAAGGTCGGGATTCTCGTTCTGGTCAGGATGACTACTTCGGTTTTTTTCAGTGCAAGGTTGAAACCGTGAGCAGTCATCCATCCGCTTACCCGTCGCATCAATATGCCAAGTCTGCTTTGTGCTGGTTCAACAGTGCGTCCGGCAACAAGTGCCGCAACGTCGTCTGCATAACCGACCAGGCGCGACTCTTCAGGCATATCGAGTCTCAGCAGACTATCGTAGGAAGCGTTCCAGAGGTCCGGCCCTAGGATGGATCCCTGCGCTACTCCCGACGTGATCTCCATCCTCCTCTGGCCCTCTAGTGTCTCATAGAACAGGGAGCGGTCTTTCAGATAATCCCTCAATATCCGCAAGAGATAGCTTGGCACGTGAAAGGAGTTCTCTAGTGTGCCTAGCATATCTGTCCATCTTACGGAATTGAAGGCATTTCTGACACCAAGCGTTATGAGGAGCACTATCCGTCGAGATCAGCGGCTGTGTGCCCCGGCTCGAATAAACGCATCTACGACCTCCATAACAGCATCCACTGTAGATTTCCCTGTTCTAAACCCGAACTGCCTTCCGGATAAGTCCCCGGCAGCACGGATCGCTTCAACGAGTCTACTCCTGATGAGCTTCTCGAGCACTTTTCCAGCCGTGTCAAGCATACACAGCGGTCGGTATGCAGACGGGAGCTCCGGGTCTCCTTTACCCTTACTAATTAACGTGAGTCTGGCCACTTTCCAGCGGCAAGGAAAAATGCCCTCCTTCAAGCACGCGTTGAACGCTTCGAGCAGCAATTCTGGCCGTTGGCGGAACACCAGTTTGTAAACTTCCGCCGGGATGCCATCAGGACCTGGCGCCTTCCTGTTTTTCATAGTGAGAACCGCTTCGAGTTCTCCCATTGTGAAAAGGGGACAATCCACGGCGGCATTATTTGTGATAAACCACATCTTTATGAACACGCAATCAAGGGACAATTGTAACAGCAAAGAAGAAAGAAGATATATATAAGTTAAGTGGAATTGCCAGATCAGATCAAAAAGACACTTCAAGTATCTTATTTATTTCGATATTGATTACAACTAAACCTCTATTCTAGTTTAGTTTAGTTTACTAGGGAGAGCCGCAGCTCCGAGCGCTCAGGCCATTGTTAGGTCCATTGTACTATCCCCGGAAATCGGGGGCAATGGCGTCCCACCTACGGCGTTCGCAGGCTTTAACGAATCTGAGAACATTTTCCAGAGGCAAAGACTGTATAAATTCTTCATTGAAGAAAACCTTACCAAGGTCTGAGATCTGAGGAGGCCGAGCAGCTGTATGAAAAGTGCAGGGCAGTCTCCTCCTCCTCACCACATTGGCTGCACATAATTGAAACCACCACCCCAATCTTTTCCGTATTGTAATTTAAGGGGCAGTGTCCCGTCAAAAGCCCTACTAGGGTTTTCATGTCCCACTTCTTAGGGGCAACAAAAATGCTGCTCTAGCGACCCCAGGTTCTTTCATAAGGATTTTCGCCTGCCGGAACTGTGTGAATCCTTGCAATTTCACCATTCAGAGTAGACTTGACAGTGGATGGCCGGTTTCCAAAAGCTGATTCCGGCCCCACCATTGTGGATCCAGACCCTCGGCGAGCCTCCTCATTACCACATTGTTCGAGTGCCCCGCCACCCACTTCAGGAATACTTCGTCCAGTCGTCCAAGTTTCAGCAGCACCTAATGAAAACTCTACACCAACTGGCTTCATATGTCGTTGCTGTTTATTGCTAATAATGCCGCCTGACTGTCGGAACAGATTCGAATGGTGCGACCCCTCCATTTTTATTGCAGACATTCTTCTACTGCCAATGAAATGACATATATCTCTCCCTGGAATATGGTCGTCATTTTTCCGAGGGGTCGGACCAGTTCCAAAATCGGATTCCCCGAGAACACTACGCCCTCCATAACTGACCCATCGGTGAAGATTATTAAGTCTATAGTCTGAAAAGACTCATGGCCATTTATCCACCATTCTTCCCTTTTGGTGGTTACGACAGTGTTTGTCTTCTCAAAGACGAATCAGGAGACATACAATCGGCCGGTATCAGAGCAACAATGGGCAGGATTTCTGATATTGTTCCCGGATTTGGTGCTTCCACGTTAATTTGGAGTCAAAATGTACTCCTAAATACTTGACTGTTTGTGCCAGCTCGATTTCCGCCCCTGCTAAGGTGGGTAGCGTATAGGAATATAACTTGTCCAGTCTTCCTTGCGTTCACCGTGAGTCCATTGCGGAGGCACCAACTGCGGATTTCATGCAGAGTTGCATTCAAGCGGTCACATACTGTGTCCGCAAACTTGCCGGTATTTATTACGGCTAGGTCGTCCACAAATGCTTGCGCGAAGACTTTTTTGTCCTCCAGGAGCCACAGCAGGGTTTCCATTACCAAGAGCCATAACAGTGGAGAGAGAACCCCTCCCTGTGGGCAGCTCCTGAGATATCCTGCTTCAATAGACTTCTGGCCGGCCAATATGTGCATTCCATGCTGTCTTGCCGCATCACAAATTGCAGCGAATGAGGCATAATTGAAGGTACCTTTGATGTCCATGAATGCACCTTAGGGGCGTTCTTTTTCGAACATCGCCTTTTCAATTATTGCCGTAAGTTCATGGAGTGCTGTCTCCGTGGATTTGCCTTTCTGGTAGGCGTGTTGCCTATGGTAAAGTGGCCACTTAGGAATGTGTGTATCTCTTACGAACCGATCTACTAATTTTTCTAGTCCTTTTAGTAGGAAGGACGATCGACTGTTCGGTCGGAACCTTTTGCTTATGTGTAGCTGGTTTGGGAATGAATAACACTTTCACATCACGCCTGTTAATTGGAATATAAGAGTGGACTAGGCGTGCACGATGTATATGTAGATCCAGCGCATCCATTTCCTCTAGAACTAATGTAGGAATGATGCCATCCGGACCTGCAGCCTTGTATCTATGGAACGAGTTAAATGCCCATTTTATTCGCTGTAATGATTCTACTTTGCATACCAGATTCTTCTCTTGGTTGAGGACTGCATGCAAATGTCGGCCCCGAGATTTGAATGCTGGGTGGGAAGTGCACTTTAAGCAAATGGTTTGTAAACGTAAATAACCCAGTTTCTGGCTACGTTCTTTAACCAGAATCCGTTTCAGCTTTGAGGTCGCATCAAAAGGGTTCTAGCAATGGATTTAATGCGCTTCCCAGGGATCGTGACTGGGGCGCTCAATTCTTGTATCAGGTGTATAAATATCCTGCAGCTATTGATCCGACGACTGATAAGTGCAGCCGTCGCTTTACAATGCTGCAAATTTATTTGGGAAATGTGGCACCTCATCTACGCTTCAGATGAAGATGCTGCGGCCTGTCCGTCCCCAATGGTTTTAAAAGCCGACACTTGTAACGTGGCGGTCCCTAGCCCGTAGTAGAGCCGGCAGCCCGATTTTTCGCGAACCTTCTTAACCTCGGGTTCGGGAACGCCAATAGTGAGAAAAGTTCCCGGCCTATGGGCCTCCCCCTCCTGTTTTGCTGCCTAGCAGCATCTAGGTGGAAGCATTGAGGTTATTCTGCTCACCCAGTTCTTCCAGAACTCCAGCACCATTCCGCTCTTCTTCTGGAAGCCAGAGGAAACAGGATGGTGGCTAACAGACACATTTCAGGGTTAGTCGCGCACCCTAACACCCATCGTTGAGGGAAGAGCAGTACTGCCTAAGCCACTCGTTCGTGTCTTCGTCTGCAAAGTTTAGCCGTAACATTTCACGGTACACGCCAACCGACTCAAAGCAAAGGTTAATGCCTTGCGAGGATGTAGTTCACACTGCTCAGTGTCGTAAGCGGATGGATTAGAGTCATAATACAAAACCCATCCATCAGCTTCGACAGCTTTGGCTGCAAATGAAATGCTAGCCGCTGCCGGCCAAGCCCTCTTTGGTGTCTTTTGTGTCAAAGAGCTGGCATCGTCTGAAGACCACTGTAGCTTCGGTTTTCACTTAGTCGCAGGTGCCCCGAACGATCCTTTCCCCTCAAGCTTGGCACAGCCCGTGGGTTGTGATTTTCCCGGAAGCGGTTTGCCCGAAGGCGAATTGCCCGAAGGCGAATTGCCCGAAGGCTATTTGCTGTCTGTGTACAAGTGCTTACCCATGGGCAAGACTTTAGCCTCAGCAGTGACGCCGATTGGAGCCTGGGATCAGGAGGGCTGACAGAAGCAGCCTGCTTCGGACCGTCCGTTAAGGACTGGGGCCCAATTAGATTGGTTCACACCTGTCTAAGTAGAGAATCTGAGTGTAGACTCAGGTTCTGGCATGGCTGCCATGGCTTCAGTTTTATCGGAGAAAATAAGTCGATTTCGGCAGAGCCCCTTTTTACCGAGACAAGGCTAATTGAAACTGGGGGTCGCCTGGTACCCAGAGTTCACGTCTACGGCCACATCTTAATACCTGTGACCATTCAGCTCTCAACACAGTAGTCACACCTTGACTTGGGGTTTTGATTACCGCTTGACTTCACCCCCCATTTTCTGGAGGATCTTTCTTACTGAACTCCCTTACCACGACTAGGTAGTTAATCGTCGTCCTAAGTCTTGCACTTTAATTTTTAGTAAATTTGTAATGCGACAGAAAGATGCACCGACACAACTTCAGCAATTTAGAGTTAACCCTACTGAATTCAATATGCGTAATATGAGGCACGATAAAGGTGAGTGGGCGAGAAAACCTTCAGGTTGACTTGCAGGAATGTGTGCAGGTCAAATAGCAATTGTTTATATGGGAAAGCATAGGATCTAAAGGTGATAACTCTCCTTTTTTAATTTTTTTTTACGTTACTTAAGTGGAGTTCAAATAAGTATTTCAAATCCAGTCTACCAAGTCCTTTTCTGTTATATTGCCTTGAAGGATGGAATCCAAAATATTGGTTTATTCTTGTTTGTTAGTTCTTGGTAATTGATTCGCTTCGATCTTCCGAAAAATATATGGTGATGCCAGGCGCATCATTGGAGGGCAGTAGGACCGCTGAGACCTCCCGGAGCGAGGCGGCAGACGGACTAGTGGTTTCCAGCCTGGAATCCACAGCCGTCAAACTGAGTGTAGCGAGTTCCAGACATAGTACTCCTGACCAGAAACCCTCGACGTTGGGAGATCCCTCAAAAGTAAAGACCGGCAAGAACGTTGATCATCGGAAATTGGTTAAGAAGCGAAGGACCACTGGTGACCTACTCAAAAACCAGTACCAGAAGACCATGCATATTCTCAGCAAGATTACTAAGAATAAGGAGGCCGATACTGTCGACGAGCGGGATGAAATAAACCTCGCTAAATACCAGGCGATTGTTGAGGAATGCAACCACAAAAGCCTGGCAGACGAGCAGGAGACGAAACTCATCGATCATCTCAAGACAATTCCGAACAAAAATACAAGCGGAATAGAGTGAACAAGAGCTCGAACGCTAAGTAACATCTGAAACGACGTAACCAGAAGCCACTTACCTGTAGCGCTGGCAGATGGTAATTCCGCTAGCGGCAAACTAGCGCGGGAAGTGTGGACTAGTGTTAAGGCCAAGCTGTCGAAGATGGTCATTGAACATCTTCTGGACACCGAAACAAAACAGGATCCATCCCGCGCTTTGATTCCTCTCAGGTCGTCCGGGGGATTCATGTTATAGCTTGCGAGGACCAATTCTCACGGGACGTTTTCAGTTCATGCGTCGCTAAGACCAGCGACGGCTGGGAGGGAGTAAAGCTCAGTGTCATCCCCTACGACGAGATTCCCAGCAGGCCGGTTGCTCGCATCTGATTGCCCAAGATCCGCATGGATAGACTATAAAGTGCGGTTCGGAGTCAGGAATGCAAAGGTAAAAGTTTCCGTTCTTCAAAACTGAACGATGACCTAGATTCAATCGAAGTCGCCAACGAACTATTGGAAGAGATAAAGATTGACAGTCCGACGGAGACCGACGAAACCCACACGATCATGCTTAGGGTAATCCAGATAAATCTGTAGCACCCAAAGTCCCTCTCGGCTAATATGCTTGGTTTCCTCCTGGAGGAAGACAGCAATATCGCATTATACCGGGGCCTTCGGTCGAAGGCGACCGAACCACCAAAGGGCTCCAAAGCAAATACTTTAATTTATTCCAGAGCACAGAAGGCACTGATCAGGACAAAACTAAAGCATATATTCTCGCGCTTTTCTGTGTCCGAGCCTGAATTCCAGGAACCTAGTCGTGATCGAACTGGAACAGGCGGGGACGTAGAACGTGTATATTTCCTCGGCTTACATGGGTCAAGACCGATCAGTTCCGCCTGAAGAACTACAACATTTCACGAACACCATAACAACAAAGAAGGCCAACCTGTTGATAGGCTGCGAAGCCAATGCAAAGTATACCCTTTAGGCATTTGGAAATCAACGAAAGAGGTGACTCATTCTTTGATTTTATTATTATTTCAGATCTATCTTTGTGCAACAGGGACAGTACACCAACCTTCTATTTCCCTAGCTCGGAGAATCACCCTCATCTCTTTCGTGTTGAAAACCCTAGAGTGCGTCCTGGAAATCCATTTAAGGGTGATTATGAAGAGAACGTCTTTCTCTAAGTCCCAGCATGCCTACCTCAAAGGAACATCCACAGAAACCGCCATCCACGAGGTAATTGGCACGGTTGAGCCGTCACTGCAGTGCAAACAGTATACCCTAGCTGCCTTCTTGGATATTGAGGGAGCTTTCAACAATATTTGTACCCACGCCATCAAGGAAGCCTTGACTAGTATTGGATTGGAGGGGTATCTTACGCATTGGATTATATCCATGCTTAGTTCCAGGATAATCTAGTCAGACCTGGGAGGCATTTGACCAAAGCAACAAAGGCATCCTAGATGAAGTAATTCGGAAAATCTGGGGATTTCTCACGGACTATGCCACACGAAAGCTGAACTTCACGAAAGACTTTCCTGTGGACTTTCCAACCAAGACGCAGTGAAAAACCGGCGGCGTATTGCAAGGTTATGCCACAGTATTCTTCGCCGACGGATCAAAGACGTTCTGTGGAATCGGTACGGGTACGAGGGTTTTTTCGACAACACACCGTGTATCCGAGTCGCAGGGTCTCCCAGGTTTCACCAGTGTATTCGAAGCGGAAGTACTGCGGAAGTACTGGCGTTACTGAAAACCTGTCGATGTCGGAAGCATGATCTGAGCCCCAAGCGTAACAGCCAGGTGGCCATAAAGACCTTGTACTCAGCGACGACATCCTCCAGCTTGGTGGGGCAGTGCTGAAATGGGCTAAACAGTCTGGGCGGCACGCGGGGCTCTGCTCTTGCGGTTCTTCGGCGGGTACAATCAGTGTCTCGCTGGCGACTATCAACGGCGGAATCTACCCCCACTACTCAGCAGCCGCAGACCTTAGATGGCGAAGGCTTACCACCTGTGCCAAACTAAGGAGGATCTGACCCGCTTATAACAAAATCCAATCACGAGAACTCCTTTGCCAAACGTGTACAAAGAATACGGCGGTCTGCACGGGGCACTGGCCCATAGCAGACCATCCTGTCAGGCTCAGCCTACCCTACAATTCGCATTGCTGAAACTGCGGAAGAGTAGGGGAGACTGTCAGGCACTTCTTTTGTGATTACCCAACTCTCGCTAGAGTCAGGCTACGGACACTGGGTAAAGCATTCTTTGAGTCCTTATTGCAATGGAAATTTTTTACTAAGTTCATTCTGAATTTTCACGTGGATGTTGTTACTTCGTCTTTTGTTTAGTTTTAATTTGAAAAAATAGGTTTACGTGATTTTGGAGTTAATTCATTTATTTTAAGGCGTTCAGGGATGATATTGAGGCAAACACTTATTTTTGCTAGTCCAAAAGTAAGACTAGTTTGTGATTGTTTACTGCTCTGAATAAGCTAGATGACCGTGTGATTATACGTTACTGAAAAACTGTGAAACCTATTTTCAGAATGTTTAATTAAGTGGACAAGGGAGTTTGTTCTATTTAAAACGCAAAACGAAAATGGTCGGTAAAGGGCGTGAATCATGCTCAATCAATACTGCCACATTGGATATTTTTTAGTATACAAGAAATTTGTAGAATTATTTTACTCAAGCAATAAGGAACTATGATATAACTCCGCCATGCTATTAATATAGTATGCTGGTCCCAAGCCCAGGTAAAGGAGGAGGGTTTGAGGCAACGTACTCTGTACTATCCTCAGTAAAACAAAAATAAAATGCTGAGATCAGGGAAAGAGATAAATAGAGTATAGTTGGAGTTATCCTACTATGCTAAATCCTACCTGATCTCTCTTGGTGACGGGCCCCGCGACAGGTCGACCAAGAAAATGCATACAATGTCGTTACAAACATGATGATCGGATTGAGTCACAAGCCTCGGAGAAATGCTAGGGCGTCCACCTCAGTCGACGCGGCAGGACGGGCCCCGGTCCTGTCGAGAAATGGGCAAGGGTTTTTGATGCATGGACGGCGTCAGGACATAAGCAAGTTAGTCCGAACACAACAAACAAAACAAATACGTGTCTGCACGCTAAATGTTGGTACCCTAACTAGAAAGACGGAGGAACTCGCAAGAGCCCTTCGGAAAAGGTGCATTGACATCTGCGCTCTGCAAGAAACCCGATGGTCTGGTGCCAAAAGCTGCGACATTGAACGCGAACGCGGTACAAATGGCTACAAACTTCTGTATTTTAGTAACCCACACACTCAATATGGTGTTGGCATTGCCATCTCAGAGGGTTTTCGTGATGCCATTAAAGAAGTCGAACGATTTGATGATCAGCTGATGAAGCTCACCATTATATCAGCTGATCGCACTATTCACTTCTTCACCGCGTATGCACCACAGACAGGTCGACCTGATTCCAGTCATGTGGGTGAAAAGGCAGACGGTAACAGGTGCCATGGGGCAAAGGGGTTCGGAGCGCGCAATGAAGGTGGCGAACGTATAATCGATTTTGCGGACACCCATGACCTTATACTTATGAATACATGGTTCATCAAACGATTGTCTCATCTTCCTACATTTTATGGTGGGAACAATAAAACGCAAATCGACTATATTCTCATAAGACGCCAACATTTTACCACTGTCACTGATTGCAAAGTCGTTCCCTATGAGACCATCGCACCTCAACATCGGCCGTTGATTGCCGTCCTGCGAATTAAGCCACTGATAAAACAGCGTGAGGAACGCACTGGCCCGTCGCGCATTAAATGGTGGCGATTTGGTGAGAAGAAAGAAGAAACGGTCTCACTCATACGATTGCCAACCATTACGAATGTGGAAGAATCATGGAACCAAATGAAAGACACAATCCACAAAGCGGCCTCTGCAACCCTCGGGGTCACCAAGCCGGGTAAGCGGTACATCAAAGAAAGCGGTCGCTGTCACCCGAGCGAACCATTTCAAAAATCTTTACGATAAACTCCACACTCGGGATGGCGAGAGAGATCTGTATCGACTTGCTAAAAGCCGTTATGAACGCACACAGGATATCGAACACTTCTGTTGTGTTAATGACGAGAACGGTACTTTGCTTACCAACCGTCGAGCTGCAACAGATAGATGGCGAGAATACTTCGAGCAGATTTCAACTGAAGAATTTGCTCATCCTCCACTTCCACAATCATTGCCGACATTTGGACCAGTTCCACCAGTCAGCGCAACTGAAGTCGAGGAAGCAATAAAACAAATGAAATCGGGGAAAGCCACAGGACCTGACGACATCGCATCTGAGCTCTGGAAAGCGAAGAGCTGGGACCCAACACTGTGGCTCAGTGAATTCTTTAACCGGGTTATTCAGGAAGGAAGAACACCATCTGACTGGCAAGAAAGTGCCACTGTTCCAATATGAAAAAAAAAGGTAGCCCAGCAGAATGTTCAAATTACCGTCCGATCCGGTTACTTTTCCATACCATGAAGATTTTTGAACGCATTCTTGACAACCGCATTCGCGAAATCGTTGAAATAACCGTGAATCAAGCCGGATTTGTCAAGAACTGCGGAACTACTGACGCAATACACGCTGTGCGGTTACTCATGGAGAAACACCGTGAGAAGCATCGCCCTCTTTACATTGCATTTCTGGATCTAGAGAAAGCGTTTGACGTGTACCACACGAACTCATCTGGTATGCTTTACGGCAACACTTCGTGCCAGAAGAACTCGTGCGATGGGTTCAATTGCTCTACCACGATCCGAAAAGTAAAGTTCGAAGTATGGTGGGTGTATCAAAACCGCTTCGTGTCTCTGTTGGTGTTAATCGAGAAAGTGCCTTCTCACCACTCCTCTTTGTCCTTGTTATGGACACCGTCACACGGGATATCCTACGTTCAGCGCCCTTCACACTGCTTTATGCAGATGATGTTTTCCTAGCATCTGATAGCAAAAATGATCTCGAGCAACTTGTTCAAAAATGGAATGATCGCCTCATGCAACACGGTCTCAGATTGAACTTAAAACTGATTTTTTGACGACCGATCCCCATAAAACAGTGATCTGCCCAGAACTGAGCAGTTTAAATACCTCGGGTCAACGCTATCAGCCAATGGAGAACTGCGTTATGAAATTGCTTCACGCATTAACGCAACCTGGATGAAGTGGCATTCCACAACTGGTGTCCTTTGTGATCGACGTATCAACGAACGTCTCAAATCTAAAATTTACCGCAATGTCGTCCGTCCTGTCGCTCTCTATGGTTCTGAGTGTTGGCCGACCATAAAAGACAATGAACGGCGTCTTGCGGTAATGGAGACGAAGATGCTACGTTGGACTAGTGGCGTCACACGTTTAGATCACATCCGAAATGAAGATATCCGCGATCGTTATGGGGTTGCACCGATCGTGGGAAAGTTGCGAGAGAGGCGTCTTCGATGGTATGGTCACGCAATTCGTGCAAACGAGAATTCACTTGCCAAGATTGGTCTGAACATCGAAGTCGATGGTAAACGACCAAAAGGCAGACCTAAGCAACGGTGGCTTGATAAGCTGGATGGGGATTTGAAAGACTAGAGATTGCACCCAGATCTGGCATTCGATAGAGCCAAATGGCGACGCCGATCACGAAGAGCCGAGCCCGCTTGTGAACGGGACAAAGGCTGAAGAAAAAGAAGAAGAATAAGGAACTATGATATGTTATTGTTTTGGTTTGAATGCAAAAAAGAATTCCTAGTTTTACGGATATATTCTGATAAATTTACAAGGTGAAGGTTGCTCGCTTAAGTCTTTTGTTTTCCAATCACGATTTGAAAATTCTCTCATAAGGAAACAACCTCAAGGGGGTAAAATATTGCGAGATATAAATTCTTTTTGAATCATAGACACATAAAATGGATAATTGCATTCTATTCCTATCACCATATGCATACAAATGTACTGCATTCTTCCCATTCATCCACTCTCTTGCAATCTACCAAGTGCGAAACTCTTCAATCTACATTTCCGATGGTACATACAATACTCGTACAGATACAAGCACTTGAATTCATGGCATTTTACTCAAATGGAATTTAGATTTGCATTCACAAAATACTCAATCACCGCATAACTAACCATAAATTTCGCTAGACCGCTTCAATCAATGCGGTCCGGCCAGTCACCGGGGAAGTTAAATACTCGTATCTTGATAATCTCACGTAGTCGAATGATCTTCAGCAGAAATGCAACCGCATGAACCGACAGCATTGTAAACACCATAACCGCAACGCCACGTTGAATCAGAGTATGGAAAGTGAAAGTGAAATTATTAAAAGAACTTGTCTACATGACAACCAATACAGAGTCGATGGATTGGACAGATCTGCACAAAGCAGTTTAGTGCAGAATCCATGTCAGCATCTTGGAAAACATGCCTCCAGCAAAGTCTTATACACTCGCACTTCCCAGCAAAGAGGCAAAACCTTCCGCCTAAGCAATAGGTTAAGTGCTTGCCAAACGTATGCAAATAAAACACAAAACCCATCTGATATTATTCTACGTATTTATTTAACGTGTTTGTCCTTTGATCTTTTAAATATGTTACAAAATATAGATATATTTTTAGTACGCGTCCCACTGATCTGGTGATTTGAGACATATTGACAATGGCATGAGCTGAGTATCTTAAAGGAAATCACAGTCTTTGCAAGCTCCCCAAGTAAAACGTAAAGTGATAAACATATTACAAAAATTTGTGAAAAATTATTTTACACACACAACAAAAACAAACGGTGAGTAAAATATCTACTTGAATTTTTGTTAAATTTTCCTAAAGAGTCACTGATCGACCTAATTATTCCTCATGATAGTAAAGTCCTTTGGCGTTAGCTTGTTGACGGGCTTCAAGCTTTTTCGCGTATTCAGGATCAGATTTCGCCCTGTGGGCTGATTCCTCTTCTTGTTGCTTAATTCCAGCATAGATTTGATCAAGACCCTTTTGGATTTCATCTGGAATTGGTGGTGGGGTTGGGATGTGCTCGCCAACTGCGTGGAATCCATTCTCATCAGCTGTGTATTGTACGTTCACTGTTTGACCATCGGGAGCCTGGTAAGAATACTGGCCATGTTGAACTAGCACTCCGTTAGGGTGGGTTTCAGAGAAGTCCTTTAAGAATCCGGTTTCCTCGTGGACAATGTTATTTCCAGTCTCATACTCGGTTTTGTAACTTCCATCTTGACTTTGCTCCTTGTTGTACTTCAGAATTGGAATCCAGGTGGTGGTCTCTTTAAGCTGGTTTCGCTGCTGAAACTCCTTCTCATATTGTTCCTCCTGGAGACGTTGCGCATAGCAGGCAATGACTAGCGCGGAAACTACGATCTTTTTTGGGAGAAAATCGAATTTAGATAATGCCCAAAACTATTTATCTAGATTTATCTAGAGATACTTACAAGGACTTTCATTATGCTGTATCCTCCTCACACAAAAAAATAAATTGAGGGGTAATGTTTGGTGAAAGCAAGTTTTCTGCAGACTGATCATGATGAGCCCCAATTTAGCTATTTATAGAGTGTTGCGCCCCATCCAACTCTACAAATTTGAGCACCCAGAGCACACCACCACTACTCTTGTATATCTTCTCAAGCAGTTCAACTGTGGGATACGGTGGCTTTAAAAACTTTTGGGAAATGAAGAAGACAAACGGATTTATCTGCTATTGACCATCACGTAGTTGAATGGTGGTCTTGCGGTTGAAATTAATAAAATGTTCAGGTACGCAGTGTACGCATCAGAACGGAATATTTAGAGTACTTTGTATGATCTTTCTGGTTTTGTGTAGTTCAAAGGTAATGTGCTGATACATAATTTTGTCGCGAGATTCAACAGAACAGTGGCGTGCAAGAGTTTTGCTGAAGATAGCGATTTTACATGTTCGGAATTTCAGAACGACAGTCATCGACTTTATTCTAGAACGCTCTGCGGCCTCAACAATTTTTTTACTCAGCATCATTTTGAATTCAACGACAAAGCACGCAATTGTAGTGCTTCATTGCTTTCACAAACAGAATCTTGTAAACAAACAGAAATTACTAAAATCTTTGCCCCCGGAAAGTACCGCCATTGTATATCTGCAGTTTTTCCGATGCGAGTGTAATATGCATTTTGTAATCTCCATGGGCTGGGAACTTATGTAACCAAACTCACTCAGCATCATGCTTCAAAGAGGTTTTGCAATTAGGTCGGGTAAACAGAGAGCAGACTTCAGATTGATTTGATCAATGGCAAAGATGCAGAATTTCAGAACAAATAATTTGATGCTTTGAAAGAAATCGAAGATAACATTTTACATGTCCCAAACCATTCGCAAAAAAAAAGCCGAACATCAAGTTCAATATTCGGACTTCACCAAATTATCATAAGAAAGCATCCACTGTTTGTAATTTGAGCCAGAAATCTTTTACCAAACTGATGATAGTACCATCTATCTATCCATCATCCATCAAATTTTGATCAAGGCTATCACCAAATATTAGCAAATCAATAATTTTCTTTGTTATTAACTCATATGTCCCATAAACTTGATGATAAACCTTTGCACATTATTACCATGAAATTGAACCTCGCTGGCATTTAAGATCGATTAGAAAGGTAGGCATGAGAAAGGTTTGGGCCCCTGTGCGTGCATGTTTAGTGAGATAGTTGCATAAAATGTAGCAACTGAGCAGATATAATTTGTTCAGATGGCAAATAATATAATAACAGAACACAGAGATGGTTTGCCTCCTGGCGGAAACTCTAAAGGCAAAACGCTATCTTTTACCTGATGCAAACCCATTTGATAATCATAGCACTATCGTGTTGGCACGAAACTTTAGATTAAGTGTGGAGATAGGTCGAAGCAAGGTCATTCTATATCGCAATGTGACTCTGAAGCGTGCTACACTCACGCACTTTGGATAATCTTCCCAATCATATAGAGTCTCACGCGGGTTCAGCGGAGCAAACCGACCCTGTGATCCCGCCAATGAGGGTCACTGGACGAATTTGACGCTTCACGGGATTTTTTTTAACTGGCCGCCAGCTCGTCGATCGCCTTCAGGCTCGACAAGGAGACACTTGGCCCCGACTCGGACATCCTGAACGAGTGATCGCCTCGTTCCAGCACTTTAAAGAGGCCTTCGTATGGCGGTTGCAGCGGCCTCTGAGCTGCATCCATCCGAATGGGGACCTGCCTAGACGTCTCAAGGTCCCTGAGGTGTTGGCCCTCCGCTGTCGCGTGTCAGATCGGTGGAGTTAGCCACATCTTCGAAACTGCGTCCCTGAGCAGAGGCAGCATTCCTAATTCGCTTAACCCTGCTCTGAAATCCAGCACAGGGTCGGCGGGGAGGCGTAGATTCTCCTCGAAGCTGGCCGTGAATTCCGCTCATTGAGTTGTAAGGAGGCCGCGGAGGACGAAAGGCATGGACCGCGACCACGACGGATCGCCGCAAGCAATTTTTTTTTTTTTGGGGTAGGGTAGGTGAATGCATTTACGCACACAGTGTTGGACTCCCGATTCGGTACGTCGTCGGACTACCAACTAAACACCTCCCCATCGTCAGAGAGCTAGCCTGGAACCGTTCGTCACATTACTTCGGGCCAGCCCCCGAACTCTCCCACCCTGCGGAGTCTTCACATCAGGGAATTCCTTTCACCAACGGGAGGGGAGAGGAGGAAGGGAACTGTCAGTTCAAGGAGCCCCCTGCCATCCGGCTCCTCCACCGGTCGAGTTCTATTTTCTTAGCAACGAAAAGGGCCCGAACGTAATGGGCAATACGGTTCCACCTGTCAACAGTCCTAAGCATCTCTTCCACAATGTTGTCGGGAGAGAGATCCCTGTGTTTAAATAGAGCTGCTGAAGAACCCCATCCCACCTTCCACAAGAAAAAAAAGTGTGGTGGGCATCGTCCACAACTCCATTGCAAAACACACAATCCGGAGAACGGGCCTTTCCAATCTTGTGCAGGTAAGACTGAAAACTTCCATGCCCACTTAAACATTGGGTAAGGAAATAATCAGTCTCACCATGCTTCCGATTCAGCCACCCACCTAAGTTGCCGATGTGCCGCGCAGTCCATCTGCCTCTAGTTTCATTTTGCCAAGAGAGCTGCCACTCGTCTAGAGTGTGCTGCCGTTCTTCGCGAGCAACCACCTCCCTTGGCTCATCTCCCTTGCGCTTGTATATGGCCTGACGCTCCCTAGCAAGAAGGGCAACGGGGATAACTCCCGCGATCACCATCACGGCCGGTTCAGAGACTGCGCGGTACGCAGACGCCACCCGTAAAGCTCCCCGTCTCTGTACTTGCACGAGGCGACTACGATATACCTCCTTGTTAAGAGCGGCAGCCCATACATCTGCGCCGTAGAGCAGGACAAACTGCGTTGAACTCATCAGGAGACGTCGCCTACTAGACGTAGGACCCCCAATGTTTGCCATTAGCCTACTTAACGCCGAAACTCCAGCCGCAGCCTTGTTCACTGCTGCTTGGATATGCTCAGAAAAGCTCATCTTTGAGTCAAGAGTCAACCCAAGGTACTTTACGGCTGATTTTGACTCGATTATCGACTCGCCGAACGATATGGAACGCAGGGTCGGAATTCTCTTTTTAGTCAGGATGACTACTTCCGTGTTTTCCAGTGCAAGGTTGAAACCATGAGTAGTCATCCATCCGCTTACCCGTCGCATCAATATGCCGAGTCTGCTTTGCGCCTGTTCGACAGTGCATCCAGCAACAAGCGCTGCGACATTATCTGCGTAGCCGACCAGGCGCGACTCTTTTAGCATGTCGAGTTTAAGCGGACTGTCATAGGTAGCGTTCCAGAGGTCCGGCCCTAGGATGGATCCCTGTGCTACCCCCGACGTGACCTCCATCCATCTTTGACCCTCTAGTGTTTCATAGAGCAGGGAGCGGTTCCTCAGATAGTCCCTCAAAATCCGTAAGAGATAGTTCGGCACGTTGAAGGTATTATCTAGTGTGCCTAGAATGTCTTTCCATCTTACGGAATTGAAGGCGTTTCTGACGTCAAGCGTTACGAGGAGCACCACCCGTCGAGTTCGGCGGCTATGTGCCTCTGCTCGTCGAACGGCGTCCGCGACGTCGCGAGCCATTAAGATGGCCTTCAGCGTCTGGTGCCAACATTCCAGCATACCATTGGACTGTGAATGGTAAACAGTAGTCCTATGCCGTTTGAAGCCAAGGAGCCTTCCTAACACTGCGAAAAGAGTAGATTCGAACTGCATTCCGTGGTCCGTGGCGATTGCTCCTAGAACACCAGAGCGCGGAAACTATACGCATATACCTGCCGATGATTGTGAGGCAATACTTGAATCCGTGCGAGTCTCGCAAAGGGCCGATAATGTCGAGATGGATAGTGTGTAACCGCTTGGTTGACCTAGGGAATTCGCCTACTTTCTTTCGTACGTGCTTTTTGACCTTACACTTCTGGCGCGAGATGCACTCTCTGCCCCAAGAGTTTACATCCTTGTTTATGAACGGCCAGAATTAATTTTCGGTGAGTAACTGGTTCGTCGTCCTGATGTCTGGGCGCGCAGGACCGTGTATTGCGTGAAATACTTTCCTGCAAAAATCAGCGAGAATGAATGGTCTGGGTCCCTTATCTAAAGTCTTGCAGAGTAAATAAGAGTTTGGGCCGAAAATAGGAAACTCCTTGAACTTGTATTTGGAATGTATCTTCAGGCTCTGAAGCTGTGCGTCGTCTTCTATGCCTCGGCGATTGCCATAGAATCGTCCGCGGGGGGGCTGAGACCTCAGAGATTCGAAACAAAGCATCTGCAGCAACATTGTCTTTTCCAGATATGTGTTGGATATCAGATGTAAACTGGCTGATATAACTCAAGTACCGAAGTTGGCGAGGGGACGATTTGTCGGCCTTTTGTCTAAGCGCGAATGTAAGGGGCTTGTGGTCCGTGAATACAGTGAATAGCCTGCCCTCAATGGAAACAGGGAAGTATTTAATAGCGAGATACGCGGCCAGTAGCTTACGATTGCAGGCGTTGTAATTGCGTTGAGTCAGGTTGAGTGCTCGTATCTCTGTTAATATTGAGAGTATAGAAGAGAATTAGATCTTTGAAATGTTATATAGAGTGGGGGACTTCGCGGAGGCAAAATCGCCGAAAAGTGGAGGAATCTTTTGAAAAACTTTAAAAACTTGTATCTCCTTTAATACTGAGAATTTCCTGAAAAGGAACTTAATTCGTGATCACTCGTATAGAGGAGAATTAGACCTTTGAAATAGGTTAGGGGGTCTTCGCGGGGGGAAAATGACCGTAAAATGGAGGAATCTTTTGAAAAATTTTATACGCTCGTATCTCCGTTTATATTGAGAATTTCGAGAATAGGAGCTTAATTCGTGATTACTCGCATAGAGGAGAATTAGACCTTTGAAATGGTTATAGTTTGGGGGTCTTGGTGACGGGAAAATGACAGAAAAATTGAGGTATCTTTTGAAAAGATTTAACCACGCAACATCGCGGAAGTCTCTAGTTTTAGGTCCAGACCAGGCATTAAGGATCGCTTGGTGATGAACGGCCTTGAGCAAGACGCGATGATACAAGTTTAACATTCCCAAAAACCCCAGATCCTTTACCGTGATTGCTAGGAGAAAGCTCTTTATCGCCTGAACCTTGTCTGAGTCGGGCTGAATACCGTCAGGCGTTATCAAGTGGCTGAGAAATTTTACCTGCCTCTCGAGGAATCTGCGTTTCTCAACGTTTAGGAAAAGCCTGACCACAAGGAGACGTTGGAAAACGCATTTAAAATATTCCAAGTGCTCAGATTCTGAAGAGGAAATGACCAAAACATCATCCATGTAGACGAAAAAAAAATTTAAGTTTCGTAAGACAGAGTGGATGAATCTCTGGAAAGTCTGCGCTGCGTTGCACAAACTGAAAGTCTTTCTGGTGAACCCGAAGAGTCCGAAAGATATGCAGATTGCCATTTCCGGAATGTCTTCGGGAGGGATAGGGGCACGCCTTGGCTAGATCCACGGTCGTAAAAACATGGCAGTTCGTTAGAGATTGCGCATAATCATGGATGAGTAGAATGGGGTATCGGTCTGGAACATGGTCGTCATTCACCGTTTGGCTTAGGGACCAAATGGAGTGGAGAAGATCAATATTTTTGAATGTCCGCAAATACGCAAATCGTTGAACCCTTCCTTTGCAACAGCAAGCTTCTGGAATGAAAGTGGAGCCACTTTTCTGAAGATCAAAGAGCCGATGATGCTGATGGGGTGATGCACATCTTGCTTCACCGCTTTGGAGAAACTACTTTCCGTAGTAATGTTGTGATACTTTCTGAGGAGGGAGCGAATGCGGTGGTCAGCAAAATCCTCCAAAATTATGGAAAGAGTGTCATTTTGGCAGGTAGAAATTTTGCCTGACGTCCGTAATGAGGTTGAGGGGTCTATCAAGGCCTTGTTCTACAAGTGCACCAGCAGCATGATTGTGATCGGGGTCTACCTCTCGAACGCGAAGTACCAATCGTCGCTGTAAGCTTTGTGATTGCTTCGGCCACCATGTCTTGTTACCATGGTCTTGAGCTCATCCACCTCGCGAGTCGTGTCTGGGGAAACTTAAACGACCACGAGGCGCGCGTACACCCCGTGTACTTTGTCGACCGTGGTGGGCAACACCTCCAGCGATCCCGATTTAGACAAGCCAGGCACAGGGAAGTTAGAGAGGACAAGGTCAAGAGTACGATTCAATAGATTTCTGAAATTGGAAAGCGGCACAGGTGCTCATGAAAGTGGGTAAAGGAAGGGTGCGAGCAGTTGTTAGGAATGGGTAGTAGGCCAAGAGAGTATAGGGGGCTAAAGTGATTTCAGAGAATAAAAGGAAGAGAAAGGAACAAAACGGATAGAACTTCTCATAATTTGTAGAAGAAATCATCATACAGGAAAGTGGGGCTGAGGCAAGGAAATTATACACAGGATTTGATAAAGAGGTGTACGTTTGACATAATGACTCATACGGTGGCAAAATCGTTGGTGAAAGAGGAGGAGGGAAAGATAATTTTGACACGGAAAGGGGTCCTGAAAGCTATCAGGGACCTCCGCTGGTTGATGCCAATCCGACCTCTAGTAATAGGGATCATATTGGTTCAGGAAACTCTAAAGAAACTTCAATGTAGCACTAACCTCGTGTCACACATTTGTTGACAAAAATTCTGCGGTGTGTCAATAACAAACCGAAGACGGTGTGGATGTCCGATCCTCCTCAAAGCAGTGAACAGAAAATACACATACATACTAAGAAACCCCAACAAAATAGCCTATTTAGCAGGTTGAACGGCTTTATGAGCAGGCGGGGACCAAGCCATACAGGAATGTCTAAGGCAACCTGGGACAACTGGATTCATATGAAAGAAATTGACGGCTATAGGTCCATAGTTGCTACCCTCTTCCAAGCTTGACTTTGGCTTAGTTCGAGGACACGTAAGAATGGAAACCAAAAGCCATTGCCGGTGACTTAAATGCCTAGATCACAGAATGGGAAAGTTCACTGCAAAATTCAAAATGCTATTGTCTGTTGGAGGCTTTCGTGCAGATATTCATCATATTGGCTAACGACGGTCAGGTCAACACTGTTATGAGGTTATGGAAAGAAAGGTCCGATTTGGTTCTAGGCCTGTATTTTATTAGTCTTTCACTAATTTACGATATGTCCTGGAATTCTTTCCTCGGTAGAAGGCCAGTGGAACGGTGAACTGTCTGATCATCGGTTGTCGTGTCATCGGGCTGAGCTCCCCAAAGAACAATGGGTAAGGTTGACTATGGTCTCAAGTAGCGCGTCTACAACAATGCCAGAAAAAACCTCAAAGGTCAGGTGCAACAACCTAATCGATGATGCTTCATCATCATCATCATCAACGGCGCAACAACCGGCATCCGGTCTAGGCCTGCCTTAATAAGGAACTCCAGACATGCCGGTTTTGCGCCGAAGTCCACCAATTTGATATCCCTAAAAGCTGTCTGGTGTCCTGACCTACGCAGTCGCTCCATCTTAGGCAGGGTCTGCCTCGTCAAATTTTTCTACCATAGATATTACCCCTATAGACTTTCCGGGTGGAATTATCTTCATCCATACGGATTAAGTGACCCGCCCACCGTAACCTATTGAGCCGGATTTTATCCACAACCGGTAGTATCGCTCATAGATTTCGTCGTTATATAGGCTACGGAATCGTCCATCCTCATGTAGGGGACCAAAAGTTCTTCGGAGGATTCTTCTCTCGAACGCGGCCAAGAATTCGCAATTCTTCTTGCTAAGAACCCAAGTCTCCGAGGAATACATGAGGACTGGCAAGATCATTGTCTTGTACAGTAAGAGTTTTGACCCTATGATGAGACGTTTCGAGCGAAATAGTTTTTGTAAGCTGAAATAGGCTCTGTTGGCTGCCAACAACCGTGCGCGGATTTCGTTATCTGTTACCTGTTAGCTGTTATCGGTTGTGATTTTCGACCCTAGACGACGGGCTGACGAAGGCAATTTGTACGTCTCGGGTAGTTCTTTCCATGATGTCGATATCGTCAGGATAGGCCAGTAGTTGAGTGGACTTAAAGAGGATTTACCTCAACACCACGGTCGCCACCTGGAATGAGATCTTCTCTCTCACTGTCGCAATTTGAAGGTCTCTGTGGATGTTTTAGATTTTCATATACGAAAGGGCAATGGTGATCATCCTTAGTATCCTGGACAAGGCCCGCTGATGTAACTCGATGTTAGATGAGAACCCCGCAACTGACTTTCGGAAGTCCATATTAGCATTATGACGACTTTGTAGAGCAAGGGGTTGTAGTCGAGGCCCAGTTAGAGTTCTTATTTAGAATCCAATGCATACTTTTTGTTCTCTGTTTCAGTTGTTTTGCCAGTTCAGGTTGAGAGTGACGTGACAGCACATGGTTTCGCTCTCGCGAACTTTAAATTTTGTAAACCACTTTTCAATTCGTCTTAGGTCGATTCGTAAATTAAAATGGCGGTATAATCTCATCATCAGATGGCGGCAACGGATGGAAAAACTGTTGGAATATGGACAACAGTTGCACCACCTGTCCATCGACTTTAAAGCCGCCTATGATAACATAGCCAGAGTAAAACTATACACGGCCATGAGAGAATTCAGTATCCCGACGAAATTGATAAGACTGACTAGGCTGACCCTGACCAATGTGCGAGGCCAGATAAAAGCAGCAGGGTCACTCTCAAGACCATTCGACATCAACAACGGTCTACGACAAGGGGGTGCCCTATCATGCGTCCTCTTTAACCTGGCCCTCGAGAAAGTGATCCGTGATGCCGAGGTAAATGAAAGAGGTACGATCCTCTTCAAGTCCACCCAACTACTGGCCTATGCTGACGATATCGACATCATGGGAAGAACCACCCGAGACGTACAAACTGCCTTCATCCAGATCGAGCAGGCGGCGATTGGCGCGAGATCTTGGGCTGCACATCAATGAAGGCAAGACAAAATATATGGTGGCTACGTCAGCACCGAAGATGAATCAACCAAGAACATCAAACCGCACTGCTCAAACACAAACACGAACAAGAATAAGGATAGGAGAATACAACTTTGAGACCGTTGACAATTTCTCCTATCTAGGGTCGAAAATCACAACCGATAACAACTACGATGATGAAATCCGCGCACGGTTGTTGTCAGCCAACAGAGCCTATTTCAGCTTACAAAGACTGTTCCGCTCGAAACATCTCACCATAGGGTCAAAGCTCTTATTGTACAAGACTATGATCTTGCCAGTCTTCATGTATTCCTCGGAAACTTGGGTTCTTAGCAAGAAAAATTGCGAACTCTTGGCCGCGTTCGAGAGAAGAATCCTCGGAAGAATTTTTGGCCCCCTACATGAGGATGGACGATTCCGTAGCTTACACAATGACGAAATCTATGAGCGATACCATGACCGTCCGGTTGTGGATAAAATCCGGCTCAATAGGTTACGGTGGGCGGGTCACTTAATCCGTATGGATGAGGATGATCCAGCCCGGAAAGCCCATAAGGGCAATATCTATGGTAGGAAAAGAAGACGAGGCAGATCCTGCCTAAGATGGAGCGATGGCGTGGGCCAGGACGCCAGACAGCTTTTAGGGATATCGAATTGGTGGACCTCGGCGCAAAACCAGGATGTCTGAAGTTCCTTATTAAGGCAGGCCTAGACCGGATACCGGTTGTTGCGCCGTTGATGATGATGATGAATTCCTATTATAGATACACGAGAAGTTTGTCCGTCTCAATTGATACTAAATATTTCAATTAAACTAAACTGGCGTATTTTAGGCCATCTGTACCGCAAAACAAAGTTGAGAACCAAATCTTCACTATTCGGTTTTTTATGTAGTTATTAACGGACAACAAACTCCAATTACATATTGTCCTCAGAAGGAAGAGAAAGCAAAAACATTAACCTATGCTTAAAACTACAAAAAGAAGAAAAGTTTAAGAAACCAAGCTGTTGTGCCTTATAACATCGACAGTCTTCCGGAATTAAAATAGATTTCAAGCTCCGCGAAGGGTACGTTGAAAATGTCAGCGTTGCATGTCTTATAAGATACAGGACGCCAAGTGCTATCATATCAGAGGCCGAACAGTCCATTAGACCCAAAGAAAGTTTGAAAATCCAGCAGGAAGAAGAGGTCCAGAAGACTGAGCCAATGCTGGAAATCCACACGAGGAGATTTTGTTTAAAGAAGAGGGGACGCATGAATTCATGTTGCTTCAATGGGTACCGAAACGGAACTCATTATTGAAAGTGACTTCTAGGTCATGAGTGGGGTCAAGCAGTGCACTGCAGAATATAGTGAGCCGGAATATAGCTCCCCGAGGCCAACTTATCTCCCTTTAAGCGTGGGCTGTCTCTCCTCTAGGACGATGTTTTTCTTTCCAAGGGTCAAGCCCCTTGTCTGCCAAGACCGTAATTGGAATGGTGATAGCCACACCCTGTATAGGACGCCCCTACTATTACCAAAACGCTACGGATCTAGACTGGAAAGTCGAAAAACACCTCCCGTAGCCCAGGGTATCATGCGAACCGTACCCATTGGATAGTTTGCACTCAGGGGTAACTGACAGTATTCGAACAGAGCCTCACTGATACCTGGTCGCCTCAATGAGTAAGTTTAACCCTACCGTGCTACGGTGCGCTATGGCATGGCAACCCCCATGCTCGTGGGAATCAATTGAGTAGTGTTACAAAAATGAAGGAAATAGGAAAAACTACAACCAAACAAGCGGAATCCCGTACCGCACACAAACTGTTTAACTAAGCGAGAGACACATCTCCACCCAAGAAGGGAGAAGTTGAGACGCCAACCAGTAGATCTAAAGATCAACATTGGTATACTGCGAGGACATTAATCAACAAACATCACTGCTCAAAAAGCAGGAACAAGCAAAAGGACTTCTGAGATTATATCAGACTGCCGAAAGGAGACAGATCTCAGTGGTGCAGATACGAAATGGTATTTGCATTATCTGAAGGAAGACCTGCAACCAGAAGAGGCCGTTAAGAAGGCTCCATGCAGACTCAGCCATCTTTATCGGAGGCAAGAAAGCGGGAAGCAACGGAGATTAGTTTGCATGAAGGGAATATTCCCAAAAAATCAGAACCTAAACCCCAAAAGAGAAGAAAACCCGGCCAAGCCAGAGGTGAAGGCAGGAATCAGGAAGCTCGCCGTTAACTATGCTATTGCGGTCGGTTGCATTCGACTAGCTGTATTTCTACCTCTCGAATAAAAACGAGAAGTGGGCTTTTCCTTTGGGACAATATGCCACTGTTTTTCAAGCCGAAGTTTATGCGATCCTAAGGGTTGCAAACTGGGTGATTGATGAGCGGTTGTAGGACAGGCGCATCGCAATCTGCAGTGACAGTCAAGCTGCACTGAGGGCATTGAGCAGTCCTTTGATCACCTCGAAAATCGTTCAGGAATGCTGAAACCGTTTGAACTCTATGTCTAGATTCAATACAGTGGAACTACTCTGGGTACCTGGTCACTGTGGCATAGAGGGAAATGAAATCTCAGACGCTTTAGAGAAAGAGGGGTGAATCTGCCCTATGCCGGACCGGAGCCAGCAATTGGAGTATCAGTGGCATTGGCTAAATCTGTTTTCAAAAAACTGGGAACAAGTTTCCCATAATGACAGGTGGCAGAGCCTAAATGCTGCTCGACACACCAAACTTTTCCTGCCAGAACCCAACATACGTACCGCAAAGTTTATCCTGTCGAAAAGCAGGAGGACTTGCAGGTGTATTGTGGGCATTCTGACAGACCATAATTCACTAGCTGGGCATATGTTCAGAATAGGAATTACCGAAGATGATACGTGTCCCTTCGTTATGAGGAAGCGGAATCCACGGAGCATTTCCTATGTGAATGCCCCGCCTATGGACGCATCAGGCATCAGATCTTTGGTGCCGATGTTCTCCAATTGCGACGGGTAGCATCACATCCACTAACGGAAATCCTGCGATACGTAAACGAATCCGGAATATTCTTTAGACGGGGGAGGCGAGTACAATGGGTCAACACGGCCTGAGTGCTCAGAAGCTGTAGCTTCTCCCCCACCATACATACACAAGCACACACACACAGCTGTATTGCCAAAAATGTTTCCGGAGCAAATACTCATTCGCAAGGAGCGGGAAACTCTCGACAACCTTGTCGTCAAGCAGATGTACAACGGATGGACTGCGAAAGTTGTGTTCAGAGCGATACGCTTTCGACCAAGTCATATACTGGTCGACTATCGACGATCTAAATTGCCAGGCAGGGAAGGAGCAGAACTGTCAATACGAGGAGTACAGATGGTGACAGTTTTCCTCCCGAAAGCCGCAAGCAAGGTGGCGGGCAAAGGTCGATCCCTCACGAACGGAGTAGATAACCGATCCATTAAGGCAATCAAACGTCGAAGTTTGCCATATCAACTATCAATTTGGCAACATACCTATGTACGTGCACAGGGAAAAGTCGAGGAAAGACACCTCGGCGGAGACACTGGGTGAAAAGCATAACGAGGTCCTCGAAGAACTCTCGAAAGGCAGAAAGACAGAAAGACTGGATCAGTCGGGGAAGTAAATCTGCTACCCAATGAAGAGTAGAAGCTGGACGGCGTAGACGTAGGACTTCTAGGGCTTAACGTGGACAGCGACGCGCAGGACAGCGCCATGTGGGAGGAGGAGGACGACATTCCGACAATAGAGAAGAGCTCCAAACAATAACGGAACCAATGACCAGCACTAAAATAGCCCAGATAAACCTCCACCATGCGAAAGTTGCACCTGCGGTAATTGCATTGTTCCAAGGAGAACATTGTAATAGTGCTGGCTCAAGAGCCCTGGGTGTATCGTGGGTAGATTCGCGGTCTGCAAAGAGGAAGCATGCAGGTAATTTGGGACTCCTCTTGTTAAAAACCAAGAGCTTGCATAATTCTTGAACGTGATTTAGCTTACATATGTCTTTCTGGGTTCCTGACCGGGGACCTTGTGGCTATCTAAGTCCATTGAAAGCTGGGAGGAGCACTCGAGAGGTAATCGTGGCATTGGGCTACTTCCCAGTAGACGATAGCCGAGTTCCACCGGAGCTAGTCGCTGAACTCTTGAAGTACTGTGAGGGCGTTGCTACTTCTCCCTGGCTGTTATACCAACGCCCATCACAAATTCTGGGGAAGCGGCGACACCAATTGAAGAGGTGAGTACCGTTTGAATTTATTCTTCGTAATAAGTTAAAAATATATAACATACGGAACACTCCAACATTCGTGACCAGCACTAAACAAAAATTACTAAACACAACTCTAGGAAATACTCTAATGAACGGGCTGGTCAGGAATTGGAGACTGTCAGATGAGTTCTCTATGTCTGATAACAGAATAATCAGATTCGACATTAAGAGCAACTCCGAAATAAAAAGAATAATAAGGAATCTCAGGAGAACGGATTGGGATTCCAATACAACGCACCTGAGCACCAGCATGGCTCACCTTCAAGGAGGCGGTGACATCAGGAGCGAACAGGAACTGGAAGCAGTGATGGAGAACCTCAACACAGTTATCATCATCATCACAGTCATACGAGGCCAGTTGTTTGGCTAAGACAGTTAAGTCATCAAGGGATGTTCCCTGGTAGAACAAAAACCTAGCCACAATGAGAACAAAGGTACGAAAACACTTCAACAGGGCAAAACAAACCGGAGCCTGCCGAAGAAAATGCACTGACTGCGTAAAGCAACGCGACCGGAGAAGCAAATCGGAACAGCTTCAGGGCAGGGTTTCTGTAAAATGGTCGAACAAATCACAGAAGCAACCAAGCTATACAAAGGACAGAGTATACCGCTTCTCAGAACTCATTTTCCGGGATGCTACCCCACAGCGGCAGGCGACCACATTCTACCTGACACCCCAACAACGAATACAAGGGGAAGAAATGAGAACTCGAAACTAACAAAAGTGGTCTGCTCAGAAGCTAGG
Source organism: Hermetia illucens (assembly GCF_905115235.1). Taxonomy (NCBI): domain Eukaryota; kingdom Metazoa; phylum Arthropoda; class Insecta; order Diptera; family Stratiomyidae; genus Hermetia; species Hermetia illucens. The sequence goes on along the minus strand of NC_051849.1, from coordinate 4,878,403 downwards.
CTAAAGTGTGCAGTGGGAACTTTTAAACTAATAAAATCAGCCGGAGTAGATAGCATCTTCCCAGCACTAATCCAGAGAGACCTAAATATCACCTAAACATATCTTCTGAGAGTGGTAAGGGGCAGCATAGCTCTGGGATATACCAAGAGCATGGAGACTCCTCTTTGGAGACAAAATTTATCTTTATTCAGAAAACGGATAAAAAGAATCCTTTTCACACTAAACCCTTCATGCTAGAGAGTAGGCAAACAGAAATACCGACAGGTACAAATTCTATTGTCATAGATACTACTCAAGGTTGCCAACAGGCTGGGGTACTAGCGCCCCTTATGTGGAGTATAGTAGTGGACGGACTCTTGGACGAGCTAACAAATACTGGAGTACAGGTCCAGGGTACCATGGCCGACATTGTTTTAATCTGTAGGGACACTAGATATTGGGGAACCCTTTACAGTTCGACTGGAAGGATTGGGAAAATATGAGTAACGAAATTCTCTTTCTACAGCAAAGTTATTCTATATTCATTTATGCTGTCCTATTTGAGGACATTATTATCTCCCTAGTAATGCAGCCGCAAGAGAGTTCAACTTCCTGTTGAAATATTCGGGACTATTTAAAGTGGATACCGCTGGTAACAGATCTTCAGGATAAAGTCCCCTACTGTTGAGAGCCCTTACAATGTCTTACTTGTAATACTGTCCACATGGTTTCTGATGGTAAGAGAAGCAGTGAGAACTCTGCGAAGAAAAGTGATTGATTTGTAATGATCTAAATTACAACGGACTATTCAAAGTTTAAAGTAGTTCTTCCGACTCCGCATAAAAGCGTGTTTGATTTTTCGAGATTCAAAGTTAATTTGAGCCCGTTCCCTGATTCTAGGAACCGTAACCTATAAAGGTATACAATGGTTCCCCAGGACTTGATTTGGTGAAAGTCGGAATCCCCTCGCAATTCTTGACAGCCGCTGGCTTCACAATCTACGCTAAGTCAAGGAAAATTTGGTTACCCAATAATCAAATCGCGAGAGCTTTTGGTGGAGACACGCGCAAGTACGTTCAGAATTACGGTCGCTTGTAGCAGACACAGGCCCATAGGGATCCACCATGCCACACTGGGCATATTCTACAATTGGTATTACCAAAATTGGGGATAGTGCAGTGAAACCTTCAGGCACTTCTGCAGTGCTAGCCAAGACCAGGTTGCAGATACTAGGTCAACAATTATTTAAAGAAATCGAAGAAATCTTTGGTTGCAGGGTGGAAAATTCAAACAGTGTAAAAAACACAATAAACGCACTATTGAAGGAGACGTGTTGATCGCAGGCGCATCATCGGAGGACGATCTGCTGGTATCCAATCAGGAGACTATTGTGTCTCATCGAGGGCAGTACAGTCGAGTCCAGCCGTAACACTACTCTGCTGAAACCAACCACAGAGACCTCCCGGAGTGAGGCACAAGACGAACTAATGGTTTCCTGCTTGGAATCCACTGCACCGAATTGGATGTAGTGAGTACCAGCCATAGAACTCCTATTCCGAAACTATCGACGTCGGATGGCCCCATCAAAATCAAAGGGTTACAACAATGTCAGTTATCGGAAACCGACTGGGAAGCGAGGATACAGTGGAGTTCTACCCAAGACCCAGTACCATAAGGCCATACATATTCTGAGCAAGATTGCTAGGAATATGGAGGCCAGAATGAAAAGGTTTTCATTATATATGAGGCGATTTTTAAAGAATATAACATCAAACGCATTGCAGGCGAGCAGAAGACGAAGCCCACCGCTTTTAAACGCACAAAAATACAAGCGGAGCAGAGTGTATAAGTCTTCGACGCCAAAAATCTCTGCAAGCAGGTAAGTAGCAACAGCCATCCGAAGAAACTACGAACTGCGAAACCCTTCAGCGATGTAGCTAGAAGTGATTTTCATGTTGCACTGACAGATGGCAATTTCACTAGCGGCGAACTAACAACGGATATGTGGATCAGTGTTGACGCTAGGCTGCAGGAAATAGTCATTGAGCATCTTCTGGATGGCAAAAGCGGACTCACGGGGTCTATCCCCTGCTTAGAATCCTCCCAGGTGGTCCGTGGTTTCCACGTGATGGCATGATAGGACCGATTTTTCAGGGACTTTCTCTCGTCGCTAAGTTCACCGAGTCAAAGTCATCGTCTACTAAGAGATAAAGCCAAGCTCGTCCGATCACCGCGCCTTCAAAATCGCAGGATTCCCATGGACAACTTGGTAGTTATTAAGGAAGAGGAAAGCCAGGCGAACAGACCACTTTTTCTGCTCCATATAGTGGAGAGTGTCTGAAGGCCCTGGAAAAGGCAGGCTATAAAATACGGTTCGGAGTCAGGAATTCAAAGGTAACAATATTCCGCTTAGTGGATCCGGGCTAGAGGATGTGAAGATCGACGTTCCGATGGGAACTGACGAACCCCTACGCAAGCAGATCATGCCGAAGGTAGCGCAAATAAATCAAAATACCCCTCATCTAATATGCTTGCCTCCTAGAGGAAGACATCTATGCCGCACTAATACAGGAGTGAAAGTGAATATTACAATTTATTCCATATTACAAGAGACGCTGGTCAGGAAATACCTAGCGCATATATCCTGGCCAAGAAGAGTTTACACACTGTCTTCGAACCTAAGTTCCAGGATCTAATCATGGTCAAACTGGAATAGGCGAGAACCGAGAACGTTTATATTTCCTCGGCTAACACGGCTCACAACCGATCACCTCCGCTAAAAGAACAGCAACATTTGACATCCACCAAAGCAGCAAAAACGGCCAAACTATTAACAGGCTGTGATGCCAACGCAAGGTATACACTTTGGAGCAACTCGGAAATCAACGAAAGGGGTGAGTCATTCTTTGATTTTATTATTAACACAAAACTATCGATGAGTAACAGGAGCAGTACTCAATTTTCCTAGCTCGGAGAACTGTGACGGCTGGGAAGAGGTCCTTGATATCACCTTCTTAGCGGACAATGGAATTCTTATAGTGTAAAATTGGAGATTTTCGGACCAGAGATCCTTCTAAAATCACGATTTGATACTTTTCAGTCTAGGTCTCAATGCAGAGGTCTCCAAACCTTTCAGAGACCCAAGGAGGATCGATTAGAGGAAGTTTGGTCAAGAACAGACCCGCTGGTAGCACGACAAACGAACTGGGGCCAAAGGTCGGGACTCTGGAAATGGTATTGAAAACCGCTTTCAAGGTCTCGTACCCTCAAGAAGACACTGCTACCGTGGTGGAATAGCGAGATCTCAAACATATGCTAAAGACACAAATATTGGCAGCCATATAAGAGCTGCCTGAAGTAGTACAAATCGGCCATCAAGACTGCCAAAAAGCGATTGTGGCTGGACTCTGGTCTGAACATTGAAACCATCAGTGAAATCGTGAACATAGGAGCCCATCCTTTTTGAAAAGTCGGAAGGGTCCTGAATGGAATTTTCTGATGGAACCCTGGAGCTGCTTACTCCCCCACCAGCGGGGTGGACTGTGACCCAGAACTTTGCTCGAAGGATATGCAGTTCCTGTCGGGCGAGATTATTAAATGGGTAATTACCAAGGATAAAATCAGGTTGACTATAAACAGCTTCTCCGCATATAAACCTCCGGGCTCGGATGGCATACTGTCAGGCATACTACAAAAGCAGCAAGAAAGAGTTGTGCATACCCGTAATTTCCACATCGAAATCAAGCAGGCGTGGCCATGAATTTGCGAAAAATATTCGACCAATCAGCCTCATCTCTTTCGTGTTGGACACCCAAGAGTGAGTCCTGAATTTTCACTTAAGGACGGTTATGGTCCTTTCCCAGCACGCCTACCTCGAAGGCAAATCCACAAAAACCGAAATGAGCCACGCAGGGCTCAGCTCTTGATAGTCCTTCGGCGGATATAGACTGGGTGCGGGTGACGACCGGTAAGGGTGAAATCTACTCGCACTATTTAGCTGCCGCGAACCTCATGGTTTGGGAGTTTATGATATAAAAGCGACATACCAAAGGGCTAATCGGGCTCCTCAGAGTGACCAATGATACCTTCTTACCTACCTACCTGTCATAATTGCCGCACCTTGGAAACTGTTCTCAATTGAAAGTATCTATTCGCTTTGATTCGGTTAGTAGATACCGCTGTGAGATGCAAGTTCCACAGAACATTTCGGCGAAAATTGTTTTGGTATCAAATTAACTGAGTGCAATACCACCTGTAAAAAATTTACAAACCGAGCCATATTCAATTACGCTTGAAATTGCTGATACCAAGCGCTCGCATAATGCAGCTCTTCTAATTAATATTTCATTACTTCGTCTACAAGTCAATTAAAAACTTTCCTCAGAAACGTCTTCAGCGTACTCAACTCCATTTGAGCCCATCTTTCCATACTATAAATTTGCACAATTTCACACACTCTGCACACCCAAGTGGGTGGAAAGGGCACAATCGTGTAACGTACTTCAATCCTACTAGAGCGAAAAACACCAACGAACGCCATTTAAAGTAACTGGAAAAACTCGTCATACTGCAAAGTTCACCTGGTCATGTTGCGCAGCACATTAGGATTTTGGAGAGTCAATTCGCATTGATAAAAACGCAAAGATAAAAACCACGACCTGTGATGTGCACCGTGCGCTACTACCATTGTATTCAGAAGACTTAGGAGGAGTTATTTGGGTTGATGGCATCTTTGTGTTGCGACATCCATAAACCAAATAAACGCAAACTCTGCTATGCATCATCAGCATGACAATAGTACAATCGAGCTCTTGTGGCGTGCCTCAAGGTTCTAGCGCTGCACCTATCGTGGTTTCTGCGCGGGCGATGCGGTATCAAACTACGATGAGGTTGATGAATGGAGCTTTTTTGCATTCGGCCTTGACCTGTGGCTTTTACATTCGCATTTCTATATTTTTTTCTGATTTCATTGTTTCGCAGTCAAGCTTAAGGTACATGTTGGCAACATTACAATTCCATAAAAGTGAAATTTCAAATCAAAGAGAAATCACAAACAAAATTCTTGCTGCAACGTCTCCCATAAATCTTTCGTCTGAAAACGAAGGCCGTTGCAATTAAATATAATGTTGATGATGGCGATGGTGACGGTTCAAATGCTGGAGACAGTGCCGGGTTTGCGTGCGATAAAGATTGTTTCTGTACAAAGTGTAATTGCATACTTTTGCACATGCTTCAATGAGTGGATGAAGTATCTTTCGGGATCCAAAATGTTAGAGAAACGCGTTATTTAATAGTTCTGGATTTCTTTGCTTTCAATACTCAAACTCAACTCAAAGTAAAGAGAGAAGCTGGGGTCAAGCAGTGCACTGCAGGATGGACTGATGCCCAACATAGCTCCCTGAGGCCAACCTATCTCTCTTTAAGGATGAGTTGTCTCTCCTCTGGGACGGTGTGTGCCTTTTCAGGGGCCAAGCCTCTCGTCTACCAAGACCGTTAGTGAGTGGTGATAGCCACACCCTGTACGAGGTGACCCTACTATTAACAAAACGCTACGGATCTAGACTGAGGAGTCGAAAAACACCTCCCCCAATCCAGGATATCATGCGAACCGTGACAATTGGATAGTTTGCAGTCGGGGGTAACTGACTGCATTCGAACGGAGTCTCACTGATACCTGGTCGCCTCAATGAGTAAGTTAGATCTTACCGTGCTGCGGGGGGCTGTGGCACGGCGGACCTCTTAACCCTCATACTCGTGGGAATCAAATGAGTACAAAACTAGAAAAGAAAACAAAAACCAAAAGATCGGGGCCCCGTACCGCACCAAAACTGGTTAATCAGGGGGAAGCACGTCTCCGAATTACTAAGAGCCAGGTGACTACACCCAAGAAGGGAGAAGTTGGGACGTCAAGCAGTGGATCCAAGGTGAGCATTGGTATACTGCGTGGACTACAGCCAACGAACACCACTGCTCAAAGAGCAGGGACCAGCAAAAGCACGTCTGAGGTAAATATAACAGACGTCAGGAAGGAGACAGGTCTCAGTGGCGCCGGGGTTAAATAGTACCTGCGCTATCTGAAGGAAAGCCTGAAACCAGAAGAGGCCCTTAAGAAGGCTCAGGACAGACCTAGGCTATCTTTACCGGAGCCGAGAAAGCGGGGAGCAGCAGAGATCAACCCGCATGAAGGGAATGCTCCCAAAAAATCCAGACCTGAACCCACTAGAGGAGAAAACCCGGGCAGGTCAGGGGTGAAGGCAGGACCCAGGAAGCCCGGCATTAGCTATGCTAGTGCGGTCAAGGGCATTCGACTGACCATACTGCCAAAAAGGTTTCCCGAGCAAATACTCACTCGGGAGGAACAGGAAATCATTGAGAAACTTGTCGTCAAGCAGATGATCAAGGGTTGGACGTCGAAATTGGTGTTCACCGGGATACGCTTTCGACCAGGCCTTATACTGGTGGACTGCGCGACGGAAGGCACCGCAGAATGGGTTAGAACCATAATTCCTAGATTGCCAGGCTGGGAAGGGGTAGAACTGCCAACATGTGCTGGGGATGATATACCAGGAGCCCACATGGTGACAGTTTTTCTGCCAAAGGCCGCGGCAATAGAAACGGAAGACCTTATGAAACTCCTAATTGCTCAGAATGAAGATCTCCAAACTCGACTATGGATAGTCTTCAGAAGCAAGGTGGAGGGAAAGGGTAAACTCCTCACAATCGGGGTAGATGACCGATCCCTGGTGGCAATTAAACGTCGGAGTTGTCATATAAACTACCGATTTCGCAACATATCCGTGCATGTGCACAAGGAAAAGCCAAGGAAAGAGACCTCGGAGGAGACATGGGGTGAAAAACTTACCGAGGTCCCTGAAGAAGTCGCGGAAGCCATAGAGGCGGAAAGAACTGGATCAACCAGGGAAATAGACCTGCTGCCCAGTGAATAGTAGAAGCTGGACGACCTATATCTAGGACTCCTAGGGCTCGGGGTGGACAGCGACGCGCAGGAAAGCGCCATGTCGAGGGAGGAGGTGACACTCCGACAGTGGAAAAGAGCTCCAAACAATAACGGAGCCAATGGCCAGCCTAAGATAGCCCAGATAAACCTCCACTATGCGAGAGCTGCATCTACAGTGATTGCAAGGGCAAATTCCAAGGAGAGCATTGGAATAGTGCTGGCTCAGGAGCCCCGGCTGTACCGGGGGCAGATTCGCGGTCTGCAAGGAGGAGACATGCAGGTAATTTGGGACTCCTCTTGTGAAAAACCAAGAGCTTGCATAATTCTCAAACATAATTTAAAATACATATGTCTTTCAGAGTTCTTAACCGGGGACCTTGTGGCTATTCAAGTCTCATTTGAAGCCGCGAGGAGCACTCGACTCGGATGAACCCTCAATGTCTGATCACAGGATAATCAGATTCGACAACTCCGAAATAAAAAGAATAATAAGGAATCCCAAGAGAACGGATTGGGAATCCTACACAACGCACCTGAACAACAACATTGCCCACATTCAAGGGGGCGGTGACATCAGGAGCGAACTGGAATTAGAAACGGTGGTGGAAAACCTCAAAACAATTGTCATTGACGCATATGAGGCCAGCTGTCCAGCCAAGACAGTCAAGTCATCAAGGGATGTACCATGGTGGAACAAGAACATAGCCAGAATGAGAACAGAGGTACGAAAACCCTTTAACCGGGCAAAACAAACCGGGGACTGGCAGAGGTATAAAAATGCACTGACTGCGTATAGCAACCCGATCAGGGAAGCGAAACGGAACAGCTTTAGGGAATTCTGTGAAGGGATTGAACAGATCACAGAAGCAACCAGGCTGTACAAGGCTGTAGCCAAAGACGGGGGAATATCCTCTGTCTGCTTGAAAAAGGAAGATGGGACATTCACCGAGAATGAGGAGGACAGGGTACACCTGCTTCTAAAAACTCATTTCCCGAGGTCCTACCCCTCGGCGGCAGGCGACAACAATTTGCCCGAAACCCCAACAACGAATAAAAGGGGAAGGAAAGAGAGCTGGAAACTAGCAAAAGAGGTATGCTCAGAAGCTAGGCTAAGATGGGCAGTGGGAACCTTTAAACCAATGAAATCTCCCGGAATACATGGCATTTTCCCAGCACTTATCCAGAGAGGCCTAGGAATTATCTTAGAGTCTCTTCTGAGGGTGGTAAGGGGGAGCATAGCACTGGGTTACATACCAAGGGCATGGAGACGGGCCAAAGTGGTCTTTATTCCGAAAGCGGGTAAAAAGGATCCTTTTCACCCTAAATCTTTCAAACCAATCTGCCTAACATCGTTCGTACTCAAAACGGTGGAGAAGGTCATAGACAACTATATTAGAACTAACGTTCTGACGCGTAATCCCCTACATCACTGTCAACACGCTTACCGGGCAGGACGGTCAACTGAAACTGCTCTGTATCAGCGGACAGAGGTACTACGGGACACCATAGAAACAAAAGAAATTGCACTGTGCGCGTTTTTGGATATCGAAGGAGCATTCGACAACACATCGCACACAGAGATACAGGATGCCCTGAGCCGCAAAGGAGTGGGAAACACCCTGGCACTCTGAATGGGCAAAATGCTAGAAAGCAGACAAATAGAGGTACAAACAGGTACAAATTCTATTATCATGAACACCACTCAAGGCTGTCCACAGGGTGGAGTACTATCGCCGCTGATGTGGAGTATGGAAGTGAATGAACTCCTGGACGTGTTAACTAATACTGGAATACAAGTCCGGGGCTACGCGGACGACATTGTTCTAATCTGTAGGGGCGAATATGAAGATAGCCTATGTTGTAGAATCCAAACTGGATTAAGGGTTACTAGTGCCTGGTGCAGGAAGGTGGGACTGGGGATCAACCCAGCTAAGACCACCATAGTACCATTCACTAGGAGGCGTAAAACGAGAAACAGAGGTCAAATATTTGGGAATTACGCTAGAACAAAAATTACTCTGGAAGACACATGTCGGAAACACTTGTCGGAAAGCCACGTGGGCTCTGGTGACTTGCAGATCCATAGCAAAAAAAAAATGGGGTTGCAGCCCGAAGATACTACTTTGGATATATACTGCAATAGTGAGGCCAATGATTACCTATGGAACGGTAATCTGGGCAGAAAGAACCCAACTCAGCACACAAGCCAGGGAATTACATAAGCTCCAAAGGCTGGCTTGCGTGTGTATCAGTGGGGCAATGAGGACATGCCCAACGGCATCCCTGGAGGTCCTTTTGGGATTAACTCCTCTCCATCTGCACATACAGATGCAGGCAAGGAGATCAATATTCAGGATGGCCGGTAGTATGAGTGAGGCGGGGAGCTGCCTAAATCGAAGGAAGATTGATATCCTTTCTAGGCGGTATCCCGAATTACTGATACCGAGGGACAACATGACAACGAGGTTTCACTTCGATAAGAAGTTTCAAACACGTTGGAGTAACAAGGCAAACTGGGAGAGCGTGGCTGCGACATACGGCTTAAACCAGCAACTGATTACTTGGTACACTGACGGATCCCTCACAGCAGAGAGAGCGGGTGCCGGTGTCATTGGTCCAAGGAAAATGTACTTTGAGCCAATGGGCAGGTACACTAGCATATTCCAGGCGGAAATTTACGCCATAGACAAATGTGCCTCCTTTAATCTGCAAAGGAACTACAGGGGGTAGAACATAGCTATTCTCACCGATAGCCAAGCAGCGATCAAGACACTTAGGTCCAACCAGGTGAACTCTAAACTGGTATGGGAATGCCTTGAGAGACTGAATACACTCGGCTCGTCCAACAAGGTCTGGATACTTTGGGTTCCAGGCCATGTTGGGCTGGAAGGCAATGAGGCAGCGGATGAACTAGCCAAGAAGGGAGCAGGGATACCTTTACACGGGCCACAACCCTTCTGTGGAATCGGAAACGGTTTCATGGCTATGAATCTAAGAAACGAAGAGAAATGGTTGAGGGAACTATATTGGGCGGGCTACCAGGGATGGAGCAGTCCGGGGCGCTTATTGGGGGATACAAACCCATGCGTACAAAGGATTGCTTAAACCTCACCAAAAAGAACCTCCGAATAATAGTGGGAATTCTCACTGGTCATTGTCGGCTGAACTATCACCTAGGGAAGCTAGGGATATCTACGGACACTGCCTGCAGGTTTTGTGAGGAGGAGGACGAAACCTCTATGCACGTCCTGGGACAGTGTCCGGCACTTGTGCAAAGTAGGTCGATACATCTGGGAGAACACTTAATACCAGATGCAAAACTTCTGGAAGTGGGGAACATACTAAAGTTCCTAACGGTTGCAGGCCTGCTTGAGATACAGGTACACTATAACCAGTAAAAGGGGCACAATAGTTCTTCAAGGACGTGGTGCGACTTTCCCTTAACAGAATAATAATAATAAGAAGAGAAGCTACTAATTAACAGCCTGCATTCAGATACAATCGACTCAGGAACGTTCTAAAAACTGTGTCACGAATTGATACAAAAAACTTGCTCATAACAAAGGCTGTTTCTTAACAAGAACTGCCTTGGGTTATCCATTTAAATCAAAATATTTGCCCTAAATAAGAATTACATGAAGTAGACATATCTTAAAGTATGGTAATTTCCCCTTCAACATAGCTACTAATTACTCCTTGCTACGAAAGTTAACTTAAACTCCTCGACAAGTTTGCAATCGAAAACGGCAAATGAGCATTTGCAGATACGAAAATTTTCAGAAGTCTTTACACACTTTAATATTTGCAAATATATATATCTTGCAATAGCATAAAATCCAGTTTTCAAAAACCAGCCACCTTTTCCACAAGGCTTATGACTCCTATTGCAAAATAATTATGTCAATCATCCGGGTACCAACTGTTTTTTTCCATCTTCGTTGATGTCGACAAACGATGACAGAGGAAATTCGCCAATAATACAAATCTATGCCACTAATCCACTATTCACGTGTTGCCTGATACATAAGACCTGTAAAGGTTTATCACAGATATTTCTTTATTGCCTGGTAAACATCGATCAAATCGACGCCGAACAACATTAGTTAGCCATTACACGTTGAACTTTCCATTACTATTAAATTCGTCATCGTCGTCAACAGCATCATCACCATTATAGTAACCATCATCAGCATCTTTATGTCTTTGACTGATTTTTATTACATCATTCCTTAACCAGAAATATAACTCAAAATCAATAAGACATAATCCATCTTTCCGTGAGCTTATGCAGTTGGCCAAGCACAGAAAAGGGAAGCGCGCCGCACTGTATGAAAAAAATAAAAGATGGAATTGTTGTGCTTCGTATCTTAAATCTCCCAAATTAACACAACGCAGTGCATCCAACTATGCCGTCTGCGGTTATTCAACTTTGTACCTATTATGCGCGTGGTCGATTATGTCTGGGTCCGTGAAACAGCGCAGTGTTAACCGCTTGTAATGTAAATATGGAACTATATAAGCAAGTTGTCTTGCATTTCGCTCACTTAACAACTTCTGACGCGAAAAGAAATGGAAAAGGTTTCACTTTCTGCACTTCGATTGATAATCCACAGAAACACAATGTAAAATTTGGAGAAATTAAACATCAAAGAAACACCGAATGTTGTCGGGTGGGGGTCGGTGGTCGGTGTGCCAATAATTCACAAATTACTTAAATATCCGAATATTATCTAAACTTTCAAAATATCTACGCACAACGCAGCGAATCCATTAGCATTAGAAACAAAACACTAATCACAGCCCCAACGATAGTGATTTCGAGATAAAAACAAAAGACTTAAGCCAGTAACCCGATGTATCAATCTTGTTAGAAATTTTTAGATACAACCGCTACTACAGGTTTTCAAACACCAGAACGTATTGGCTTATTAATTACCTCATTAGTAATCAATTGATTACTTTTGAAGAATCGTTTCTTAGGCACACATATGCAGGTATGCATTTCGGCTGTAATCAATCAACAATAATCATATCAACTCGCGGGGCTCAAAAAGAAAGCGCCCACCATTTACCAAAGATACGTGTGAATCTGAATGCAGAAAAAATGCGCTTCGGAAAAACATTGGATTGTTAAGTAATGTGCAACGTGATATGTGAAATGCCAAAGATTACGCATGAAAAAGAACGAAAAGAGACCAATAATTCAAGAATGAATCGACGCGTCCATTGATGATAAATATTGTGAGGGAAAATTAAAAGCATTTAACCAGCTTTGCTGCAAGTTTCTTAACTGCAATGATGCCGCGTGAATGAGGACAGGTTTAATATATCTACAGTTATGGTGATATTGAAGAGTTTTGGTTAAGTAATGTATAAAATGGCTTAACATGCGATAAAAAAGTTGCCGATTTTCGTAGCTTGTTTAAAGCTCGCTCACGGTCTGCCACACAAAAAGGGCATTCGGGTAGCAGGTCGTCAAGACAGCCTGCGGACAAAGGTATTTGCTGGTACCATCGTAACTTCGGAGATAAAGCGACAAGATGTACGCTACCTTGTAAATTCGCGCCTACCGCAAAAAACTAGGTCCGCAGGGGGTCTTGGCGACGGCCACCCAGAGCGCAGCGCCACGTCGCCTAACTATTTTCGACCCCCTCAGCAGGCGCAACTACCTCGTCGACACTGGTGCCGAGGTTTCGGTTCTTCCCGTACCCCGGCATCATCGACTTTATCCACAGCCACTCAAACTGGCGACAGCAAATTCCCCCCGCATCAACACATACGGGTATAGGCAAGTGGACATGAGTTTTGGCTTGCGTAGGACGTTTTCGTGGTGTTTCGTCCTGGCAGATGTCAGCTTCCCCATATTAGGCGCAGACTTCTTGTGTCACAATGGGTTGCTGGTGGACTTGCAAAATAAGTCCCTTATAGACCCCACGACCAACCTTAATTCGTCGGGCCAAGTGGTATCTCATACTGACAATAACCTTTCCGTTCTTTTGGAAGACATCACCGACTCTCGTGTTCGGACACTCCTCCAAAAGTTCAGCCAGATTACTACCGAGTGTAGTCTCTCAAAACCAGTAAAGCACAATGTGCAGCACCACAGTAACACTACTGGTTCCCCGATCTTCCCGAAGGTGCGTCCTCTACCACCCCAGAAACTGACTATTGCGTGGAAAGAATTTGAACAACTTGTTCAACAGGGTATCTGCAGGCCCTCAAACAGCTGCTGGTCTTCCCTACTGTATAAGCCAAATGGCGAATGACGCCCCTGTGGGGATTACAGAAGGCTAAATGCACAGACTGTTCCTGACCGATATCCAATTCCACTCATCCACGACTTTGCGCATCACCTCGCGAATTGACGCATCTTTTCGACCTTGGACTTAGCCAAGGCTTATCACCAAATCCCAGTAGCTCCTGAAAACATTCTAAAAACGGCAATATGCACACTCTTTGGACTCTTCGAGTTCACCCGAATGATTTTCGGATTGTGCAATGCGGCGCAAACCTTTCAAAGGTTCATCCACTCGGTCCTGCGAAACCTTGATTTCTGTTTCATATATTTGGATGATGTTTTGGTCACTTCTTCCACTGAGTCTGAGCACTTAGCCCATCTCGAGTGCATTTTTCAATGTCTCCTTGAGGCCGAGTTAGTCCTAAACGTTGAGAAATGCAAATTCCTTCAAAAACAGGTGAGATTCCTCGGCCACTCCATTTCCCCTGAAGGAATACAGCCCGACCCAGACAAGGTGCAAGCAATTACAAGCTTCCCGCGTTCGAAGACAGTGAGGGAGTTGAGGAGGTTCCTGGGCATGCTAAACTTCTACCATCGTTTCCTGCCCAAGGCCGCCCATCACCAGTCCGTTTTGAACGCGTGCTTGTCTGGTCCCAAAACAAAAAGACACACGAGAGATTGTGTGGTCTGAAGAGGCTGTCCCCGCGTTCGATAAATCGCGACAGCAACTGGCTGATGCTACACTCTTGGTATTTCCTCTGCAAGATGCACCCCTAGCCGTTTTTGCTAATGCCTCTGACATCGCAGTAGGTGCTGCCCTTCACCAAAAGGTGGATCAAGTTTTGCAGCCGTTGAGCTTCTTCTCGAAACAGTTGAATCCCGCTCAACGGAACTACAGTACCTACGATCGCGAACTGCTCGCCGCTTACTTGGGCATCAAATACTTCCGTCTCTCCCTAGAACTTCACAGTGTTCACGAACCATAAGCCTCTCACATATGCTTTGAAACAAAAGCCCGACAAAGCGTCCCCTCGTCAGCTTCGACACCTGAGCTTTATAAGCCAGTTTACGTCAGACATCCAGCACGTGTCCGGCAAGGACAACATAGCTGCTGACGCTTTGTCTCGTGTCTCCGAGGTTAACATCCCCGCCTCACTCTATTAGTCGGAAAAGGGACCTCGGCCATACATTCCGGCCACATTTCGCAAGGAAGTGTTTCATGCAGTTCATGGCTTGGCGCATCCAAGCATCAGGACAAAGAATCGGTTAGTCACTGGAAAATACTTCTGGCCCTCCATGAACAAGGATATCAATTCCTGGGCCAGGCAGGCATCGCATGCCAGAAGTGTAAAATCTCCAGGCATGTAAGGAAAGAAGTGGGCTCATTCCCTTGCACTACCAAGCGTTTCCACACGATACACCTCGACATACTAGGGCCTTTGCGAGACTCGCACGGTCACAAGTATTGCCTCACAATCATCGACAGGTTCACGCGGTGGCCTGAGGCAATACCTCTGAAAGACATTAAGGCGCAATATTATGCCGAAGCCCTCTGCCGAGAGTGGATACCTCGCTTTGGCGTCCCTGCAGCGGTCATCACTGACCAGGGAATGCAATTTGAGTCCACCCTTTTCTCGGAGTTAGGCAAACTCCTGGGTTTTAAACGCCAGCGGACTACTGCATACCACCCGCAATCCAATGGGATGCTAGAACGTTGGCACCGGACGCTGAAAGCCGCCATTATGGCACGCGACGATCCGTCCTGGACTCAAGTCTTGCCTCTCGTCCTACTCGGCCTACGTACAACCCGCCGAGAGGAATTTGCTGCCAGCCCCGCGGAGCTGGTATACGGGGAGAACCCAAGACTCCCAAGCGATCCGGTCTTCGACAAGAGATCGGGTCTCACAGAGTCGGGGTTGGTGCGTCTGCTGAGGGACAATCTCCGACGCATCAAAGCGCCGCCACCCACCCGACGCTCGTCCACACCTGCCTGTTCGCTCAAGGAACTGGACACGTGCACGCACGTTCTGGTCAGGACGGATGCCGTCCAGAAGCCGCTGCAGCCTCCATATGAGGGCCCGTACCGCGTTCTCGAGAGGGGAGAACATTTCTTCCAGCTCGAGATCGGTGGACACAAAAAGGCGGTCTCTTTGTCCAGACTGAAACCCGTGTGCGCCCCGAAGCAGCGTCGTGTCCGCTTTGTGGATTGACGGTGAACGAAGTTCCGGGATCAGTCGCTGAAACCCCCTAGGTTTCATCTGGGGGCGGAGTGATGTGGCGCGGCAGGATTCGCAGCATTTGGAATTTATTTCGAATGTTGCGAATGCGGACAAATAGATGGCGCGGAACTCTCCTCGTGTTTTAGAACTCGCCATGGGAGTGGAGGATTAGCGGTGAGAAAGTGCCGTTGGTTGGGACAGGAAAAGACCGCATGGAGATAAGCCGGTCTCTTCTGCTCCAACCGCCGGTGCGAATACACGAGTCCCTCGGTTCTCAAAGTAATGAAAGTCTGCAATGAAAAGTTTCTTTTAAAAGCGAGTGCATGTACGTAATGACCAACATTGTAATTAACTAACTTTATTGATTTCGGCACTAGACTATACTTTTGTGAAGTGGAAAATGTTAGAGAAGAAACAAGTTATGTAAACATGTGTTATATGTAAAATTTGGATGAGTTTATTTTAAGGTAAACCAAAGACGCATGACCGTATAATTAGCCATCTTTCCACGCTCCAATGGTATCGATCGATCAATGATATGCATCGTTGGCTGCTTTCCGGTTCACCTCCAAGTGAATTGGAGGTAGATTTAGGATAGCCTCAAATGCCGCAGTCGGCGTAGTACTCATTGGTCCAGTAATACTTAGGCAATTGAGCCTCTGAACCTGCGTCAGCAGCTTCCTTCTGTTAGCAAAGTTCAGTCTAGGCCACCGGACGGTACATGCATACATCAAAATGGGTTCCATTATAAACGAATGCATCCAATGTACCCATTTTGATGAAAGTCCCCAGGTCTTACCTGTCGCAACCCTACAGCACCAGAGCAATCTACAGGATTTCTGATATTGTTCCCGGATGTGATGCTTCCACATTAACTTGGAGTAACACAATGTAGTCCTAAATACTAGACTGTTTGTGCCAGCTGGGAAATTTTTCCAGACGATTTTAAAGAGATTGCGGGGTGTATTAAGGCTTTGTTCTGTAGGTCCTCCAACGACCCATAGTGACACAGGAAGTCTGCGCCAAAAGTGGGTGTGCTAATGTTCGCCAAAATAAAACACCGCGAAAACGTTCTGCGCAATCCGAAACTCACGTCCACCTGCCCGTAGCCTTAAGTGCGGGTGGGAGAGGAGTTCGCGGCAGCCAGTTACAAGTTTTTCGGTATCAAGGTGTTTGCACGGAGTACGGGAAGAATCGACACCTCCTCGCCGTGGTACTGCACTTCGGGTAGCCTGTGTCAAGTCATCCAGCGAGCCTAGTTTTTTGTTGTATTGAAATTGAATCCGGTGGTACATTTAGTCGTGTGAGCTTCAAATTTACGGTGACACCAGCAAATTGTCGGGGCCGGTGTAGGTCCCCTTTCAGGAAGAAGACCTCGACTGTGGCTGCTATAAAGATCTACCTCCCGAACGGAAAGTATCTATAGTTCCCGTCAGTTTGGAGACCGCGCCCGCAAATACGATTACCATTGACCAAAGGTCTTCGACCTCCCGAAGTGTATCTCTTGACACTTCTCCGACCAAGGGGCGAAGGTTCACCTCGTGGGCTTTGTCAATCGTGGCGGACAGCACCTCCGACGACACCGAGTCGGCGCAGGCTAAGATAGAGCGGGTGCCCTTCCGGAGCCGCTACAAAGACAGCGTATTCAAAAGCTCTGAGCCGACCTTGTCTCCACCCAGCTGCCACATTTCTCGAAACAGCTGGCTGGGGGTACAGTCGCCCAACGTCAGCTCGCTCAGCAAATGATTCAGCTTCGTTTCCTCCTGACAACCGGCGTATTAGCTGTTCCTTTAGCTGGTCACAGAACCAGTATTCCAAAACATATCTGCGACTAGCCCGATGGTCTCTTCGTCAAGTCTGATAAGCACGTGATTAAAGCACGTGGCGTCCGTTGTGACGCCTGCGAGCACAAATTGCGCCTCCAATTGGCAGGACCTCCTATGTCCTGTAGGTGCACGTATTTATAATTTCACCTGCGGCGATTAATAACCTTAATTGCTCCGACAGCGCCGGTCTGCCTTCAATCCCGAACGGGGAAATGACCCATTGGAGGGAACTCCTGGAGGTACTCAACACGCGTGGATAACGCCAGGAAAGTAGCCACAGCGCGATTGTTTGCCGCAATTGGAACAACAAACTTGTGCCCCCGTACAAAGCCCTCGGCGGCAACTAGCAACGAAATACTCCACTTAGCATGGTCACGGCCATTCCGAATTACGGCTGCTGACTTCTCGCTACGAGCGTGGAATACACTCCACTTTATGCAAGCTCAAGACAGACTCCCTGCTGACGTAGACTGGATAGATGGGAGTCCGCCGCTGCTGTTGGTAACGAAACGGTGGCACGCATGGCCAAATACATTTACAAATCCACTCACAGGGAAATTGTGGCGACTTTTCACGGGAAAACCACATGGTTCGAAACCGAATATTGAATTGCTTATCGCCGTTGATGCCGGCTGCTGAGAACTACCACAACTGAATCCAGTTATTTAAAGATGGTAGCACTCACCGGCTGCCAAATGTAAAATTGTCGGGGTCACCACTATAACGGGCAGAGTCCAGTCGGCTCAGATCGTCAGAGTCAATTCATAGCATTCAGGAAGGAAAGCAGCTAGAGATCTCCTTGAGGTCCTCAAAGATTGGTTTACTTAGTATCCGCAACCTTCCCCCTCTTCTTCACAGCTTCCTCAAAGCGAATTGAAGGGCACGCCAGTGTCCCATGCAGACCTTCTTAATCTCGTATGCATTTGCACGCGTCAGGCACAAGAAATCTTGCTTTCGTGGCTTGTTATAGGCGGGGGAAATCCTCCAATCTGTTGTCCAGATCGCAGTTCAAATCTCATTGGTGGCAGTGGAATTTATATCGTGATTTGACGTCGGATGCCAGTCGACTCAGCTGTGAATGAGTAGCTGAGCCAAATCAGGGTGAATGAGTACCTGAGGTCAAATCTGGTTTCATAAAGTTCGACTTGTGTGTAGAGTACTCCGTTGAGAATGCCCAAAGTTACCTGGGAACTTCGTCTAGGATGTTACTATGGGAGATCTCATTCCCTTACATAAGCCCTCTTACAGGCTTAAAGGTTATACAGGCCTTCTTAAACCTTATCTCTCTGTTTAAACTCTAATTTAACTTAGGAACCACCCAGATAATTTAATCTTAGTTCAAGTTCAAGCATCAGCTCCGTTTTGGTTAGGTTTATACCGAGTCCGCATTTTGCGAGCCACAGGCACACTTCTCCCAGCGCCCCTTTCTTGATTTCGCTCATAACCAAGGGAAATCCCTCAGACCACTATCAACAATTTTTCAGGATACAACACCACCTTCTCTCCGCTTCTGTCCAATATGCCTAGGATTTCGTCCATCGCTATCAACCAGAGCACCAGGGAAGTGGCTCACAGCTCTGGTCAAGTGACTATCTCTCAGGTCAGACTGGACTATTGTAGTTCTTACCGTTGATATTATCCAATGAGTAACATATCCCTCCAACCCTATACTAGTTAAGGCTTCCTTGACGGCGTTGATACTAACGTTATTGAATACTCCCTTTATATCCAGGAGGACAGCTAGAATATAATCCTTGCACTGTAGCGACCGCTCAACCATGCTGATTACCTCATTGAGAACGGTTTCTGGGGATTTGTCCTTGAGTTAAGCGCGCTGAGGCGTTCTCTCCATAATCGTCATTAAATGGAAGTCTGGGACGCGTTCTAGGGTCTTCAGCACGGAAGAGGTGATGCTAGTTAATCGAAAGACGGTATAAAACCACCTGTGCGTCTCCAAGAAGTCTGGTACGGTACATCTCTGCAAGCTACGGCATAACCCTTTCTTGCTGTTTATGTAGTATGACAGGAATTATGCCATCTGAAACCGGAGATTTATATGCGAAACCGATTTTATCCTCTGGAATTACCAATTTGGCAATTTCACAGAACATGCGCTGCATACCCTCCAAACAAGGCTCTGACTCACAGTCCTCCTTGCTGGCGGCAACGTCCGTCTGAATCAACAGTTCCAAAGATTCACCTGAAAATTCTGTCCAGGAGCCATCTTACTTTTTAAGAAAAGATGGATTCCTATGTTCTTTGGATAGAATCTTACTGAGTCTCACATATTCGTTGGCACTTTCAATGTTCTGACAATAGTCCAACCAAGACCACCTTTTGACAGTTCGTCTGGTACCAAATCTACCAAACCTTATAAAGTTGATCAGTACCTGAGTTAAATAGGTACTTGTCAGTAATTTTTAACAGAGCCCCAAATGCAGTTAATATTTGGAAATAGTACGCTTTATGAATGAAAAGATTACTTAAAAGTTAAGCTGGTAACGTCATGCTGTCAGTCGCTATTTTTTTATGTAGGCCAAATTTCATCGAAAACACGGTTAAATAGGTTGCTTTGGGCGGGTGACTTAATCTGTATGGGTGGGGATGATCCAGCCCAGAAAGTCTATAAGATAGAAAAGGAGGACCTGTAGACTCCCAGAAGGAGCCATGGCGTAAGCCTGGAAGCCAAACGGCTTTTAGGAATATCGAAAAACTAGGATGTCTGGAGTTCCTTATTAAGACAGGCCTATACCGAATACCGGTGTTTGCGCCGTTATTGATAACGATTGTGGAAGCAAAGTTTGATAGTCACCTGGTCAGAATAAAACCGTCCATCGGAGAATAACCTGGAAAGCAGCTTGCCTTGGTGGGAATGGTGGTCGTCAAATATTGTAATTCTTGTTGTGGAGCTGATCGATCGTGAACCCTCTCTCCCCTCCTGCCTGTTTTCGTTTGGTCACGGTTAAGTCACTGGAACTCAGGTCCAAACGGCGAGGATACATTTTTTGGGGCGGGTTCGATCAGTGGTTCGATCAGTTGATGGTTTAGACTTCTCCTATCCAAAGCTCCTCTTCAAAAACTGTGCATAGATCCGGATGGAATCCACGCTGTTGTAGGTAGGGAAGATTCAGAAATTGGAGGCGGGAGGGGTAGTCCACACGAGAGAATCTTTTCTTGAAGAAGAGGGAATACAGTTACGAGAGGGTGACCAGATCACGGAGCAGTACTCGAGGGTATTATTCACGAGGGAATTGAAGAAAGCTAAGAAGGGTTGGATGGAGTCAAACTTAGAGGAGGAGTGAAGTTTAAAACTCACAATTTTCAGCTTGATTGGTGACTTTGAGGCAATGGGTGTCAAAGCGGAGCTTATTGTCGAAAGTGACTCGAGGTCTGGAGAGCAATTTAAGCAGGATAAGGAAACCATTAGCCGAGCACCAACGAACCAGAGTGTCCAGGTTAGATTGAAGGGAAACACAGTCCATAAGCGACGATATAGCGGAAAGCAGCTTAAGGTCGTCTACATAGAGCAAACAGAGACAAGTAGGGGAGGGAAGGTCGTTAATAAAAACTAAAAACAACAAAGGGCCCAAAATATATCCCTATGGGACCCCAGAGGAGGGGAAGAAGGAGCGGGAAGTGCAGCTGTCAAAAGAGACGCGGC
This sequence comes from Hermetia illucens, assembly GCF_905115235.1. Lineage (NCBI taxonomy): Eukaryota > Metazoa > Arthropoda > Insecta > Diptera > Stratiomyidae > Hermetia > Hermetia illucens. Next base: position 4,857,522 of record NC_051849.1, on the reverse strand, counting down.
AGGATCGGTTGGAAAGGTAAGAGACGAGCCATAAAACAGGTGGTATGGGAACGTTTAAAGGCAGAATTTGAATAGAACTATCTTGTGATTTATAGTGTCGAAGGCTTTAGCGAAATCAGTGTAAATGGTATATACTTCTTGCCGCGAATTTAGACATTTGGCGACAAAGTCGAGCAACTTGGAGGCAGTGGATCTACACTTACCAAAGCCGTGTTGCTCTTTCACTGTGTGATGGCCAAAGTGGGCGGACAACCAGTCACTGACATATCTTTCCAGAATTTTGGAACAGGAGGAGAGGAGGAAAATGGGACGGTAATTCTCGGCAAGTGCCCGATCGCCACTTTTGTGAATGGGGATAATGAGAGCCTCTTTCCACAAGCCGGGAAAATGATTCTCTAGGGGATTCTAGGGGAAGGGAGATGGACTTTCCAGTTTTGAGCAAAAAGAGGTTAGGAAGACCATCGCTGCCAGGTCCGACATTGGCATCAAGTTTGATAATAAGGTGCTCGACAAGGAGACGAGTAAGAAGGGGCGATGCGGGGCATACTACATCCACTATCGGGAGGGATTCGGAAGAAGGAGGGGGAACATAGACTGACGAAAAGTAGCGGCAGAGTAAATCACAAGATAGTTGGGGGGGAGTTAGCTGAGAAGCCAGAGAATTTAATGGACGGAGGGGACGGGGTAAGAGCGTAAGCACTTAGGAGAGGAGGGAACGTAACAAGGAAGAAGATCAGATAAAATGGTATAGAAAGGTTGAGTGATTGGTCACACGTAAATTGAAAGAGGAGGGGGACCCTGTTGATTGACGCCAGGGCTGAGTTTAGAATTTCGAAGTTCGCCTTACGAAAGTTGAACTTGGTAGGCTTGCGAGCGACAGGAGAGTGGCGTCGGGATATCTGAACATCGACTCGATGAACATGATGAACAAGGTGAAGAGTCTAAGTGGTTTCTAGAAAGGTTAAACTGGAGGGCGCCACAGACGTACATGAAAGTGGATAGAGGAAGGGAAGGATGGGTCGAATTATTAGGGAGGGAGAGAAGGCCAGGAGTAATGGGCCAGGAGAGCATAGGAAGATTAAAGTCGCCACAGAGGATGAAAGGAAGTGAGGGAAACAAAACGATTAGGGCCTCTGATAATCTGTCGAAGAATTTCTCGTACAGAGAAGGCGGGCTTAGGCAGGGAAAATGTACACACGATATGATAAAGGGACATACATATGGCGGAAGGACACGTATGGTAACAGAATCGTAGGAAGAGGAGGAGGAGGAGGAAAAGATGATTTCGGTACGGAGAGGGGTCTTAACAGCTATTAGGGCACCTCCGCCAGTTGTCTTGCCAAGCGCAGCGCAGTCTCTGTCTCAACGAAAGACTGAGTAGCCTTCGTGGAGCTCAGAATCTAAACTCCTGTCATCCAGCCAAGTTTCAGAAATGTAGATGACATGATGTTGGAATACTAAGGCAGACAGTTTGAAATCCGCCAGCTTGGTCCTTAGACCCCTTACATTTTGATAAAATACCGAATAGTTATTGAAATCATTCAAGTTCGGCAAGACAACGGGCGGGCCGAAAATTTTCACGAAACTTAGATCTCTGATAAGGCTTGACGAAGTCCCCCGGTGGCCAAAAGGTATCTACCGGTTAGGACTGCGGAGCCCCAGTAGTACCTGCACGCGTGGGTCTTCGAATCCTATAACGCTTGGTTACATTGCACTTCTTTTCAGCACCTGCCACTACATACTAGCATCATACTTTAAGATGGGAAAAACCACGGCTATGTACATCCAGAGAGTCATCATCACCCAAAGACCTCGTTTCCTTGCATAGATCCTCTTGCGCACGTAGAAGGGTTATGTAGCCGCAGATCAATGTTCAGTCTACAATTTAAATTAGGATCCAGAACCAAACCCAGATACTTTATACAGTAGCAATGTCTTTTTACTGTATTTTGAAGGGCACGAAATTTGTAAGGCGGTTTTGGATGCCTTTTTTTGAACCGCGACCTTTGATACCAATGTTTCCGATTGGCATACATAAGAGTTTGTTCTTGAGTCTCTGAAAGGGTTGAACACCTCTACAACGAAAGACTCAAAAGTATTCAACTATAATCTATTCAGTTCTTCACTCTGAAATCCCCATTGCCTGCTAGTAGGATGATATCAAAGATATTCTACAAACCGTCATAATTCTTCGAGGTTGGGACGTGGAAGGTTGGTGTCGTACCCATGTTACACACTGATAGGTTTGCGTTGATAATAAAGTCAAAAAGAGACCACCTCTTGCATTTGTTTCCGAGTTGCCCCAAGTGTATGCCTTGCATTAGCGTCACCGCCTATCAACAGGTTGGCCTTCTTTGTTGCAATGGTGGTCGTAAAATATTGTAGTTCTTTTCGTGGAGCTGATCAATTGTGAGCTGTGTAAAGCAAAGAGATATATACGTTCCCGCCTCCTGCCAATTTTAATTTTACTACGGTTAAGTCACTGGAACTCAGGTCCAGACGGCGAGAATACATTTTTTGGTTCGGTTTCGATCAGTGTCCCTTGTGCTTCAATTTTTAGTTAGAAACCATCTGATGATTTGGACTTCACCGATCCAAAGGTACTGGATTATCCTCAACATATGCTGATCTGCTCCATATGGGGGATCGTCAGTCGTGGTCGGACCCTCGATTTTCATTTCCTCCAACAGCTCATTTGCAGCGTCGACTGGAGCCAGGTCGTCGTGTGGTCTCCCAAAGTGGAACACGTTTACCTCTATGATCCTTACTCTCGCATTTCCCAGTGCCTCCAGACACTCTCCATTTGTTCGGAGTAGAAAAGCTTGGCTGATTACTTAGGGTACCTCCTCCTTGATCACCACTTAGCCATGTATAGGAATCCTAGAGCTTTGAAGAAGCAAGGATTTGACGAGCTGATCCTTATTTATGAGTATCTTTAGCGACCTGGAAATTTTGTCGTGAAATTGTGTCAAAATGGCGTGTCAGGACAAACAACCGTCCTCGCTAGAGCCGAAGAGGAAAGGCTCATCAGAAAGTGGGCAGCAGTGGTGAAACGTATGCGATCGGCAACCTTCCTTCAGAGGAACGTCAGCAAAGGCGTCAAAAACGGGCTGATGGAACTGGAGGAACTACTGGACCGCATTTCCTTTAAAAGACGCACGTGGAGAGCAGCGGAAGATGATTGTAGAGCAGAAACAGTCGCACTCCCCGCTGAGAATGCTGCTTGCGTCAAACGGACCGCAGATAGCCCTCTACAAAGTGAACTGGGGAAAAAGCGGAAAGAGGACGACGTGCCTGAAGGAGACTTTATCGAAGTAGTCTCCAAGGCCCAAAAAAAGAAGGCGAAAAAGGATAAAAAGAAACAACGGACTCCGTCGCCAGAGACACGTCTGTCCAAAAACAAGGAGGCTGCCAACCCAAAGCCAGTAGCGGAAAAAACGAGGAAACAAAGAAGGACTAGACCGTCGGTTCTGCTCATTAAGCCGACGGAAGACAAGACATTTGTGGAAGTCCTTAGTGAAATCCGCTACAGGATGAAACCCGAGGAGAACGGAGCAGAGGTGTCTTCGATACGGAGAACGAGGACGGGTGGAGTTCTCGTCGAACTGGGCCCAAAGACGACCAACAAGAGCACGTTCTGCGAAGCGGTCAAGGGGCAAATGGGGGAGAAGGTTCTTGTTTCCAGCCTAGAACCCATGTGCTCTCTAGAAATACGGGATCTTGACTGCCTCACAGAAAAGGCCAAAGTAGAGGAAACCCTAAAGCGTGAATGTCCAGAGGTAACCAATGCCCGGGTAGGTATTACCTCTGTAAATGCTCGAAGTCCCCGAACAATATGCGAGGAAATTCCTTAACAGCGGGAGAATCAAAATCGGATGGGTAGTATGCAGGGTACGAATGCGGATAGTGCCCACCAAGTGCTACAGGTGTCTGGACTATGGACACACGTCAGCAGCTTGCAGGGGTCCGGACAGGAGGATAGCATGTCAGAGATGCGGCCAAGTGGGTCATCAAGCGAAGACTTGCAAGGAAAGCGAGAGTTGTGTTCTTTGCAGGGATCGTGGCGCGTCTGGCGAAAGCGTCGCACACACTGCGGGCTCGGGACGGTGTCCGATCTTCAGGGCGGAATTGGAGAGGGCTAGGGTGCGAACGCCATGATCCGCATTTTACAAATTAACATGCACCGGAGTGCAACCACTTACCAGCTGCTAGCACAGTTCGCTGCGGAAGTAAATGCTGATCTAGTGCTGATTAGCGAGCAATACCGAAACAAGGACCCGTCCTCATGGTATCTCGACTTATCGGGCTGCCATCTGGGTTCGGGACGACGTTCGACTTCGTGTTCTTGCCGAAGGCCGGGGGGACGGATTTGTCTGGATCCGGTGTTTAGGGATAACATTTTTTAGCGTTTACCTGACGCCGAATGAGCCGATTCCGGACTTTCAGCGCCGGCTTGATGCTCTGGAGGACGCCGTTTCGAGCACGGAGGGACGAATCCTGGTTGGCGTTGATTTTAATGCCAGGGCTCTTGAATGGGGCATGCCTCAGTCAGACTCCAGAGGGAAACGGATTCTGGAAATTGCGGCGAGAACCGGGCTCGTAATTTTAAACACCGGATCCACGCCAACGTTTCGGCGCCCAGGTTGTAAAGGAAGCATTCCTGACATCACTTTTGCGTCGGAATCTCTGGCATCATCGGTGGACGGGTGGCGAGTCCTAGAAGACTTCTCGGCAAGTGATCATCACTACATTGCGTTCGAAGTGTTTGACGCTACTTGCCGGCGAGCACCAACACGACGTTCCCCCTGCGTGTGGAATGTCGCGAGGGTGAACATCGGAAGGTTCGTCGAAGCCCTTGGAGCAGGTAGGGCCACGCTGGGGGGCACTCCGGGGGGTGGTGGTGTCGCAGCTGACATCGTCGTAAATTCAGTGATGAATCTGATAAAGACGGCGTATGAGGCTTCCATGCCCCGCAGAGGCCCCAGGCGCGACAAGCCTTCTATGTACTGGTGGACGGCAGAAATTGCCGACCTACGGAAGGAGTGTCATAAGCTCCGCCGTTTGGCACAACGTTTGTACGCCAACGAGGAGGCATGTGCCATAAAGGCACAATATAGATCAGTAAAAAGGAGACTCCGCAGCGCTATAAATAAAAGCAAAGCTCGCGGCTGGCAAAATCTTGTTAATGAGGTTAATGATGACCCGTGGGGACTTGGCTATAAGCTTGTCACTCGGAAAATCGGGGCTGTGCGGAAGCCCTGTATACTGAGCACCGACCAGATGGACGGCATTGTGCGGGAATTGTTCCCCAGACACCCTGTACGGGTTGATGTAAATAGCATGGAAATCGTCGTGTATTGCCAATGGGAGAACTGGAAGAAGCGGTTCTCATTATGAAAAACAGGAAGGCGCCAGGTCCTGACGGCATCCCGGTGGAAGTTTACAAACTGGTGTTCCGGCAACGGCCAGAATTGCTGCTCGAAGCGTTCAACACGTGCTTGAAGGAGGGCATTTCTCCTTGTCGTTGGAAAGTGGCCAGACTCGCGTTGATCAGCAAGGGTAAAGGAGACCCGGAGCTCCCGTCTGCATACCGACCGCTGTGTATGCTTGACACGGCCCGAAAAGTGCTCGAGAAGCTCATCAGGGGTAGACTCGCTGAAGCGATCCGTGCTGCCGGGGACTTATCCGCAAGACAGCTCGGGTTTAGAACAAGGAAATCTACAGTAGATACTGCTATGGAGGTCGTAGATGCGTTTAATCGAGCCGGGGCACACAGCCGCCGATCTCGACGGATAGTGCTCCTCATAACGCTTGATGTCAGAAATGCCTTCAATTCCGTAAGATGGACAGATATGCTAGGCACACTAGAGAACTCCTTTCACGTGCCAAGCTATCTCTTGCGGATATTGAGGGATTATCTGAAAGACCGCTCCCTGTTCTATGAGACGCTAGAGGGCCAGAGGAGGATGGAAATCACGTCGGGAGTAGTGCAGGGATCCATCCTAGGGCCGGACCTCTAGAACGCTTCCTACGATTGTCTGTTGAAACTCGATATGCCCGAAGAGTCGCGCCTGGTCGGTTATGCAGACGACGTTGCGGCATTTGTTGCCGGACGCACTGCTGAACCAGCGCAAAGCAGACTTGCCATATTGATGCGACAGGTAAGCGGATGGATGACTGCTCATGGTTTCAACCTTGCGCTGGAAAAAACCGAAGTAGTCATCCTGACCAGAAGGAGAATCCCGACCTTGCGTCCCATATCGATCGGCGAGTTGAATATAGAGTCAAAACCAGCGATTAAATACCTTGGTTCAATGCTCGACTCGAAGATGAGCTTCTTCGAGCAAATCAAAGCAGCCGCGGACAGGGCTGCAGCAGGAATCGCGGCCTTGAGTCGGCTAATGGCGAATGTCGGTGGTCCTATATCAACTAGGAGACGTCTCTTCATGGGAGCAACGCAGTCCGTCCTTCTCTATGGTGCGGAGGTATGGGCTGATGCCCTTGACATGGAGGTGCATCGTAAACGCCTCGCTCAAGTGCAGAGGCGGGGAGCTTTGCGAGTGGCGTCTGCTTATCGCACCGTCTCCGAACTGGCTGTGATAGTGATTGCGGGAGTGATCCCCGTTGCCCTCCTTGCCAAGGAGCGCAAAGCTATCTATCACCGTAAGAGCGAAAACTTAAGAGAAGTGGTTGCCCGTGAAGAACGTCAACGCACCCTTAGCAAGTGGCAACTTTCTTGGCAAAATGAGCCAAGGGGCAAGTGGACTGCGCGGCTCATCGACAAATTAGACCCATGGTTGAACAGAAAGCACGGTGAGATTGATTACTTCCTTACCCAACTTCTAAGTGGGCATGGAGGTTTTCAGTCTTACCTGCACAGGGTTGGGAAGGCGCGATCTCCTGATTGTGTGTTCTGCAATAGAGTGGCGGATGACGCTGAACACACCTTTTTATCTTGCGAGAGGTGGGACGGCCTTCGCCAGCAGCTTTATGCAGACACAGGGGAGCTCTCTCCAGACAACATTGTCAGAGAGATGCTGAAGAGCGCTGGCAACTGGAATCCTATTGCGCATTATGTTCGGGTTCTTCTTACTACGAAGAAGATTGAACTCGACCGACACTAACAACAACTCCCTTCCTCCCCTCCCCTCCCGTTGGTGAAAGGAATTCCCTGACTTGAAGGCTCCCAAAGCCGGGAGAGCGGGAGGGCTAGCCCGAAGTAATGTGTCAAACGGTTCCAGGCTAGTTCTCTGATGACAGGGAGGTGTTTAGTTGGTAGTCCGCCAGCGTGCTGTTGCGGGAGTCCAACACTCTGTCCGTAAACGCAGTCACCTACCCTACTCCCAAAAAAACAAAAAAAAAGCGAAACACTTTTACCTTTATGATCCCTACTCTCGCATTTGCCAGTGCCTCCAGACACTCTTCTCACTTAGGGTACCTCCTCCTTGATCACCACTTAGCCGTGTATAGGAATAGGAATCCTAGAGCTTTGAAGAAGCAAGGATTTGACGAGCTGATCCTTATTTATGAGTATCTTTGGCGACCTGGAAATTTCGTCGTGAAATTGTGTCAAAATGGCGTGTCGGGACAAACGCACCGTCAATATGCTCAAACTGATGAATGAATACTTCGTTGGAGCTAGAATTAGCAATAGATGGACCTGCACCATTGGTCACTATCCCATCCGAGGTGTAGCTTTACCGTCACGTTTGACAAAATCTAACTCTGGATGATCTGATGACTATCCCAAGTACCCTTATTTATTCATGACTTTTCTTTAGTAAGAGGTCATCCCTCTCCCTGGATCACCAAATTCAGCGCAATGAAGAACTTTCTACCTCAATATTGACCCACTAATTACATATGCGTACCATAACTTTTCCAAGTATAAAAACAGACCGGTCTTTTCCGGCTAAAAATAAGCTGCTCAACAGAAGTTGCTTGCCAGTTGTCCAACATTTCTACTTATCTAATTTACACTAGGTCAGGTTACCAAATTACATGCAAAATTAACCTATTACTCAACCACATTCCAACCTCATAATATTCGACAAATATCTAATAACTGAAACCGCCGCCATACCAGTATCTGTATCTCTGTATGATATTATACAACATAATTCATTGGAATTGATTTAATTGAAGGAAACCAGTCTGGATTTTGATCTTGAATTCACGCTCAATGGAAGAGAAAGACATGATCGAGTGGCGAAAGGTAACGCCTAAGTGCCTTACGACAAGGAGCCCAAGTGCTGATGAAATTTCACGCATAATCCAATTAAGATCTCCTGTTCAGATACGTGCCGTGCACTATGCATGCCCGTAGCCATTTCCGATTCGGATTAGATTATCGCTTCCATCTATATCTGAGCGCCAATCGCTTTGTATTGGCGCCTATTCACCAACGATATACTTGGGAGCTTCAGGTTCGACTCGAAACGTCGAGAGGCTTAATTGCGCCTCAGAAGCTCACCAATTTTCTCCCCAACGTAAACAAGCCGCAATAGGCCATCTAATATTAATAATAGATTCGAGATAAGTCAATGACTCCCATTCAAAACGTTACGGACTCGAAGTCAAAGTTAATAGAGACATTGAATCCGAAGTCGTAATGGACGCAACAGAAATGCTCCAAGAGGGGATGTAAACAACTACGCGATGTTGAGCGCTGAAAGTGGCAAATCGTCCGTTGCACCTCTCAGTTTAGGCCGGAGAAATTCAATGGTTCGGTACTCGACTTTTGGAATTATGCGGCCAATTTATTTTCAATGGCTACGCCGAAATTATGTTAATAAATATCTTGAGGCAGTTGGTATGCTGTTATGCATTATGCATGAAGTTATGGAAGAAATGTTGCCATTCGAAAGTGAGGAAACCAATTCTTCTTCTTAAAAAATATGTGGCTTACATGCTCATAGCCTCAGCCTATTCAGAACCTTCAAAAATACCAACCCCTGGGAGTCTCGTATTTAAATCGCTCAGAAAGTTATGGGAGGAAGTCGAACTCGATACTTTTCTCGGTCATAGGCCTGGTCCGAGTGATATCAAAAGGCTGTCAAATCACCGCGGTAGCATGTTACGCCATTGACACGACACAACACCTCCATCACCATTACTGTGGGGCGGCATTCATTGACTCAAGTAGTCCACCAGCACTCAAAACCATAGAGAGCAACAGAACAAACGAGATTGCGGTAGATTTTGAATTTGATGCGTCAATCGCAAGGACCATCGGCTATGGTGTTCCTTCATCCAAGTTAGCGCCGATGCGTGAAGCAATTTCATTGAGCAGTTTACTATAAGATGTAGTGACCGCGGCTTTGCGACATTGACAACATTTTCTTTGCCAAGTCCAAGGTCAATCTGACTGGAGAACGCATTTAATAAAAAGTAATATTCCTTCGTTTTCTCCAGTCCTAACACTCCTTGGTGGTCAAAGGGTAGTATAGGTCCCAGGGCGAAACGTGGATTTTTTACCCACGATGGAGCATAAAACCTGGGAAATGCCTGCTGAACCAACACCAACAGCTCTACTACCAAACCCTATCTCCACCTCCACGTGGTGACCGTTGGGAGCTTTTTCTTAATGAAAAGCTGCAGACGGAGAAGGATGAAGGCGAGTCTCCCGCGCCTAAAAACGGGACAAATTGTACCAACTGGTCGCCCAGGTTGGGGGTTGGGTAGGGCTGACAAACCTACACGGAAAACAACTTGTTACGAAGCCACAACAGAAGCCTTGGACTGGACGGATTACACAACGACGAACCCGGCAACGACAACGGAATAACGATTTGCGCATTTTCTCATGGATCGTGCGCTCCCTGCACACAGAGATGAAATTGATGAGCAGCTAGCCGATACCCTGTCCCAATATAAGGCTAATGTAACAGCGTTACAGGGGATGCGTTGGACAGGGACCGATTTCCTGGAAAAGAGTCGCTACACCATATATTATAGTGGCCATCCAGTAAACCATGTGCTCGGAGTAGGTCTGTTAGTCAGCCAAAAAATGAAACCTGCTGTTATCGGCTTTAAAAACATAAGCGAATGGCTATGCACTCTGCACTTGCGAGGCAAGTTTAGAAATATAAGGCTCATAAACGTTCACGCCCCTACAGAGGAGACTGCAGAGTCGGAGAAGGATACCTTCTACGAGGCAGTGGAACGAACCTTCGAAGCCTGTCTCAGATATGATATCAAAATCATACTTGGGGATTTTAACAGCCAAGTAGGGAACGAGCCCGTATTCATGCGATACGTTGGCTCCCATAGCTTACACCAAAATACAAATGATAACGGACTGCGGATTATTCAATTAGCAATGTCACACGAAATGGTTGTTGGAAGTACCTGGTTTGCGCGGAAAGGGTTTCTCCTGACGGGACCACTTACAACCAAATTGACTACGTGTTGATCGCCGCCACCTCTCAGCCTTGATAAACATATATGTCAGAATATATAGGGGGGCCAATATAGACTCCGACCACTATCTCGTTAGCATGATGCTCCTAGCTCGAATAACAACGCCACCTAGAATCCCCTCTGACAATCAGGTGAGAGTTAACACTGAAGCCATCCACAACACAACCCTCCGCGACACCTATAAGAGGGAAATGGATGCCGCAATAACCGCAGTCAACAGAGGACCTGAAGATGAGGCATCAACAAATGATCCTCACAACCCCCTGAAGAACGTTATCATTGATACGGCCACAAACATACTTGGCCCCAGCCGCAAAAGGAGCCGGAACGGCAGGTTTGACGATGAATGTAATTCTAGCAACGGAACGGAAGAATGCCGCATACCGAGTAATGTTGTATTCTGAAAGAACGCGGCACGCGCAGAGACTTATCACGAACTCCGTCGAGCGGAGAAGCGACTTCACAAACGGAAAAAGGAAGCCTGGGAGAACCAACAAGTCTGTGAACTAGAAAAGTACAGGGAGCAACCGCACCAGGCGCGGAAGTTTTACCAACAAGTTAGCAGGATGAAGCCTTATACACCTCGATGCTCACCCAGGGCAATCTGATTTCCGACAGAATGGGCATATTGGAGCGATGGGTTGAGTACTTTGATGAGCTACTGAACAACCAGAACATCGGCGAGTTGGAGGTCCCACCAACTGAAGACGACGGACAAATACTACCACCACCAAATTTAGGAGAAACAGTCCGTGCAATTCATCGGTTAAAAAATCATAAGTCGTCAGGAGCCGATGGAATTACAACCGAATTGGTTAAATATGGAGGCGACCAGTTACACCAAGTTTTTTCTTGGGAGTAGGGTAGGTGAATGCGTTTACGCACAGACTGTTGGACTCCCGCCACAGCACGCTGACGGACTACCAACGAAACACCTCCCTGTCATCAGAGAACTAGCCTGGAACCGTTTGACACATTACTTCGGGCTAGCCCTCCCGCTCTCCCGGCTTTGGGAGCCTTCAAGTCAGCGAATTCCTTTCACCAACGGAAGGGGAGGGGAGGAAGTTGTTGTTAGTTCAGGAACCCCTTACCGTCCGATCCCTCTGTCGGTCGAGTTCAATCTTCTTCGTAGTAAGAAGAGCCCGAACATAATGCGCAATACGATTCCAGTTGCCAGCGCTCTTCAGCATCTCTCTGACAATGTTGTCTGGAGAGAGCTCCCCTGTGTCTGCATAAAGCTGCTGGCGAAGGCCGTCCCACCTCTCGCAAGAGAAAAAGGTGTGTTCAGCGTCATCCGCCACTCTATTGCAGAACACACAATCAGGAGATCGCGCCTCCCCAACCCTGTGCAGGTAAGACTGAAAACCTTCATGCCCACTTAGAAGTTGGGTAAGGAAGTAATCAATCTCACCGTGCTTTCTGTTCAACCATGGGTCTAATTTGTCGATGAGCCGCGCAGTCCACTTGCCCCTTGGCTCATTTTGCCAAGAAAGTTGCCACTCGCTAAGGGTGCGTTGACGTTCTTCACGGGCAACCACTTCTCTTAAGTTTTCGCCCTTACGGCGATAGATAGCTTTGCGCTCCTTGGCAAGGAGGGCAACGGGGATCACTCCCGCAATCACCATTACAGCCGGTTCGGAGACGGTGCGGTAAGCAGACGCCACTCGCAAAGCTCCCCGCCTCTGCACTTGAGCGAGGCGTTTACGATGCACCTCCTTGCCAAGGGCATCAGCCCATACCTCCGCACCATAGAGAAGGACGGACTGTGTTGCTCCCATGAGGAGACGTCTCCTAGTTGATATAGGGCCACCGACATTCGCCATTAGCCGACTCAAGGCCGCGACTCCTGCTGCAGCCCTGTCCGCGGCTGCTTTGATTTGCTCGAAGAAGCTCATCTTCGAGTCGAGCATTAAACCAAGGTATTTAATCGCTGGTTTTGACTCTATAGTCAACTCGCCGATCGATATGGGACGCAAGGTCGGGATTCTCCTTCTGGTCAGGATAACTACTTCGGTTTTTTCCAGCGCAAGGTTGAAACCGTGAGCAGTCATCCATTCGCTTACCCGTCGCATCAATATGCCAAGTCTGCTTTGCGCCTGTTCAACAGTGCGTCCGGCAACAAATGCCGCAACGTCGTCTGCATAACCGACCAGGCGCGACTCTTCGGGCATATCGAGTCTCAGCAGACTATCGTAGGAAGCGTTCCAGAGGTCCGGCCCTAGGATGGAACCCTGCGCTACTCCCGATGTGATTTCCATCCTCCTCTGGCCCTCTAGCGTCTCATAGAACAGGGAGCGGTCTTTCAGATATTCCCTCAATATCCGCTAGAGATAGCTTGGCACGTGAAAGGAGTTCTCTAGTGTGCCAAGCATATCTGTCCATCTTACGGAATTGAAGGCATTTCTGACATCAAGCGTTATGAGGAGCACTATCCGTCGAGATCGGCGGCTGTGTGCCCCGGCTCGATTAAACGCATCTACGACCTCCATTACAGCATCCACTGTAAATTTCCCTGTTCTAAACCCGAGCTGCCTTGCGGATAAGTCCCCGGCAGCACGGATCGCTTCAGCGAGTCTACCCCTGATGAGCTTCTCGAGCACTTTTCCGGCCGTGTCAAGTATACACAACGGTCGGTATGCAGACGGGATCTCCTTTACCCTTACTGATCAACGCGAGTCTGGCCACTTTCCAGCGACAAGGAAAAATTCCCTCCTTTAAGGACGCGTTGCACGCTTCGAGCAGCAATTCTGGCCGTTGGCGGAACACCAGTTTGTAAACTTCCGCCGGGATGCCATCAGGACCTGGCGCTTTCCTGTTTTTCATAGTGAGAACCGCTTCTTCGAGTTCTCCCATTGTGAAAAGGGGCCAATCCACGACGCTTTCCGCGCTATTTACATCAACCCGTACAGGGTGTCTGGGGAACAATGCCCGCACAATGCGGTCCATCTGGTGGGTGCTCAATATGCAGGGCTTCCGCAGAGCCCCGATTTTCCGAATGACATGCTTATAGCCAAGTCCCCACGGGTCATCATTCACCTGATTAACAAGATTTTGCTAGCCGCGAGCTTTGCTTTTATTTATAGCGCTGCGGAGTCTCCTTTTTGCTGATCTATATTGTGCCTTTCTGGCACATGCCTCCTCGTTGGCGTACAAACGTTGTGACAAACGGCAGAGCTTACGACACTCCTTCCGTAGGTCGGCAATTTCCGCTGTCCACCAGTACATAGAAGGCTTGTCGCGCCTGGGGCCTCTCCGTGGCAGGCATGGAAGCCTCACACGCCGTCGTTATCAGATTCATCACTGAATTTACGACGATGTCAGCTGCGACACCACCACCCCCCGAAGAGCCCCCCAGCGCGGCCCTACCTGCTCCAAGAGCTTCGACGAACCTTCCGATGTTCACCCTCGCGACATTCCACACGCAGGGGGAACGTTGTGTTGATGCTCGTCGTCAAGTAGCGTCAAACACTTCGAACGCAATGTACTGATGATCACTTGCCGAGAAGTCTTTAGGACTCGCCACCCGTCCACCGATGATGCCAGAGATTCCGACGCAAAAGTGATGTCAAGAATGCTTCCTTCACAACCTGGGCGCCGAAACGTTGCCGTGGATCCGGTGTTTAAAATTACGAGCCCGGTTCTCGCCGCCATTTCCAGAATCCGTTTCCCTCTGGAGTCTGATTGAGGCATGCCCCATTTAAGAGCCCTGGCATTAAAATCACCGCCAACCAGGATTCGTCCCTCCGTGCTCGAAACGGCGTCCTCCAGAGCATCAAGTCGGCACCGAAAGTCCGGAATCGTCTCATTCAGCGTCAGGTAAACGCTAAAAAACGTTATCCCTAAACACCGGATCCAGACAAATCCGTCCCCCCGGCCTTCGGCAAGAATACGAAGTCGAACGTCGTCCCGAACCCAGATGGCAGCGGTGCCCGATAAGTCGAGATACCATGAGGACGGGTCCTTGTTTCGGTATTGCTCGCTAATCAGCACTAGATCAGCATTTACTTGCGCAGCGAACTGTGCTAGCAACTGGTGAGCGGTTGGACTCCGGTGCATGTTAATTTGCAAAATGCGGATCATGGTGTTCGCACCCTAGCCCTCTCCAATTCCGCCCTGAAGATCGGACAACGTCCCGAGCCCGCAGTGTGTGCGACGCTTTCGCCAGACGCGCCACGATCCCTGCAGAGAACACAACTCCCGCTTTCCTTGCAAGTCTTTGCTTGATGACCCGCTTGGCCGCATCTCCAGCATGCTGTCCTCCTGTCCGGACCTCTGCAAGCTGCTGACGTGTGTCCATAGTCCAGACACCTGTAGCACTTGGTGGGGACTATCCGATTTTGATTCTCCCGCTGTTAAAGAGTTTCCTCGCATATTGCTCGGGGGCTTCCACCACAGCGAGCTTTTGACCTCGAACATTTACCGAGGTAATACCTACCCGGGCATTGGTCACCTCTGAACACCAAGTGGTTCATCAACTTGTGCTCAAGGTATGGGACAGCGAATCAATGCCTGACGATTGGGAACGAGGCATTATCTGTCTCATACATAAAAACGGAGATATCACACAGTGCAGCGATTACAGAGGTATCACGTTGCTGAGTACTATCTATAAGATATTCTCCACTATCTTGCTAGGCCGGATAGCCCCATACGCCCGAAGATCATTGCCCCATACCAAAGAGGCTTCACTCCACGCAAACCAGCAACAGGTCAGATTTTCTCTGTGCGGTAAGCGATGGAAAAACTGTTGGAATATGGACATCAGTTGCACCATCTTTTCATCGACTTTAAAGCCGCCTATGATAGCATAGCTAGGGTAAAACTGTACACGGCCATGATAGAATTTGGTATTCCGACGAAATTAGTAAGACTGACTAGGCTGACCCTGACCAATGTGCGAGGCCAGATAAAAGCAGCAGGGTCACTCTCAAGACCATTCGACATCAACAACGGTCTACGACAAGGGGATGCCCTATCATGCGTCCTCTTTAATCTAGCCCTCGAGAAATTGATCCGTGATGCCGAGGTAAATACAAGAGGTACGATCCTCTTTAAGTCCATTCAACTACTGGCCTATGCTGACGATATCGACATCATGGGAAGAACCACCCGAGACGTACAAACTGCCTTCATCCAACCAACCAACAACATCAAACCGCACTGGTCAAACGGGAAGAATACAGATAGGAGAACACAACTACAGTCGAAAATCACAACCGGTAGCAGCTACGATGAAATCCGCGCACGGTTGTTGTCAGCCAACAGAGCCTATTTCAGCTTACAAAAACTGTTCCGCTCGAAACGTCTCACCATTATTATTATTATTCTGTTAAGGGAAAGTCGCAACGCGTCCTTGAAGAACTATTGTGCCCCTTTCACTGGTTATAGTTTACCTATTGATCATAGTATCTCAAGCAGGCCTAAAACCGTTAGGAACTTTTGTATGTTCACTACTTCCAGATCTTTCAGGTTTGCATCTGGTATTAAGTGTTCTCCCAGATGCCTCGACCTACTTTGCACAAGTGCCGGACACTATCCCAGTACGTGTATAGAGGTTTCGTCCTCCTCCTGACAAAACCTGCAGGCAGTGTCCGTAGATATCCCTAGCTTCCATAGATGATATTTCAGCCGACAATGACCAGTGAGAATTCCCACTATGATTCGGAGGTTCTTTTTGGTGAGGTTTAAGCAATCCTTTGTGCGTATGGGTTCGTATCCCTCAATAAGCTCCCTGGACTGCTCCATCCCTGGTAGGCCCGCCCAGTAGAGTTCCCCCAACCGTTCCTCTTCATTTCTTAGATTCATAGCCATGAAACCATTTCCGTTTCCACAGAAGGGTTCTGGCCCGTGTAAAGGCGTCCCTGCTCCCTTGTTGGCTAGTTCGTCCGCTGCCTCATTGCCTTCCAACCCAGCATGGCCTGGAACCCAAAGTATCCAGCCCTTGTTGGACGAGCCGAGTGTATTCAGTCTTTCAAGGCATTCCTATACCAGTTTAGAGTTCATCTGGTTGGACCTAAGTGCCTTGATCGCTGCCTGGCTATCGGTGAAAATAGCTATGTTCTGCCCCCTGTAGTTCCTTTGCAAACGTCTCACCATAGAGTCAAAACTCTTACTGTACAAGACAATGATCTTGCCAGTCCTCATGTATTCCTCGGAAACTTGGGTTCTTAGCAAGAAAAATTGCGAACTCTTGGCCGCGTTCGACAGAAGAATCCTCTGAAGAATTTTTGGTCCCCTACATGAGGATGGACGATTCCGTAGTCTACATAACGACGAAATCTATGAGCGATACCATGACCGTCCGGTTGTGGATAAAATCCGGCTCAATAGGTTACGGTGAGGGGGTCACTTAATCCGTATGGATTAGGCTGATCCAGCCCGGTAAGTCTATAAGGGCAATATCTATGGTAGAAAAAGAAGACGAGGCAGACCCTACCTAGGATGGAGCGATGGCGTAAGCCAAGACGCCAGACAGCTTTTGGAGATATCGAATTGGTGGACCTCGGCGCAAAGACGGGATGTCTGGAGTTCCTTATTAAGGCAGGCCTAGACCGGATACCGGCTGTTGCGCTGTTGATGATGATGATGATGATGGTGATAACACTCCTTAGTCCCAATTTACTACTTTCAATTTACCCATTCCCATCCCTACATTCCAATTTGAACTTTCAACTTCAACATGCATCCTTTAAATCAAGTAATTTTTATTAAAAAAAACAATAACTGGCCCTTCTCCTCTAATCTGTTGAGTGCATGCTCTAGCCATGCTTTTGTTTCTGGACGGAGCATAAGGTGTTGTTGCTGTCGCTGAGCCGGCATGAACTTCG
Source organism: Hermetia illucens (assembly GCF_905115235.1). Taxonomy (NCBI): domain Eukaryota; kingdom Metazoa; phylum Arthropoda; class Insecta; order Diptera; family Stratiomyidae; genus Hermetia; species Hermetia illucens. The sequence continues at coordinate 4,840,273 of NC_051849.1, read as the reverse complement.
AAGTTCAAGACCAGATTTAGCGAGAACCGGGGACCGGCTGATGGGAGTGACAGCTGATGAACTGGACCGGGGAGGCATTTTATCAACGATTATCAAAGAGAGTAGATCAAAAGTCGGAATATAATCGTAGTAAATTCTTGTGTATATAATTTGTTCGCCTTGTTTTTACGTAATATTATCAAAGTGGATCCGGTGAATACGCGTAGAAATCGAAAAGGAAACGGTATTGACCATATGCAACTGTGCGCTAGCTTTGAAACAGGAAACGGTTCAATTGAGTATGAGTAGCCAGTTAAGCGCCCAAATTGATGTGGATACTAGACTTTGTAGTGTTCGGAATGAAAGTGACAGTACTTGCATATTTCAACAATTTATTTCAACGAATCCAACTGGACCAAGGATAAAATTTCAATAACAATTTCCGATTCTGATTGACCGAATTCGTTACTTTCAGGTGATAAAAGGCTGTGGCTACTCCCAGCAAGATTTTTTTCGAAGATCGTTTTTGCCTTAGGAGATGATTGGTCGACACGAGGTGGCGTACGTGCGAATAGTTGAAAAACCAACGCCGTGTTTGGTGGCACTTCTCTCGTCCGCAACGTTGCCTTTTTGCGCCGCGCATCCCCACTAAGGACTCGAGAGGCGTTTCAAGTGCACGAAAAATGTTGACTTCGTGTAAAGGATAGATATTTCCAATGTGAGCAGAAAATCTTCTTCGTTACGAAAGAAGCCAATTGGGCCGCGATTGCGGTTCCGCGGTCTACCTTTCATCGAGCCACTGACGTTGATCACCAGTCAAACCAAATTCAGATATCCGAACATTCTCCCGAGTAGAAGAGTGGCCACAACTCGGAGAATCATCCAACCCAAAGCGGTGCAGATACTGCCAGTACCAACCACCCTGTCTCATAAGGAAGTGCGTGATGTGATGGTTGGTCTCCCCATGTTTCCGCTTAAGTCACACCCTAATGTTGGGAATGAGCCTGTGCGTGCACCGACCCTTCGTAGGCTCGTACCGTCTCCGTTACCAGACTCATTTTTACACTCTATGTGCCCCTCCATACGTCTTGCTTGGTACAGCGCACTCATTTCTTTCGCCACAATGTCGAGAAGGATCATGCCTGGCACCACCAATACTGCCTTATCTGATGTGGTTCTGAAAGCACTGCAAATCCTCAAAGCCATCAGCCGGTAAACCGAGTTCAAATGCTTCCATCTGTGAGAGTTTGCCAGCACCTCTGCCCACACAGGTGTGAGGATCGAACGCACCACGCCGGCTTGAAGCAACCTCCGACGGTGGCACTGCGTGCCCTTTTGGCATGCATATTCTAGGTGTTCCCTAAAGCTCATTTTGGTGTCAATTATCACTCCCAGGTCCGCCTCCGTTTTCATGGCCGCCAAGATCAGCCCAACCCTTTCTAGCCAGGATTTTACCGCTTTGTCGCATAGACCTCCACATCTTCTGTGTGTTTTGCCGTTATAACCACAGCTAGATCATCAGCAAAGCCGACAATCCCCTCTGGGAGGAGAAGAGCAAGCACCCCATTATACATGATACTTCACAATAGAGGACCAAGTACCGATCCCTATGGTACCCTAGCTGTGACAATGTACTCTTTGGGGCCTTCATCCGCCCCGTTCCAGAGAGTCCTCTCTAAGAGTTAGTTTTCCACCAAATTCGCTAAATACCCGGGGGCACCTATGTCAGCCAACGTCGCTTTAATTTTGTTCCAGTTGAATCCGTTTTTAACGCCAACACTGCACAGCAGCAGCTGCCAGAAATGAATGCACCTTTTGCCAAGTTTACTACCATGCTAATTGCGTCCACTATAGAGCGGGCACGTGGGACTGCTGACTTCGACGATGGGTAGAAGTCTATTGTAGATGACACTCACCATCATCTTCCCCATGGTATCCAACAGGCAAATCGGACAATATGATACTAGGTTTCCAGGTGGCTTGCCAGGTTTCGGAAGCAACACCAACTTTTGCTTTTTTCACTGGACAGGGAATATCCCTTCTTTTAAGCCTTTCACCTCGAAGGTGTTTCAAAGATCGGTTGCGGATGCCATCCAAACCTGAGGTCCTGTTGTCACCAATCCTACCACATACTTCCCGCAGCTCCTCTACAGTTACTGAGGGTATTGTGCCCTCATTTAGCTGGACAACCATTTGCCTTCCCCTATTTTCGTAACAACGGAACAGAGTGGCAACCATCTATTTCAGGAGGCGTGAACAGGTCACCTGAGGTGACCTCCGCAGCGTTTAGACCTGGCCGTAAGGGTTTCTGTCGGCATGGTCACACAGCTCTTTGAAGCAGTTCTTTTTACTCCTCCAAATAACTTCTTTTAGGCCGCCATGCAGCTGCCCCCGTGCCTCCTCTTGACCGTCGCCACCGGGCTTTCCCCTGATGCTTTAGCTCCTTGTCCAGAAACAGGCACCTCGCAAGCTTGCAGTCACCCGGCATTCGGCGATAGCTCTTTTTCGAGCTCGATCTGCCCTTGATTTCCATGCAGATTGCCTGACGTCAAGCATCTGCTCATACTCGGCAAGTGTAGTGCTGGGTGGAGCACAGCAGCTGTAGATGTGGACGGCTTTCACCTTCGTCCTGATGAAGCCCTTCTCCGGGTGCTCCATTATTTCCCCGAAGGCTTGTTCTGCACAAGCCCATAGCGCTACTTGGCCCATTTGGTCTTTGACCCAAAAGCTACCAACGTGGTTTCGATATGGCTCACTAATTATGGCCAAATCGGTGTTTTTCTCGCGGATGGTTTGCGACAGTAGATCCTACGCTGACTCGCAGTGGTTGAGGTTGACTTGTATCAACGTCACCTTGTGACAAAGGCTCTCCTGTATTCTAGGCATCTGCTGCCACCTGCAATGTGCTGATGGTCCACCCCCTTCTTCCCTTTGCACAGGAGGAAATTTGGGACACCTCCACAGTCCTTCCTGATGTGGCCCTCCGAAACATCCTTGCAGACTATAGAGACCTTCGGTCTTTTAACCCTAATTTCGGCTTCCTGCACCAAGGACTTTCCAATTTGGTTCAGGAACTTATCCGCCGTTATATCCTTGGACTTCTTGAGCTCCAGCATAAGGTCTCTTTTCTAAGACTAATGCGGCTAACATTATCTCCCAAAGTGGTAAGTTCGGGGTAGGCCTTCACTCTCTTGAGAATGTCAGCAGATGACCCTTCGCCGCGCTTGGAGATGATGATAACTTCCGGTCGTATCCTCCCACTATATCTTTGTTCCGAGGAGCCACATTTCTTCAGGCTTCCACATCCTCTTTAGGGATTTGCACCCTCTCCCCGAAACTGCGGCTACATGAGATCCCTCAGCAACTTCTGCTCTACTTTTTTGGGAGTTGAACCCTGTCTTCTCTTGAGAGTTTGCTGGCCAGTTGGCTCGTTTAACTGTTCGCGATACCTCTTTCCCGGTTACTCCTCTCCCGAGGTTTTTTGGGCGTCACTTATGTTGCCTGGCTTACTTTTTCAACCGATGTCTTCACTCATCTTTCATCCTGCGCCCTGGCGTACACCAACCTTATGCCCCGAATTATAGCCCTCATACTTTGATGGATATTACTGCGTACCTGAGGCTTCAGAAGCTTTGCCAATAGATGATCTGACGTTGCTGTTGTTGAGTTGTTGAGAGAGTTTCCCAGGTATTTAATGTTTGGTTTTCGCTTCAGAGGCAATACGTATATAGGTTTTTACTTTCTGACGCCAGTGGCACTTCCTGTTGGGGTTTTACAACCAAGTAACCGCAGACTTCAAAAAATTAACGGTTAGGGCCCACGGGTTGAATTAGGCAATGACCCTATTGGTTAAGAGGTTGAGAGAGGGAGGCTAGTGAGGGTCTGGGGCTAGTCGCATAAAGGATGGTGTCGTCAACGAAGAGGATCCCTCCTGATGCGGGAGGACCATTGTCATTGGGGAGAAAGGGCGGGCGAGGGTCAGCCTGAGCTGCCTTTGGCGTAGGAGATAAGGTTACCGTGGAAGGGGAATATAGTGGAGGAGGATGTTAAAGAGTTTGTGGCTTAGGATGTATCCCTGAGGGACTCCTAAGTTTGCCGTGAAGTCGATGGAGCGAAGTCCAGCTCCAAGCTCAACCCTTTCTCGTTAACAGTAGTGGCGTCCACCAAGCTCCAGATGAGATCCGCGGACGATTTAGCTCTAAATAGGTGCCTAAAGTAGTCTATGCAGGCGGATATTTTTTCCTCGGGGGAGTGAAACTGGAGGTTACCTATTTTTATTGGGGAGTAGTTGACGTTGAGAGAAGATTTTTTCCTTGCAGCCAATCGATTAATTATTGAGAAAACTTGTGAGCCAGGTTTGAGGGATTTGAGAAGTTTCTCCTAGGATGCATTCGGTTCGGGCCTAATAACTCTATTGACTTCGCGGAACAGGTTTTTAATGATGCCGGATAGGAAACGGTAGTCAGTGATGCATCTGCTCCATAACCGATCAAATACTCGTTTCCTGCGTTGCAGGAGTCTGTTTCTGTCGCAGACTAAGAGTAGGGTTAAGGGGGAAAGGCACCCGTGTTTGTAGTAGTCACGCTTTTTGACTGGAGCATGTTTGTCGACTGTAGTTTCGAAGGCAGAATTCAATTTGCAGATGTAAGTGTCTAGCTCTTCATTGGAGTGAATGCGCGATTTCCAGGGAGGGCCCACCGCATTGGACAAGTCGCATTCGTCTCAATTTGTCAGACTGAAGGATCCGCAATTATGCGAATGGTGAAGGGAAGGGAGAATTCGCTGTAGATGCAGAGAGAGGCTGAGGGTATGGTGGTCGGAGTCAGCTGCCAAAGACCAGACATTGGACGAGATTATAAAGCCCTCTAGAAAGGAAGACCCTCGACGAAAGTATGGTACTCCAGCGTTAATGATGCCCGTGCTAAGGAATGAGCCTGACTGAAACCAATCAAAGAGCACTTTGCGGTTTTCGTTGCTAATTGAGTCGCCCCAAGTTATATGCCTGGCGTTGAGGTCACCGCCGAGGAGGAAACCGTCGAAACTGGCCGTGATTTCCCAAAGTTCGGACCGAATGAGAGTGAGGTGGAGACCTGTACCGAAGTACAGCAGTAAAGAGAGCCGATTAGGACTTGGAGGACGTCTCCACCATTAAAAGGTAGTCAAACCACGGCTAATAGGCAGTTTGATGGAAGTACAGCCGATGGGATAATATTTGCTCTTAGTCCCAATCTAGCTAGGATGGATGGGTTTCTGCTCGCGTCATTACGGAAAGTAATATAACCGGGAAAATGTAGTTTTACGTTAGGGACTTCCTCCAGTCTGGTTTCATTTAGCAGGACGTCATTGGGATCGGTGTCTTCGAGGAGCTTGTGGAGAACGAAACGTTTGTCGTTTGACATGGGCGAATTAGTGTTGAATGTGAGCACCTTCATTTTGATTGTCCAGCAATTGTAAATACATTTCGGGTTTGTCTTCAGGGGGAGCCAGAGGTAGTTATGGTAGAAGTCAGAGATTGTGTTCCAGAAGGGGAGAATGACATGTTGAAAAGGAACCTGGCTTACATGAAGAAGCCCCTGGGAATGGAAGAATGTAGGAACGATAAAGAACCGACGGTTTCGAATCTTACTCGGTCCCGAAAGAAGGGATCAGTGAAGGGGGAGTGGACCAGTTGGAATGAGGAAGAGGACCAGGCTGAAAGTCACGAAAAGCGGAAAGTGGAAAGGAGCATGCCGGGATTGCAGAATGCTTTAAGTTCTTTCTTTATGTTGGATTGATTCAGCCTACGGAGCATTTGGACAAATTGGCTGGGTGACCCTGTTTGGGCATTTGAGGGGCGCCGTCGACTCCTTGCCAGCATTGTTTTGGACAGTCGAACGAGAGCAGGTCCTGGGGGCGTATCCACAGTTTGAGAAAATGTGGCCAAATTGTCAACAATTGCAGCATTGGGTGACATCCCCTTTTCTGGGTTTCTGCCAGCTGATCCACTGATGGAGTAGGGTATTTTGTTTAGGAGGAGGCATCGGTCTCGGAATTGAGGGTCATGCTCAAGAGGCTTAAGTTGGTGTTGTTGGCCCGTGAGCACGAGGTGGAAAGCTTTGATACGCGGATCGGTGTAACCTGTGTTAACTCCTTGATTTCCGATGCCACGTCTTCGGGAGTGAATTCGTGAGGGGAGATTCCTCTGAGAGCGAGAGTTGGCTTCCTCTCCTTTTTCATGATGAAGGATGACCTTTCAGTTTGGTGATATTGATTAGGTGGAGGAGTTTCCTATGGGTATCGGGGAATTGAATCGAACTTTGAGCCTGTCGGGCGATAGCTTGATGATCTCAACTTTAACGGTTTTGTCAATATTCTTGATAACAAGGCCCAGTGTCTTGACAGTCAAACCATACAGAAAAATCGAAGGGAGAAAGTTAATTCTATTCTTATCTTTAACTACCGACGGGTTGGCCGAGTCGGCAGATTTTGAAGTTCCGGGAGGTGCGTGAGTCGCTTCGGGGCAATACTCCTTGTCAGAGAGAATATGGAAGGGGTCTTTGTTCGCTGGGACCTCGGTGCCCGAAATGCACAGATCCGTTTGTTTTCGCTTGAAGACAGTCTTACCTGAGGCAAGTTTGAATTTATCTTGAAATCCTTGGATGTAATTGACAGAGGAATTGACTTTACCGTTCCGAGCGTCAGGCTGGTCTCCAGGAGGGAAGCTCTGGTCCTCGTCGATAATTATGGGAGGGCAGTCTTCGTTAATTATTTCTTCGGCCGTAACGGTATTGGCGTCCGAAACCAGGAGTTGTGTGGTGATGTTAGATTTGCCCAGTCCATGCGCAACGATGGTGTAAGTTGGTCGTTTACACGTTCTGGTTTAATGTCCCTCGAGTAAGGGTGGTTTCCACACTCGCACCGCGAGACTTGTTACGGCTTCACTTTTTTATCGAGAAGGCATGTGGATTAAGTCTCTAGCTGACTCTGGTTTACCCTTGAGCAGACTAAGCAATTGAATAACGATGTTTATTTATTTATTTAATTTACGGGCAACAAACAGAGAAAATTCCAATTAATTATTTTCCTTAGGAAGAGGAGAAAACTACTTAAAGTAGGGAAGTTAAAAGGACCAAGCTGTTTTGCATTATAATTTCGGCAAGGCCTGGGAATCGGGGAATGAAAATAGACTTCGAGCTCCGCGAAGGGCACGTTGAAAATATCTGCGTTACGTGTGTTATAAGACGCAGGACGGCAGGTGATCTCGTCAGCGGCGGAGCAGTCCATCCGGCCCGAGGAAAGTTTAAAGAATGTGCATAGATCCAGATAGGATCTACGCAGTTGTAGGAAGGGAAGGTTTAGAAAGCGGAGGCGGGAGGGGTAGTCCACACGACGACTTAAAGAAGAGGGAACGGGTGAATTTATGTTGCACATTTTCAAGGGCAACACAATCACAGTTACGGGAGGGTGACCAGATCAGGGAGCAATACTCCAGGGTATTCCTCACGAGGGAATTGAAGAGAACTAAGGAGGGTTGGATGGAGTCAAAATCAGAGGAGGAACGAAGAATAAAACCTGACAATTTTGCTGCTCGATTGATGACATCGAGTCAATGGGTGTCAAAGCGGAGCTTATTGTCGAAAGTGACTCCGAGGTCTTGAGTGGAATTTAAGCAGGATAAGGAATGTCCGTTAAGAGAGTAGGAGAAAGAAGTGGCTGAGGATTTTAGGAAGTAGCACATAGAGTGACACTTTCTGACGTTTAGTGCTAAACCATTAGTCGAGCACCAACGAACCAGAGTGTCCAGGTTAGACTGAAGGGAAACACAGTCCATAGGCGACGATATAGCGGAAAACAGCTTAAGGTCGTCTGCATAGAGCAAACAGGGACAAGTAAGGAGGGGAGGAAGTGAAGCCCATGCTGTTTTACGTAGGCACCTGTCGTGAGACTTAATCCTACGGTCCTCTTAAGACACGGATTGATTTTGTGACCACAATCAGAGTCCCGCTGAGACAAGCAACAACGGTACCAGTCTATACCAAGTGCATGGCTAAGCATTCATACTGGTGGATGCAAGAATTACCTAAATCTCTACCGAACTATGGATTACGACACCCGTGTTGATACGCAACACCACGTCGAGGCCCGAAGGTCTCTTTTTTCGCTTGAGCACAACCACAACCACCATGAAACTCCCACTAAGGGGGCCAACCGCAAATAACCGAGCTGTCCTCACATACAACAGGAGTTCACCCGAAGTATGTGAGTTCAGGGGCTTTCCCGGTTCCCATGGTACCAGTATACCCCTGGTAAGGTTTCGTGACCAATTTGCCACTTCGGATGAGTCCCCGTGCAGACTCGGGTCTGATCGCCCTGATTAGGCCTTTGGAGCATTCGCCTACTGAATCACGGCCGGCAAACCAAAGTGATTACAGCGTCTCCCGGTGCGACCACTATGGAGGTTCTCCTCGGCCACTTGGTTTTGGTTTGGCCGATAGGGTTGCCGCCCCATCTTCCTCGCCGCCACCTCTGAGCACCAGGAGGGGAGGAAGGTCGTTGATAAAAAATAAAAATAGCAAAGGACCCAGTGGACCCCTGTGGGACGCCAGAAAAGGGGGAGAAAGAGCGGGAGGTACAGCCGTTAAAACAGACGCTCCAGGATCGGTTGGAAAGGTAAGGGGCAAGCCATAAAACAAGTAGTATGGGAACGTTTAGGGACGAGAGTTTGGTATCTTGTGATTTACAGTGTCGAAGGCTTTCACGATTCAGTGTAAATGGTATGCATTCCTTCCCGTGAATTTAGACATTTGGCGACAAAGTTGGTAAAGTCAAGCAGGTTGGAGACAGTGGACCTACGTTTAACGCAGCCATGTTGCTCTTTCACTATGTGTTGGCCAAAGTGGGCAGACAACCAGTCGCTGACATATCTTTCCAGGATTTTGGAACAGGAGGATAGGAGGGAAATAGGACGGTAATTCTCGGCAAACGAGCGATCGCCACTTTTGTGAATGGGGATGATGAGAGCCTCTTTCCACAAGCCGGGAAAATGAGTCTCTTCGAGGCTTTTGCTGACAATAAGAGATAGGGGAAGGGAGATGGACTTACCAGTTTTGAACAAAAAGAGGTTTGGAAGACCATTGCAGCCAATGAAGTACTCGACAAGAATAGGGGCAAGTAGGGGAATGGTAGGCGATGCGGGGCAGGCCACGTCTACTATCGGGAGGGATTCGGAGGAAGGAGGGGGAACATAGACTGACGAAAAGGCAGAGTAAATCACAAGATAGTCGGGGGGAGTTAGCTGAGAAGCCAGAGAATTTAATGGACGGAGGGGATAACTGGGCAGGGCAGCGGGAGTTGCGAATGTGGGACTAGAAAGATTTCAGGTTTCCGCGCTTTTGTGAGTCTTCCACGCTGGACAAATATTCGTTCCTGGACTTACGTATTAAGGATTTGACCGAGGAACGGAGGGATTTGAAAAAAACTAAGTCACCAACGTTTCTAGAAGACAAGAACTTCTTTCTCGCAGTCTGTTTTTGACGTAGTTTTTTGTGAATTTCAGTGGTGAACCAGACTGGGTAAGAGCGTAAGCACTTAGGAAAGGAGGGAACGTAACAAGGAAGAGGATCAGATAAAATGGTATAGAAGGTATTGAGTGCTTGGTCACACGTAAATGGAGAGGAGGAGGACCCAGTTGATTGACGCCAGGGCTGAGTTCAGACCTTCGAAGTTCGCCTTACGAAAGTTGAACTTGGTAGGCTTGCGAGCGACAGGAGAGTGGAGTCGGGATATCTGAACATCGAACTCGAGAGCAGGACGATGGGCGTCAGGAGTAACGTAAGACGGAGCATGAAGGGATTGGGAAAGATAACGTACAGGAAGGTTAGAGAGGACAAGGTCAAGAGTGCGATCTAAGTGGTTTCTAGAAAGATTAAACTGAAGGGCGCCACAGGCGTATGGGCCAGGAGAGCATAGGAAGATTAAAGTCGCCACAGGTGTACATGAAAGTGGATAGAGGAAGGGAAGGGTGGGTCGAGTTATTAGGGAGGAGGGTAGGCCAGGAGTAATGGGCCAGCAGAGCATAGGAAGATTAAAGTCGCCACAGAGGATTAAAGGAAGTGAGGGAAACAAAACGATTAGGGCCTCTGATAATCTGTCGAAGAAATCCTCGTACAGCGAAGGCGGACTTAGGCAGGGAAAATATACACACGATATGATAAAGGGACATACGTTTGGCGGAAGGACACGTATGGTAACAGAATCGTAGAAGGAGGAGGAGGAAAAGATGATTTCGTCACGGAGAGGGGACTTAACAGCTATTAGGGCACCTCCGCCAGTTGTCTTGCAAGGCGCAACGCAGTCTCTGTTACAGCGAAACTGAACTGTTTCCAACGCAAAAGCCTGATCCAAACGCAGACGAGAACAATCAGCAAAACGAACATCAGGGGCTACGGTTCCTCCGCCAAACCATACTTTGATAGGGATAGTTAATGTGGGTTAGGGTCTAAGATGTAACTGCCTAGTAATGACTTTAACCATCACTTCACCTTTATATCATGGCACCGGTGCATATGGATAAAGTCGATATTTACCGATGCATATTACTATGATCAAATTTAAATCGTCTCAATAAAGCGTGTGACATTTAATTTGAAACCACCAAATTATTTTACTTGGATTTTTTCTGTCTGTTTGAAAATACAACATGACTAATTAGTGTGAGAATCCCACTCCGAAGTAAAATTTCTAGTCATTGAACCTACTCAGTGTACCCTCATATTGAATTCACTCTGTTTGTGGCCATATTGGTATACATGAAAATTCAAAATAAACGAACTGTCAACGCATTATTTCAATTTTATTATCCGAATTTCGTCTAAAAACAAAGAAATGAATTCACCGAAACATTCTGAGATTCCCGAGAACACGTACGAAATCCAATTGACACCATGCAAATCATTGTCGAGGAAAAGCCGGACGAGCATCAATTTGTTCGATTTTGCTGTAGAAGGTAACGATGAGTTTGTCCACCTTTGTCGGTTGTTAACGTTTATTTGCTTGTTTCAGTCGTTCCAAGGAAGAAAACGCAGAAAACAGAGTAAGTATAGCCTTGGGACCATAGCCTGTGAGTTGTCATCATCACTCTTCGGTTCCAGGTACGAAAATCAACTGCACAAGGAAACCGTTGACTGGAATCATCTTCTCAAGGACAAAATCAACGACATCAAAAGGTTTGTACTGTTGTGAGCGATGGTTGCTTCGCAGTGCGTTATCACGTTTGATTCCAGGTTAGAAGCAAATAAAGTTGTGATCGACAAGTCAATCCTCTCGCCCGAGCAGGTATCCTACCTGGATTGCGCCAAAAATACGGAGGAGCTAGTCAAATGCTCCGAGACGTTCCTCCTGAAAGCCAAGAGGTATCTGGAAAGGTACCAGCACATAATCGAACTCCAGGAAAACCTCGCGGAACTGGCGGAGCAGCAGCTGAATGCCGCCACCTTCGACCTGATCTACAGCTGCAAATACAAGAAGGCGAACTGTTCCGGGCCCACGTAGCGCGCACATCCTTTATTGTAAAAACCAACTTAACAATTTACACTTAAATATACACTAAAGACTAGACAAACAGAGACTTTGCACTCGGGACAATCCCCGGAGGTTATTCTTTCCCCCATGTCGAAGTGTACTTGAGCAGGTCGGTGAGGCCGTCGAAGTCTGTCCGACTCTGCGGCGGATCGTTCGAGGACAGCTTCGGTAGCACGGACCCCGCTTTCTGCCTGAACTCCTGGAACTAAAGACAGAAATGATTGACTCTAATCTGGCAACTTTCTAGCCAAGAAACCTTACATTTTGCGCGCCGGAGAGTTTCCAGACGCCGTAACAAAACGCTCCAGTGCCCAGGATTGCGTAGAGCGTTCCCCAGCCCAGGGCACGCATCGCCAGCCGCGACGCATCATCCAGTAAATGTGCACGACTCATGGCAGCCTCTTGCAGGAACTTCTCGTCTTGCCGCTTCGCGGTGGCAAGTGTTTTTGAGAAACCGACTAACGCCGAAACGGCACCCACTGATGTAAGGAAGACGCCAGCTGAAATAAAGTCGAATTATTCGTCACCCGAGGAAGTTGGCACGATGAACAAACCTTTTATTCTGAAACTCCGATCTGCCGTCGAGTCTGTCGTGGCGTTATTTTCGTGGGAATCCATTGACCGTGAGTATAAACCGAGTATTTCGAGGGTCTTACGCGCGTATTTTGGTTTCAGCGAAATTCAGTCATATGTAATCGGCGTTTTGACATTTCTGGGTAGTTAGTGGCGAATGTTGTCAGATGGCAGTGGATGTGACAGAAAGATGCGGATTGCGTATTTGATTTTGAATTTGATTCTAAATAAATTTTTGGCTTATTGGGAATAACGAAAAATATTTTATTAACTTTATTAACATTGGCACAGAGCTGAAGTTATCCTCTTCTTGAAACCTCATGACATTGATCTGTTTTTAATATCGAAAACCCACTTCACAGAAAAAAATAACAAATTCAATGTTTTCGGCTATATTTTTATGATACTAAATGCCCTGGAGAGAAAGCTAGAGGCCGGCTAGCAATTTTGATTAAACGCCAGCTCAAATACTATCCACTGGAAGTAACCAATAGGGATTTCATTCAAGCAACCTCGCTATGCCTGCAGATGTGGTGAGCTTCAACGTAAAGCATAGCCAACCACTTTGGTTGGAGGTTAGTCTCTCCTATAGGTAAACAACTGCATGAGGCAGTCTTAAGCAACAAACTTGATCACATATTAGCAGGTCAGCCGTTGCTCACTGAAAGGTTAATGCCATCATTCGAAGAAGAAATTGAATCGAGGGGAATAATCATCATCAACGGCGCAACAACCGGTATCCGGTCTAGGCCTGCCTTAATAAGAAACTCCAGACATTCCGGTTTTGCGCCGAGGTCCACCAATTCGATATCCCTAAAAGCTGTCTGACGTCCTGACCTACGCCATCGCTCCATCTTAGGAAGGGTCTGCCTCGTCAAATTTTTCTACCATAGATATTGCCCTCATAGACTTTCCGGGAGGGATCATCCTCATCTATACGGATTAAGTGACCCGCCCACCGTAACCGATTGAGCCGGATTTTATCCAGAACCTTCTTGCTAAGAACCGAAGTTTCCGAGGAATACATGAAGACTGACAAGATCATTGTCTTGTACAGTAAGAGCTTTGATCCTATGGTGAGACGTTTCGGGCGGGATAGTTTTTGTAAGCTGAAATAGGCTCTGTTGGCTGACAACAACCGTGCGCGGATTTCACCATCGTAGCTGTTACCGGTTGTGATTTTCGACCCTAGTTGTGTTCTCCTATCTTTATTCTTCCCGTTTGACCAGTGCGGTTTGATGTTGTTGGTTGGTTGGTTTTCGGTGCTGACGTTGCCACCATTTATTTTGTCTTGCCTTCATTGATGTGCAGCCCAAGATCTCGCCCCGATCACCGCCTGTTCGATCTGGATGAAGGCAGTTTGTACGTCTCGAGTGGTTCTTCCCATGATGTCGATATCATCAGCATAGGCCAGTAGTTGGGTGGACTTAAAGAGGATCGTACCCTCGCATTTACCTCAGCATCACATATCACTTTCTCCAGGGCCAAATTAAATAGAACGCATGTTAGGACATCCCCTTGTCTTAGACCGTTGTTTATTTCGAATGGTCTTGAGAGTGATCCTGGTGCATTTATCTAGCCTTGCACATTGATCAAAGTCACCCTAATCAGTCTTATCAATTTCGTCGGGATACAGAAGTCTCTGATGGCCACCGTACAGTTTTACCCTGGCCATGCTATCATAGGCGGCTTTAAAGTCGATGGAGAGATGGTGCAACTGATGTCCATATTTCAACAGTTTTTTTATCACATACCGTACAGAGAAAATCTGATCTTTTGCTGATTTGCCTGGAGTGAAGCCTCTTTGGTATGGGCCAATGATGTTCTGGGCGTATGGCGCTATCCGGCCTAGCAATATCTTATAGATAGTACTTAGCAATGTGAACTGCTGCACTGCGTGATATCTCCCTTTTTATGTATGAAACAGATAATGCCTCGTCTCCAGTCGTCAGGCATTGATTCGCTGTCCCACACTTTGCCCATTCTGTCAGAAATCAGATTTCCATCTTTGTCTCGGTAGGATGAGCATCGAGGTGCTTCATCCTGCTGACTTGTTGGTAAAACTTCCGGGCCTGGCGTGGTTGCTCCCTATACTTTTCTAGTTCACAGACTTGTTGATTCTCCCAAGCTTCCTTTTGCCATTTGTGAGCGCTTCTCCGCTCACCGGAGTTCGTGATACATCTCTGCGCGTGCCCACGTCGTTTGAGAATGCCACATTGCTCGGTATGCAGCATTCTTCCGTTCCGTAGCTAGTTTAGATTCATCGTCAAACCAGCCGTTCCGACTTTTTTTGCGGCTGAGGCCAAGTATCTTTGTGGCCGTATCAATGATAATGTTCTTTAGGTGGTTGTGAAGATCATTTGTTGATGCTTCATCTACAGGACCGCTGTTGACTGCGGTTATTACGGCATCCGTTTCCCTCTTATAGGTGTCGCGGAGGGCTGTGTTGTGAATGGCTTCAGTATTCACTCTCACCTGATTGTCAGAGGGAATTGTAGGTTGTATCGTAATTTGAGCTCGGAGCACCATGCCAACGAGATAGTGGTTCCAGTCTATATTGGCCCCCTTATATATTCTGACATTCATCAAGGCTGAGAGGTGGCGGTGTTATATCAGCACGTGGTCAATTTGGTTGAAAGTGGTATCATCTGGAGAGACCCACGTATGTTTGTGGACCGCTTTCCGCGCAAACCAGTTACTTCCAACAACTATTTCGTGGGACACTGCTAATTGAATAATCCGCAGTCCGTTATCATTGGTATCGCTATGTAAGCTATGGGAGCCGACGTATCGCCTCAATACGGGCTCCGTACCTACTTACCTGTTGAAATCTCGAAGTATGATTTTGATATCATACTTGGGACAGGCTTCGAGGGTCCGCTCAACTGCCTCGTAGAAGGTATCCTTTTCCGACTCTGCAGTCCCCTCTGTGGGAGCGTGAACGTTAATGAGGCTTATATTTCTAAATTTGGCTCGGAAGCGCAGAATTCATAGCCGTTCGCTTATATTTTCAAAGCCGGGTTTCATTTGTTGGCTAACCAAACCTACTCCGAGCACATGGTTTACTGGATGGCCCCTATAATATATGGTGTAGTGGCTCTTCTTCAGGAAATCAGGAAATTTCCCCGAGCGCCACCTCTCTTTATTTATTTCCTGGCACATCCCCGTATGTAAAAACCGACGCTCACCATCCCGCGGTTGAATTTGAAGCGGAGCTCCCTCGTTCAAAACCCAAAACCAAGCGTAAACCCACTAAGTTCAACTTCCGCAAAGCCAATTTTGACGGTCTGAACTTAGCTTTAGCGTCTTTCAACTGGGTTCATATATTAAGCAATTCATCGTGTGATCAAGCTCTTAACACTTTCTACAATATCCTCTCTGATCTCCTCTCCTGTTATGTCCCTTCTTTCCCTCCCTGCCTACGTTCTTACCCAACTTGGTTCACAACGGAACTTCATATTAACATTCGCTTGAAACATACACTGAGGAAGAAGTTTCGGGCTTCTAAAAATGACGCCGACCTTGCTCACTTTAAAGCTATACGATCTACTGTGAAGTCAATGGTCAGAAAGGCGCGTAAAAGGTTCCTATTGAGCGTCGAAGCCGCTCTTGCCGGCGGTAACTTAAAACCCTTTTGGTCTCACGCTCGCACCTGTCGTAATCCAACTCAATCTGTCCCTTCTTCTATCAGCTTCGCTGACTCCACTGCCAACTCCCCACAACAATCCTGCGACCTTCTCTGCACCTACTTCTCTTCAGTGTTTTCTCCCTCGAGCCCTTCACCCTCTACACCTTTCATAACCACAGACTCCTCCGAATCACTAGCCATTCCTCTCCTTACGCCTTCCTTGGTTGAGTTCCTCATTGGTAACCTTGACCCCAATGTCGGACCTGGCCCCGATGGGCTTCCTAATCTCTTCCTCCTTAACTGTAGAAAACACATTTCCCTCCCCCTGTGTATAATCTACAACAAAAGTCTAGACGAATGCTACTTTCCCCGTCTCTGGAAAGAGGCCCTTATCATTCCTATCCTCAAGAGCGGAGACCCTTCCCTTGCTGTGAACTACCGCCCCATTTCCCTTCTGTCCTCTTGCTCCAAAATCCTAGAAAGATACGTCAACGACTGGTTGACCGCGCACTTCGGTCACCTCATTGTCAAAGAGCAGCATGGTTTCGTGAAACATAGATCAACGGCTTCAAATCTTCTGGTCTTTACCAACTTTGTTGCTAAACGCTTGAATTCACGACAGGAGGTACATACTGTTTATACTGATTTCTCCAAAGCCTTTGACACCGTTGACCATAACATTCTCCTCTCTAAACTTTCTTCGCTAGAGTTTCCTCCCTCAGTCATCTCCTGGCTTTCCTCCTATCTCTCATACCGTTCCTGCAAAGTTTCTTTTCATGGTCACTCATCTCGTTCCTTCTCTCCTTCCTCTGGTGTTCCCCAAGGCTCTATACTTGGCCCGCTACTCTTCCTGTTTTTTATCAATGACCTCGCCTCCATCCTCACCTGTCCGTATTTGCTTTACGCAGACGACCTTAAATTGTTTGCCTCTGTTTCGTCCCCATTGGACTGTGCTCTCTTACAATCCAACCTTGATAATTTAGCCCGTTGGTGTTCGGTCAACAAGCTAACACTGAATGTCAACAAATGCCACTGGATGCGCTATTCCCTGAAACCCTCCCCATCATCATTTTCCTATTCTCTCAGTGGTCAACCCCTTTCACTACTGACCTCCTTCAAAGACCTGGGTGTAATATTCGACGATAAACTTCGTTTCAAATCCCACTTCGTTGACATCATCAATAGAGCTTCCAAAATGTCTGGTTTTATCCTACGTTCCTCGTCCGACTTTACCTCAATCCAGCCCTCCTTAACACTCTTCAATTCCCTTGTCAAAAACATCCTTGAATACTGCTGTGTAGTCTGGTCCCCCTACCGCATCCGTGACGGCCGCGCTCTTGAAGCTGTACAACGCAAATTCACCCGGTCCCTCTTTTATAAAAAGAACCTTCCACGGGTTGATTATCCGTCACGACTCCGCACCCTCAATCTCCCCTCCCTACAGCAACGCCGTATTTTCCTTGATATGTGTACTCTTTTCAAACTCTGCAATGGTCTGATGGACTGCTTCGCCAACTCGGATATTACTCTCCGTATCGCCTCGTCTCATGACACACGTAATGCGGACATTTTTGATGTGCCCTTCGCCGAGCTCGAGATTTACTTTCACTCTCCGATCCCGAGGTTTTGCCGGTCCTACAATGCCCTACAGCTTGGTTCTTTTGACTCTATGTCCCTCTCTAGCACAATATGTAATAAGAAATTTGCTTTCTGTGTATTGTCCTCATTAAATAAATAAATAAATAAATCGGTCCCAATCCAACGCACCTCCTGCAACGCTGTTACATATATTGGGACAGGATATCGGCTAGCTGCTTGGCAGCTTC
Organism: Hermetia illucens; assembly: GCF_905115235.1. Classification (NCBI taxonomy): domain Eukaryota; kingdom Metazoa; phylum Arthropoda; class Insecta; order Diptera; family Stratiomyidae; genus Hermetia; species Hermetia illucens. Next base: position 4,822,708 of record NC_051849.1, on the reverse strand, counting down.
ATCTCTGTACAGGGAGTGCACGTTCCATGAGAAAATGCGCAAATCGTTATTCCGTTGTCGTTGCCGGGTTCGTCATTGTATAGTCATTCCAGTCCGAGGCTCCTTTTGTGGCTTCTTAACGGGTTTTTTTTCCGTCTAGGGTTATCAGCCCTACCCAACCCCCCAACCTGGAGGACCAGTTGTTACAATTTGTCCCGTTTTTAGACGCGTATTCAATAATCCGTAGGCAAAAAGCGTCGATCTCACCAATACACTGCCAAATCCGTTCGGGTTTGTCAATCACAGCTGATTCAAATTTCCGTAAATTTCGTTCATGCTCAGGTTCAGAGCAAGTTTTCGATAGTCAAAGTTCGCAGGTCTATGGTTAGCTCCTACACGCCTTTCGGTACCAACAGTTTCAACAGTTTTCCTTTTTCCGATGCATTAAATATTTTATTTCCGAGTTATCACAATCTCGGCAGATTTTACCTAATACTAGCACTAATTGCCAAGCATTTAGGCTCGGACGATCCTACGTACTTAAAAACTAAAGGGGCGCTGGTGGTGATGCCCGGTGGTAGGTCAGTGGGAGAATCCGTCGAGTACTCCCCGCAACATCGAGCACGTATGCAGAATGGTGTACTTCTGCATGGTTTGAACCAGACTGTGTGAAATCCCCAGGACATCAAGGGAAGCCGTCAGGGATTTAGGTACAATACCTGTAGCTGACAATATTATGGGAACTACAACCGCCCGCTCGAGACGCCCAAATTTCTTTGATTTCACGAGCCAATGGCTCATAGTTCACCTTCTTCTCCACGTATTTCCGTTCAATGTTGCTATTATGGAGGATAGCAACATCAATAATATACGCGGAGCGACCTGTCTTGTCAACTAACAGTACGTCAGGCTTGTTGTGTGCGGTATGGCGATCAGTCAGAACTTGCCGGTCCCAATACAGGCTGTAAACAGAACTATCAAGTACTGCTTGCGGCTCATATCGATAAACCGGACATGTTCCCGTGATCAGCCCAAGCTTATATGCAAGGTTTTGATGGATGACCTTACATACAGCATTATGCCTGGTGATGTATTGCACCGGTGCCATAACAGTACAGCCAGAAATGAGATGGTCCAACGTCTCTAACGCCGAACCACACATTCTGCACTGGTCGTTCTCCACCCGTTCTTTCAAGATGAGCTTTTTATAAGCTCGGGTGGCGACCACGCCATCCTGAATGGCACACATGAATCTTTCTGTCTCAGCAAAGAGCTCCCCAGCACACAGCCGTCTGTTCAATAAATGCAAATCGACCACTGGCTACCAAAGGCAATTCACGTAGTTGCTATGCATTGCTCTTGACTTCCATTCATCGATCCGCTCTTGGTCCGACTTCACCCCTCTCAGAAGATTGAAAGATCGATCCTTCAAGTAAAAGTGGAGTCAGCCCACAGTTTGCCTCACAGACAGCTGCATGCTAGGGACTCGTCTGCTCTTTGCTGTAATAATAAGCGCGAAGCGAGTCGACTTGGCGATGATGTTGTGCCGCCACGTCAACCACGCCCCTACCTCCGATGTCACGAGGCAAGTTCATCCGCTTCACGGCAGACTTTGGATGATGCATTCGGAATTTGGACATAGTTGTCCGTATCCGCCGCTGGACGTTTTCCAGATCGGTTTTCGTCCACGGCAATATTCCGAATGCATAAGCCAGTGAAGGGATAGCGAATACATTCAACGCGCTCATTTTATTCTTCCCCGAGAGATGCGATTTCAGCACCAGCTTTACACGTCGCAGGAATTCGGACAGCAGAGCTTCCTTCAAATCACCAACTCGAGCATGGGTTCCTTGCAGAATTCCTAGGTACTTGTAGAAGTCTGTGTCGGTCATAGCTTCGATGTGGAGGTCACCAATGCTATGTCCGGCATGCGGCTCGTGATGACTTTTGCGGATGGCTTGGATTCGACACTTGTCTAATCCAAACTCCATCCGAATATCACGGCTGAACATGTCGATTATTCGCAACAGACTTCTAAGATGGTTGTCAGTACCAGCATACAGCTTGATGTCATCTAGGTACATCAAGTGTGTCAGTTCACACTTAGCACGTAGGCCATATTTTATTGCAAAACCATGCCCTCTAGCATCATTCAGTAGCCATGAAAGGGGGTTCAGTGCCATACAAAACCAAAGAGGACTCAATGAATCCCCCTGGAAAATGCCCCGCCGTATACGGATGGGCTCTGAGGTATTAGCACCCTCAGATGTACGCACCGATAATGTGGTATGCCACCCTTCCATGACTGTCGCCAAAAACTTTATTAGTTTCGGATCAATGCGATACAGATGAAGGATGTCGATTAGCCAGGTATGCGGAACGCTATCAAAAGCCTTGGCATAATCGATATAGCAACTGAAGAGGTTTCTTTGGCCTCTAGTTGCTTGTCCTACAACTACCGAGTCGATAATGAGTTGCTCTTTGCAACCCCTTGACCCAACTCGGCAGCCCTTCTGCTCCTCGGACAGAATGTTGTTGTCTCGAGGTGCGCATTGATCCTTCCACTAATAATGGACGTGATGAACTTGTAGAGGGTTGGTAAGCAAGTGACCGGTCTTGTGTCATCGGGGTCCTGCCCCGTGTCTTTCTTAGGGATAAAGTAGGTAATCCCCGCAGTGAGAAAGGGTGGAAATTCCTCCGGCCGACTCATGACCTCATTTATACTGCATGCAGTCGGTTGCTGGTATGCTGGTAAATTTCTTATACCAGAAATTCTGCACCCTTCATCATTGCTAACAAGTCTATTTGTCACTTAATCCGTATGGATGAGGATGATCCAGCCCGGAAAGTCTATAAGGGCAATATCTATGGTAGAAAAAGAAGACGAGGTAGACCCTATCTAAGGTGAAGCGATGGCGTAGGTCAGGACGACAGACAGCTTTTAGGGATATCGAATTGGTGGACCTCGGCGCAAAACCGGGATGTTTGGAGTTCCTTATTAAGGCAGGTCTAGACCGGATACTGGTTGTTGCGTCGTTGATGATGATGAAGATGTATATCGGACAAATGAAAAGACTGGTAACTACCAGATTGGGGTCAAGTAGTGCACTGCAGGATAGACTGACGCGGAACAAAGCTCCCTGAGGCCAACCTAGCTCTCTCTGAGGATGAGCTGTCTCTCCTCTGGGGCGATGCGTGGCTTTTCAGGGAACAAGTCTCTCGTCTACCAAGACCGTTAGTGAGTGGTGATAGCCACACCCTGTACGATGTGACCCTACTATTAACAAAACACTACGGATCTAAACTGAGGAGTCGAAAAACATCTCCCCCAATCCAGGGTGTTATATGAACCGTGCCCATTGGATAGTTTTCAGTCGGAGGTAATTGACTGTATTCGAACGGAGCCTTACTGATACCTGGTCGCCACAGTGCGTAAGTTAGACCTTACTGTGCTACGGAGGGGGGGGGGGGGGGTATGACACGGCGTACCTTCTAACCCCCATACTCGTGGGAATCAAATGAGTACAAACAAAAAAGAAAAGACAACGAAAACCAACAAAGCGAGGCCCAGTACCGCACAAAAACTGGCGGAGGCACATCTCCGAATTACTGAGACCCAAAAAGGGAGAAGTTGGGACGTCGGGCAGTGGATCCAAGGTTAACATTTGTATACTACGTGGACAATAACCAACGAACGCCACTGCTCAAAGAGCAAGGACCAGCAAAAGCAAGTCTGAAATAAATATAACAGACGTCAGGAAGGAGACAATAAAAATGAATTTTGTTTTGGGATGAGCTTGTCAGAGACAGTTTTCAGTGGCGCTGGTGTTAAATGGTACCTGCGCTATCTGAAGGAAGGCCTGAAACCAGAAGAGGCCCTTAAAAAGGCTCAGGACAGACCTAAGCCATCTCTACCAGAGCCGAGAAAGCGGGGAGCAGCAGAGATCAGCTCGTATGAAGGGAATGCTTCCAAAAAATCCAAACCTGAACCCAAGTGGGGAGAAAACCCGGGCAGGTCAGGAGTGAAGGCAGGACTCAGGAAGCCCGCCATTAGCTATGTTAGTGCGGTCAAGGGCATTCGACTGGCCATACTGTCAAAAATGTTTCCCGAGCAAATACTCACTCGTGAGGAGCAGGAAACCATTGTGTTCACCGAGATACGTTTTCGACCAGGCCTTATACTGGTGGACTGCACGACAGAGGACACTGCAGAATGGATTAGAACCATAGTTCCTAGATTGCCAAGCTGGGAAGGGGTGGAACTGTCAACATGTGCTAGGGATGATATACCAGGAGCCCACATGGTGACAGTTTTTCTGCCAAAAGTCGCGACAATAGAAACGGAAGACAGGGTACACCTGCTTCTCAGAACTCATTTCTCGGGGTCCTACCCCACGGTGGCAGGCGACAACATTTTGCCTTACAGCCCAACAACGAATAAAAGGGGAAGAAAGGAGAGCTGGAAACTAGCAAAAGAGGTATGCTGGTGGGCAGTGGGAACTTTTAAACCACTGAAAACTCCCGGAGTAGATGGCATTTTCCCAGTACTAATCCAGAGAGGTCTGGGAATTATCTTAGAGTCTCTTCTGAGGGTGGTAAGGGGGAGCATAGCACTGGGATACATACCATGGGCATGGAGACGGGCAAAAGTGGTCTTTATTCCGAAAGCGGGTAAAAAAGATCCTTTTCACTCTAAGCAGACTTGTTAGCACTGATGAAGGGAACAAGTGGTTCCCAAAATATCGGTATTTGTAAGAATAAATATCTACACCAACGAAAAAGAAACAAGAAGTTTTTTATTATTTCAAGTTTGCGGTTATATTCCTGGTGTTTAGCGAGGTCCTTTTCATCCCGCTCGTCGCAGTACCGGCTCCATTATTTTTAGCAATCTTGCTAAGAATATGCATGGCCTTCTGGTTCTGGGTCTTAAGCAGTGGTCCATATGCGGCTTCGCTGCGGGAGGTCCGTGCGGTTCGTTTCAGCACAGCGGTACTACGACTGGCACCGATTTTACCGCTCTCGACGGTTGCTGTTTCCTGGCTGGATGCCAGCAGCTCAGGCATCACAACCTCTTCTTTCTGTTCGTTTGTTTTTTTATTCTAACTTTTGTTAATTGAGTCTATGTCTCGATCCCGCGACTAGTCCCGGAAGAATGTTCACCTTGGCTACCAGAGTAAGGGCCTTGTTTGAAGCTGAAGATGTCCAAGGTATTCAGAGTTCGCATACTAAGCACCAAGCTCCTCCCAGGCGCTGCTGCTGTTCCACCTTGACTTGGGGTCCTATCCCTAAGCTGTTTCTTCGGCTCATCCACATGACCTAACACATGACCAGCAGGTAAACAGATCTTCGTCAGTTGGATGAGCCTACTCCCAGCTCGACCCTACACACTCTTGCCCTGTCTGAAGACGTTTTCCAGGGGCAACCGCCAGGAGGTCGTGTAAGGACTTGCCGAATTATGCAACTTTATCCTGAAGCATAATCAGACCAGGCCGCCTCAATCATAGTGGGGATACTTACAGATTACTGTAGACTAAGCTAGGACTTGGGGAACCTGGGGATATTTGCAGATACCGTTTGTGGAGGATTGATTAACATACTATAGTTAATAGGAGGACCATAACCATCAAAGTGACACAATCGCTCTTTAAGGACGCAGTTCAAATTCCTGGTGGGAATCCTCCTTTCCAACCTCCTCTCTCAGGCCTGATTATGGGAGGTTTAGAGAGTTGTTGTTTTTGAAGTAGATTTCGATGATACCAGGTTTTTGACAAAGCGTTCGGTTGTCCTTCTTCGTCGAAAATGTACTCCTCCATTTACCACCAGTTTCCGGGGTTGTCACGGCCCATGAATTCGAGTTCGTTAACTTTCAACTATCAGGAATTCTACGACATTGCACATAAAACACAAAGAACCATACATATGTGCATATATCAGGCATGCACAGATGAATATCGTCACTTTTATGTAGGACTTCGCAGTTAAAGCGTAAAATACGCATTAGCGAAAGTCATAACGCATTTCACATAGAAGTCATATAAAATGGAAGTTGTGTGGCCGTAAATCATTTGTCGCTTATCTTTTATCGCGTATGTGTTATCTGCTTACACGGCATAGCAATGAGCAAGAGCTTTCGAGGGAAATTACCACATTCAACGAAACATTTTTTCCTCATTCTTTCCTGCACGTACTATCGCCATTGCCCTAGAGCAACAAATACTCGTTTATAGCCTACAACACGCCTAGGGAGAGTTTTTTCCGGAATTAAGCGAAAATCCTCTAATAGTTGCATAAGTTAGTCAATGGATGACTCTTCTCCTGAAAACTAGGCATAGACTTTGTAGGGGATGGGATTGAGCTACATCCGTGCTCACTTTGCTGGAAGGGGTGAATCAATTCAGGCCAACATTTTAAGGAGAGTTGATTCCGCTTCCCTCCAAACACTATTTGGAGGAAATAAAAAAACACTGATTGGAAGTGTATCTTGTGGACAACAGTTTTTATCTTATCTTAAATAAAAAAATCGTAGAAGATCCACGTTTCATTTGGGACGTTGATTAAAGGGCTCTTCCAAATTCCCACTTGATAGCTTTCGTCGCTTCTATTCTGCTTGATGAACGAATCCATCAACCTCGGAGTAGGTACCAAATTTAGCTCCAATTTTGCTATCATAATTCGACACCCCAAATTCGAAACATGATAAGAAATCCAAACCCATTCAAAGCAAGCATTCTCTCCCGGAAAAAACTCGGAGGAATTCCATTTGATCCCGATCGGAGATTACAGTCACACAGTCGCAGATATGATGGGAAGGCAACAAATTTGAACACACCCGAAAGCCATTCATCATCACAAGGTCCGCCGTCATAAAATAATTTACCCCCGCCACGTGATAAGCGCAGAAGGTAGTGTGCGTGTGTAATTGCACTAACCGAGGAGGAGTTTGAACCGGAATGGGAAGGAGGCGAACGACCAAGAGCACTTGATGAGACTCTTCGGGCTGGCGGTGTATGGATGCATTATGGACCCGCTTTGGAGGCGGGGTCTTTTGTATTGGGAACGAGTTGAGCATTGTGTAGGTGTTGCATCTTATTCAAAAGATGAATGTTGCCTGATTTAATTTAATCAGGACCAAATTAACGAGAGAAAGGATCACCAGTGATTCCTTGATTTGTAGGCGGAGGGAGTTTGGTGTTTTCACCTAAATCGGTTCGAAATGAAGTTTTTGAATGCCAAGAGTTGAATGCATTTTGGATGAATTTTTCAGGAATTATACAAAAGTGAGTATAAAAGTATTGAATGTGAAATTTGGTCTTCTCTTCATTAATTAGGAACAAAGATGTAGATAGTTTTGGAGAAACGACGACTAGTTCTCCGGTGAGATAAGGAACACTCTCCTGAATGACCCTCGGAATGCATACCTTTTAATATTTTCAATTTCAATTTCAATTTATTTAGATAGTGGCTTACAACTAGAAAATGTTACTTAATGCTACCCTAAATAAAAGCTAATTGATCTTTGTGTGTGTGTGTGTGTGTTTTTGATTTGTCCCACGTTGTCCCGGCAGGCTAACGATGTATACCACCAGATACCACCTACGATGACTCCGTGACACGGTTGGCTAGACTGTTGTCTATGTTGCCAGCATGACTACGAAAAATATGGGCTACTGGGCCTTATATTGCTTTGTAAATTTTTAATTTGTTAACGTGATTGAGTAGTAAGAAGATTCATTTTGCTTATTTTTCAACTTATAACCGTAAAAATTTAGGTTTTTACCTAGGCTTTATTTAAGTGCTAAAGTTTTACTTCTGCTTGTTCAAGAAAGGTGATAATTTCTAGTAGGTGTTTATTTAGGTCCTCTGCAAGCAGGAGCTCTACAGAGTTGATGGATCTATCCCAGTTAAAATTATTTCTGATTTGGATATACTTAGTACATTTGAAGAGGATGTGGTCTAAGGTTTCCTGCGCATTGCATGTATTGCAACTGTCATTTCTTATGATTTTCATCTTTTTGAGCCATGGTTTATTATAGGAGTGACCTGACATGATTCTGTTGGCAGTTTTTATCCGCGACACCTTTTGTTTGGAAAGGTCTTTCGGAGGTTTTATGGGTACATGGGGGAATATTTTTGCAAAGAATTTCCCTTTGGAGCGAATGTCATTTTGATAGCTTGAGTCCCACTCCTCTGCTATTTGGTTGGCAACCAGAAGGTTTAAATCAATGGGTGCTAGGTGACAGTTCATCAGCGTGGCGCTGTTCTGGCCTTCGGCAGCTGCCAGATGTGCACTTTCATTTAATTTGATGCCACTCCTTGCCGGGCACCACATTATGACTACTTCTTCACCGTTCATGCATTTGATGTTGTTGTGGATTTCGTTTACCATGTAGTGAGTGGTAGACTCTTTGCCCAAGATCCGGCACGCATGTAGGGAGTCAGTAATTATGACCACTTTCTTATGACCTTTATCCAACGCGTATTTAGTGGCTAGCCAAACCGCTTGGAGTTCTGCTGATAATGTTGTGATTTGATTTAGCCTGTACTGACCCACCGTTTCAGCATGATCATTGACCACTGCAATGCTTACATCACCTCCTCTGACAGAGGCATCTGTTGCAAATATTTCGAAATTCCTGGATTTGTAGTTGCATATGGAGGAGTTGATCTCATTTGCTAAAGCCGTTTTTGGAATGTTTCTGCCTGACGCCTGATTTATAACCACTTGTAAGGTATGTGGAGGGCTTGATTTTATGTCAGCTCTCAGGAGGTCAAAGAGGTGAGAGAAACGTTTGTAAGTTGCAGAGAGGCCATTTTTAGCATCTGCACTCTCTTGGACATTCCGAAAAACATGAGGTCGATTTGCATGGAGCCTTATTAGCTCCTTAGTTGCTAAAACTGTTATTGTGAGATGGGGCGGCGGTTCATTTGCCAGAGCAAAGGTGGACAGGTGGGGAGCAGTTTTGGTAAGCCCTAGGCATCTTTTTAGGATTGTGGCCGCTATTGAGGTGATTTTGTTATTCAGGTATTTGGGTGCTAATACAGATGTGGCAGCGGCGTAATCTAGGATGGGTCGTATTAGCACTCTGAACAATTTGATGCTATTTTCGGGAGGAAGGCCCCAAGAATGCCCAGTAGAGAAATTGATGACTCTAGCAGCTTTTTTAGCCTTAGAGATGGTGTCAATTGTTTGGTCTTTTAATATTAAAGATGAGTTAATTGTCTTACCAAGGAAGGTTATCTTTTTGAATTGCTGTATGCTGATATTGCCAAGATTCAAGGGGTGTAGTGTACTACTATTTCTTTTAAGGGTAATGAATTTTGATTTGTCCGGATTTATGTGAAGATTTAGGCTTTTGCATTCGTCAATGAGGGCTTCTGTTTGGGCTTTAATGGAGACTTCAGTTTCCCTAATTGTTTTGTCAGTGGCTAATATGAAAAAATCATCAGCATATTGATAGATTTCTATGTTGGGGTCGACTGGTTTATGAAGTGAGGCCGTGTAAATATTGAATAGCGTGGGGCTCAAGACACATCCTTGGGGTATACCATTGCAAATTCCCACCTTCGCATCACCTAGGATTAGATTCCTGTTGGCCAGGAACCGTGAGATCCAGATAATGATTTCGGCTGGTATTTTATGAAAGATCATTTTAGATTCAAGGGTTTTTAGATCTACACTTTCATATGCTTTGGATACATCAAGAACTACCGCTTGCGCCTGCAGTTTGTTTGCTTTGGCTATGGAGATTGCGAGAAGGATGTCATTTATACATGTCACAGTGGATAATCCGCTCTGATAGGCATGACTGTTGGGAGGGAGAATTTTGTGCTCTAGAATGAAATGGTTTAGTCTGTTTTTGACAAGTGTGTTGAGGATTTTGGCGAAAACATTAATTAGAGATATGGGTCTGAAATTTTTAATGTCTGACAGATCTTTATTTATTTTGGGTATGGGAACTATCTTAATAGCAGACCACTCCTGTGGAGGGTTTAAATTTTGCCAGGTTTCATTAATGGAGGTAAGCAGAGCAGATTTGACAGGAGGAATGTAGGTGTACGTAATTTGGTCAATACCCGGTGCAGAGTTCTTTTTCCGTTTGTTGAGGACCAGAGCGAATTCCTCAGGAGTAAAATTTTGTTGCAGCAATGGTGGCGGTAAGTTGGATGTAATATTATTTGGAGTTGGCTTGTTGTAGCTTGAGCTTAGAAAGTCTAGGTATTTCTGGTCATTTTCAGCATCCCAAATCCGGTTGCTGGATTCTTCCTCTTGAAAATTTTTAAAATTTTTTATGCTTTTCCAGAATACCTTAGTGTCTTTTTCGACACTCAGTTCTTCCCAAATCTCGTCCCAGGTTTTTTTCTTAGCCGCTTTCACCGCTTGTAACCAATTTTTGTTTGCAACCGAGAAAGATATGAAGTTGGTGTGGTTGGCATCCCTGTGGTAGGCTCTCAGAGCTTGCCTTTTCTCTACAAATAGTGTCTTCAGACCACTGTTCCACCATGGTTTATGGGAGGAGCCCTTGCGGATTTTGAATGTCGACTCTTTAATTTTGCTTTGGATTTCTGCTGTCAGACCGTTCAAATTCTCCGTGGGAGGGATGGACTGCAAGGCAGTTTTTAGATGTAGGAGGCCTATTTTGTATTTCTGTTGAATTATCATACAATGGTGTTACTGTGGATGGCTATTGGTTTATGCTTGCTTTTGGAGATCGGTTGTGCCAGCGCGTTCCAGGACCAGGATATAGTAATGGAATTAGTAAGGGTGACATCTGGTGCGGATGCTCTTGTTTTGCCGTTTGTTACCTGGTCCACAAAGGTTAGTGAACCGTTGTTGAGTAGTCTAAAGTCAGATCTGCATAGTGCGTTTGAGAGATGCCTCCCTTTACTATTCTCAATGGAGTCCCCAAGTATGAATGACCTGGCATTTAGGTCGCCCGTTATTATGGTGTTTGGGGTATTGCTCAGAAATTGAAGTAGCTTGTCCAGTTCTACTTTGAAAGTGGCCGTAGTTGTATGCGGGGGCATGTATATGGAGGCAATGGTGATGTTTGGAGTAAGGTTCATGGTCTTAGCAATAATGATGTCCATGTTGGTATCATAGGTTATTGGCCTGGCATTTATGCCTTTGCGAAATGCGAGGGCAACTCCACCATAGCCATCCTCTCTGAATTTGTACATAAGGTTGAAACCTTTTAGGTACCGAGAATGATGGGACGAGTTAAAAGTGAAGATTTCTTGTAGGGATAGTATGTCATAGCCATGAGTATTAGCAAAGTATTCAATTTCAGACTTATTGTTAGCTAGACTTTGAATGTTATATTGTAGGATGTTTACCATTTGCAATTTCTACGAACGTCAAGTCGCTTGTGATGTTGAGTTTATCAGTCTGTTTTTTTATTTTTTGCATGTCTTCTGCCAAAGATGGATCTTGTATCTTTGAAGAGATGTTGTTCATGAGTTTGATGATTTGCGCCAGTATTTTTTGGTACTCAGATACAACCGTGTACGTTGGGTGTTCGAAAACAGTTTGATTTGGCGTAAGTGGTTCTTGATAGTCACCTTTGGGAAAGGGTGTTCTGGTGTTCTGACGTAGATTTGATTTGACAGCAGAACTGAATTTTTTGCTCCCTCTGATGGTTCTGTTGAACTCATCTTGAGGATTCCTTGTCCAGTTGTTCTGATTTTCTCTTTTTTCCAGCGGAGGGAAGGCAACGTCACAGTCAACATCGCAGTCTAGTGAGTCGTAATAATTTTTCACTTCTTTAGTGGCTTCCCTCATGGAGATATTTTTTATTGCTGCCGTCTTGATAATCGCCAGGTGTTCGACCCAGATGGTGCACTTCCTGTCTCTGGCGTCATGGTCAGTCTTACCACATAAAGCACATTTTTTCCCGCATGTGTTGCCATCGCACTGATCTTTTGGACCACTGCAATTTAAGCATCTACTCACTTTCGCTTTGCAGTTAGTGGCAATGTGGCCCAATCTGCCACAAGCAAAACATTGCCTCGGTCTGTTTAAATAATGATCAACCTCAACCCTCACGCTACCGATTGAAATATGTTTGGGGATGTCAGAGCCAACGAAGGTTAATTTGACTGTTCGAGATGGAAGGAAGACATCTTTGTTTTCCTTAGATCTGAAGTTCAGCCTTTGAACTTTCGCCACTTTTATCGGGGAGTTAATGTCCTGAAGTATTTCATCTTCTGTGAAATCTGTGGGGATGCCTTTAATAATCCCAAATCTATGGGTATCTCTCAAGGAAATAAATGCTTTTAGCCCTAATGTGACCAAGCGATTGTCGGATGCCAAATTGTTCGCGCAGGACGCTGATTTGCAAAAAACTTTTACCCTCGTAGGCCCATCTTCCTTGACCGTAACTACCTGGTCTTTGAGGTTGAGACGCCTCGTAAGTTTATGGAAATTGAGGGGTTTGAAACCCTCAATTCTTTCCTGTCCGTTAACCTTATCTATGTATGTCATGGGGTTGCTTCTCTCCACACATACTGTGTACGTTTTGCATTGAGCGTTCTCACTGTACCTGTACACTGGGGCTGTTTGCTCCATCGGAACTATTTTTTGTTTTTCCATTGGTGAAAGGGTCTTGCTTTAGTCCTGAGATTGGGTGACCTCAGGGAAAGCTTGGAGTTTAGTCGTGGCTGGTAGAAATCCAGAAACCTTTTGTTGTTTAATTGTGGGAGACTGGATTGGGGACCTTGACAGGCTCCTCGAAGCCCTTCGCTCTTTCCTGGTTAGGACATAGCCACCGATTTCAGTTGGGCTTTTGAACTGTGGCCCTACAGCTGCCTGAGGAGATGTTGGCATTTGGGAAACAGACCGGTCAAAATTTATTTTCCCCTTGTCCGGGGGTTCACACTCCCTAACCTCCATGGCCTATCTTGACAGATGCCAGAATGCCTGTTTACAGGGGAAAAAACACCAAAGGATACAGGGGCAGATTTCAACTTACAAGATTGATTGCGTGAAGAAGCAGAAATAAAACTAAGGCACTTACCTTTTTCCTTAAGCAGGAACCGATTCACCGCCAAAACTATCAAAAACAGAAGGAAAACACGGTTTATTACACCCACGCGGATAGGCAAAAAGAAAATTAGCTTCAAACTAAAAACGCACTGTCGATACAAACACGAAATGCGTCTGCCCACGGCAGATGTCACGAAGCAAGTGCTAATTGATCTTAATTCTATCAAACGGGTGACTATTACATTGTTTGGCCAACCCGACCTTCTCTGTGAATTACTTTACTTTGTATATTTTTCTTTATATACATGAATCTTGACAATTTTTTGTTATGATCTTGCCTTTTTTTTTGAAAGAACTGCGCCCGCACTAAAGGCGCGAGAAGGTGAAATTTTACTTACTTAACCTAGTTAAATATAACTTAACCTAACTTATTTTAACTTAACCTAGCTTAATCTAACATAATTAACCCTTAACTAATATTTACAATAAGCACATTACAATTCCTGTGTTTAGCCTCTATCCACTCCTACCAGGCAGGGAGTTTCAAAAAGGGTGCGGATTTTGGGTCTGTGGGATGAACTCACGATTTGGCAGGGCCTTAAGAATGTGGCCAATGGGGAGGTTTTACCCTGTTGGTAGAGATGCCGAATTAATGGATTGGGGTGGTCCTCCGTTCTTTCGAAGAACCTTTCCATTAGCGTGAGAACGTATTCTCGAAGTGGTTTGACTTTGGCTCGCCTATACACTTCGGCATTTTTGCCGATTTTTCTGGTTTTCCAGTTGTAAGACAAGCCTGTGCAATGTCTAAGGATTCGGCGTTCGAATGACTCGCATTTTGTCATTGCTTGGTTGGAGCAAGAGATCCAAGTTGGTGCTCCGTAACAGATAACGGGTCTTATAAGGGCCTTATACAGGGTCAGTTTGGTTTTGGTGCTGAGACCTACTGTCTTGCGAAGAAGATAGTAGATGCCACTGACTGCACCGCGTGCCTTGCTGATAGCGAGCTGAAGGTGGGGTTTGAACTTGAGGAGTTCATGCAGGGTTATTCCCAGGTATTTGATCGAAGTAGATCTGCTCACTGTGGTGTTCCCGATTCTCATTTTCAAGCGTTTAGCTTTCCTATGGATGCCTCTAGAACCAAAGTATCTAGATTTTCTCCTAAAGGTGCAGATTTGCGTTTTTCCGTCATTAATCTTGATTCCCCAACTATGGTAGTACCTGCAGAGATTTACAATGTATTTCTCAACCGCTTTGGCTGCCCTGTTGGGGTGGAGGTTCGAAGCGAAGATAAGCGTGTCATCGGCGAATTGGATCAGTTCAACGCCGTCATCGGGGATCGGAACGTCAGCCGTGAAGATGTTGTAGAAAGTTGGCCCAGAAATGGATCCTTGCGGTACACCCGACGTTACCGGCAAGAGATCGGAGAATTCATTCCCCACGCTGACATAAAAGTGCCTATCTTCGAAGAAACTTAACGCAAGTCTAATTATCGGGACAGGGAAGTCATTATCTATTAATTTGTATATAAGTCCGTTTACCCACACGGAGTCGAAGGCCTTTTCCAGATCTACCGCACATGCTACTGTGGGTTTATTGTTGACGTTAAGTCTTGAGACGACAGTGTCGTGTAGGTAGCTCAGCGCGTGCTGGGTTCCGTGTTTAGAGCGGAATCCGAACTGGTGGTCAGGGATAACTTTGTTGAGATTACAATGCTGGACTAGCCCAATTGTCCATGCTTTCTCAAACAGTTTGCCAAGGTTCGATAATAGGGAAATGGGCCTGAAATTGCTTGGCTCGTTGGAGGTTCCTTTCTTTCGGATCGCAATAATTTTTGCAACTTTCCATTCTGGGCCGGGCTTAATATCTGTTTGTTTCCTTGTCAGTTCTTTGTTGCGGAAATTCGCCACTCTTTGCCGAATAATTGTACTCAGACAATTAATCCGGGAAAGCAATGCTTTATACTCACACTTTATTTCCGAGTTTGTGGAAAATCCGTTTGAGTTTCCTACGCCATATTTGCCTGACTTTCATGTGGAGCATGATATCGTGAGGGACTGAGTTATATTGTAACTCATCGACTTTGATAAGCCTTGTGTTTCTGCGTGTAGCAGTATTAATGGCATCTGTGGCCAAGGTGATGGCTTCGTCGATCTCCATGTCTGATAGATTGCGGTCAGTTGCGAGTTTTTTCAAGTTCAGCCTTGGTGCAAGGTCTGCCTTGAATTTGTCCCAGCCGGTGTGGGCGAAGGACCTTACGGTGGTCATCACTCGCTTTCGCATTTGGGAGGACGAGGACAGTTTAAGTTGTACTGCGAAATGGTTAGACATACCTGGTAGAGTAGTGCACGATATCACTTGAAAGTTCAGGGAAGTTTCCTCAGATAGGAGGAAGTAGTCGATAGTTGATTGGCTACTGGGTCTTGTCGGAGTATCTGGCAAGACCAAATCGACATAGGCTGGCGAGTAAGGGTCTTGGATCCATTTAAGCAGGGTTTCCCCATTTCTGTTGACTGCCGTATCGCCCCAGGAGGTGTGCCTAGAGTTGAAGTCGCCACCGAAAATGAGGTACTTGTACTTTAACTGGAGATTGCCCAAGATCTTAAGATCTTGTCCCAGTTGCATTTGATGTGGACGGAAACTACCAAAATCCGTCTACCATCAGTGGTTTTTACTATTGCCGCCGCAGCGGAAGAGGTAAGCAGGTTTCGTATAACGACTTCCTCAAATTCATAGTCTTTTCTGACTAAAAGGGCAGCGCCAGTGTTGTTGTCGTTCCGGATAATATTATACCCGGTGAATTGCACGTTACGCCTGCTGTTGAGGTGAGTTTCTGAAATGCAGTAGAAGTCTACTTTCAGACTGTCAATCAACACTTGGGCAGTGGCACGTTGGGCGTGTGAGATCAGGGACGCGGAGTTAAAGGTGACGATATTTAACTCCATAAATTCAAAATGGATTTTATAGCGGCGAATTGCCGCTGCATATTAGTTGAGGCCGACGCGAGAGATTGCACCAATTCGCGGAAGGCGTTTGGTGCGGGGATGGGAGCAGGTTGTGCTGCCACTCTTGGTTGAGCATTTCTGGCAGCTTGGGCGTATGATACGCTGGGATTGGCCAAGCTTTGTGACAGTTGTGTCACTGCGTGCTTGGCTCGGGAGCTTTCATTGGCTCGTCTTTGTTTGGCAGCTTCCTTCCTGGCTACCATTTCTTTGTAGGCCGGGCACCCGCGATAGCTTGCTGGGTGGCCAGCTTGGCCGCAGTTGCAGCAAAGAGGCCCTTCGGTCGCTTGTCTTCCGCATTCCCCGCGAGGATGGGATTTTGTGCACCTAACACATCTGTGCACAATTGAACAACTGAATTTTGCCCAAAATTCTGGCAGTTAAAACACTGCACTTCCTCGAAGCTTTTGACCTTCTCCAAGGTTACCTTTTGATGAAGGATATATTTTACCTTCATCACCTCGCTGAGCTCTTGAGAGGGCTCGAAAGTCGCGATGAATAATCCCGATTGAGATTTCATCGGGAGGGCCGGGTTTTCGCTGTGCAGAAACTTGTCCCTGCGCGTAATGAGATTCGCAACTGTCTTCAGTTGGAATTCCGGATGGTCGGTTTTCAGAATGTCCACGGGGTCCGTTTCCCTGTGGAGTCCGCGGGTAACTACAGACTGGGTGCGAAGGGAGGGAGGCATCCTAGTAGTGGCGTTGAGCCCTTGCTCTTTCAAGAGCGCGAAGACCTTACCGTGATCTTCCGCCGTCTCCGTGAATATGAGGGTCCTGTCAGCCCTCGTATTTTTAAGGGACGCTTTTAGCCCCTTATTCTTCAAAAGTTTTAAAAAAGATGGTACGATCAAACCGTACCCAGTTATAGCGGGGATTCGTGTCTTTTTTGACTTACTAGGTTGGGGAACTTGGGAGGGGGTGGTCTGATTAGGAGCGTTGACAACTTTCGCACTAACCTTAACTTTAACTTTGTTCTGCTTCCTCCTCCGGACGAAGTTGAAGGGGTCGTTTCGTCTATGCCTTCGGGATATGGTGGTGGCGGTCCCACGCTGTCCATGTCGCATGACTCTTGTCTTGATGGTTTTTCCAACGTTGCTGGTGTTCCCTCGCTGTCCATAATGATCGATTCGCGGTTCACTGGCTTACTTGATGTACTGCCTCGCACTGCCTCTTGCAGTGCAGCTATCTCCTGCTGGAGCTGAATTATCAGCTGTTGTTGGCACTCCAGCTGATATGCCATTGCTGCCTTCTCATGTCGGATCTCTTCGAGCTCCTTCCTTAGTTGGTGGTCCATTTCTGAGGGGCCCGTGGTCCCCTCCTCCTCAGATGATAGTTCTCCAGGGAGTATCATTTTCGTCCTCTTGGCGGACATTGTTGTCCCCAAGCCCGTCCTCAGTCGTTGTCGAATTCACTGAAAGATAATTAGAAACAATTATTTTAAATTGCACTGTAGTATACAGTGTCTCAATAATTTTGAGATGCACTGTATGTTCTTAATTGAACAATACTTCCTTTGGATGCTTAATTGCTCTACAGAGCACTCCAATTGGCACTTTGGTCACTTTCTGGTCTTTGTTTGTTTGCTTGTTATTTAACACACGCCGCACGTCTGTTCACTTCGATGGCTCGGAGTGAACTGCACCTTTTAATAAAGCTGTTTTCTCTTTTAATTGCAAAAAGTTTGGATAACTTAACGGTTAAAGGGGTGAAACAGGTTGACCTGTAAAAGTTGTTCTGAAAATTATGGGTTTCCAATTCACCTAAATAGGTCATATTGCTTCCCGACAGGAAGAAATAACGAAATTAATGACGAATATTCGAATTTAAATCCAAATTAGATTGTAAATATCATCATTAGCTAAATTATTTGAAAATATTCGAAATTGTTCGAGAGTTGCCAATTTAGGTAGGAATAACTAGTTGAAATCGCTTTTGCCAGAATACTGCAGATGCTTCTTAAAACCATTGGAAACCAATGGTACCCTTGATACTCTTCCGTGGTAAGTTTTATGTAGGGGAAAGTGGTATGAAAGAACTTTTATCACTTTAATTACTTTTCCATTCTTTACAGATTTAATCAAAATTACAATTCTTCAATGCACTGTTAATAATAATAATACTTTAATATAATAAATTTTCTTTGATCTTTATGAGTGTTACTCGCCGCGGTCGGATACAGAAGAGACCGGCTTATTTCCATGCGGTCTTTTCTGTCCCAACCAATGGCACTTACTCACCGCTAATTCTCCACACCCGTGGCGAGTTCTAAGCGAGTTCTAAAGTGAGTGAAGTTCCGCGCCATCTACCCGTCCGCGACATTCGAAATAAATTTCGAATGCTGCGGATCCTGCCGCGCCACATCACTCCGCCCCCAGACGAAACCTAGGAGGTTTCGGTGACCGATCCCGGAACTCCGTTCCCCGTTAATCCACAAAACGGACACGACGCTGCTTCGGGGTGAACACGGGTTTCAGTCTGGACAGAGAGACCGCCTTTTTGTGTCCACCGATCTCGAGCTGGAAGAAATGTTCCCCCCTCTCGAGAACTCAATACGGGCCCTCATATGGAGGCTGCAGCGGTTTCCGAACGGCATCCGTCCTGACCAGAACGTGCGTGCATGTGTCTAGTTCCTTGGGCGAACAGGCAGGTGTGGGCGAGTGTCGAGTGGGTGGTGGCGCTTTGATGCGTCGGAGATTGTCCCTCAGCAGACGCACCAACCCCGACTCCGTGAGACCCGATCTCTTGTCGAAGACCGGATCGCTTGGGAGTCTTGGGTTCTCCGCGGCGCAGGCAGCAAATTCTTCTCGGCGGGTTGTACGTAGGCTGAGTAGGACGAGAGGCAAGACTTGAGTTCAGGACGGGTCGTCGCGTGCCATAATGGCGGCTTTCAGCGTCCGGTGCCAACGTTCTAGCATCCCATTGGATTGCGGGTGGTATGCAGTAGTCCGCTGGCGTTTAAAACCTAGGAGTTTGCCTAACTCCGAGAAAAGGGTGGATTCAAATTGCATTCCCTGGTCAGTGATGACCACTGCAGGGACGCCAAAGCGAGGTATCCACTCTCGGCAGAGGGCTTCGGCACAAGATTGCGCCGTAATGTCTTTCAGAGGTATTGCCTCAGGTCACCGCGTGAACCTGTCGATGATTGTGAGGCAATACTTGTAACCGTGCGAGTCTCGCAAAGGCCCTATTATGTCGAGGTGTATCGTGTGGAAACGCTTGGTAGTGCGGGGGAATGAGCCCACTTCTTTCCTTACATGCCTGGAGACTTTACACTTTTGGCATACGATGCACTCTCTGGTCCAGGAATTGACATCCTTGTTCATGGAGGGCCAAAAGTATTTTCCGGTGACTAACCGATTTGTTGTCCTGATGCCGGGATGCGCCAAGTCGTGAACTGCGTGGAACACTTCCTTGCGAAATGTGGCCGGAATGTATGGCCGAGGTCCCTTTTCCGAGTCTTCGCAGCAGAGCGAAGGGTTTGAGCCGAAGATGGGCAACTCCCGAAATTTGTATTTGGGGTTGGATTTGAGTCTCTGAAGTGCTGCGTCATCCTCCTGCGCCTTGGCAATAGCCGAGAAATCGAGTGAGGCGGGGATGTTAACCTCGGAGACACGAGACAAAGCGTCAGCAACTATGTTGTCCTTGCCGGACACGTGCTGGATGTCTGACGTAAACTGGCTTATGAAGCTCAGGTGTCGAAGCTGACGAGGGGACGCTTTGTCGGGCTTTTGTTTCAAAGCATACGTGAGAGGCTTATGGTCCGTGAACACTGTGAACGGCCTGCCTTCTAGGGAGAAACGGAAGTATTTGATGCTCAAGTACGCGGCGAGCAGTTCGCGATCGTAGGTATTGTAGTTCCGTTGAGCGGGCTTCAACTGTTTCGAGAAGAAGCTCAACGGCTGCCAAACTTGGTCCACCTTTTGGTGAAGGGCAGCACCTACTGCGATGTCAGAGGCATCAACAAAAACGGCTAGGGGTGCATCTTGCAAAGGAAATGCCAAGAGTGTAGCATCAGCCAGTTGCTGTCGGGATTTATCGAACGCGCGGACAGCCTCTTCAGACCACACAATTTCTCGTGTGTCTTTTGTTTTGGGGCCAGACAAGTACGCGTTCAAAACGGACTGGTGATGGGCGGCCTTGGGCAGGAAACGACGGTAGAAGTTTAGCATGCCCAAGAACCTCCTCAACTACCTCACTGTTTTCGGACGCGGGAAGCTTTAATTGCTTGCACCTTGTCTGGGTCGGGCTGTATTCCTTCAGAGGAAATGGAGTGGCCGAGGAATCTCACCTGTTGTTGAAGGAATTTGCATTTCTCAACGTTTAGGACTAAACCGGCCTCAAGGAGACGTTGAAAAATGCACTCGAGGTGGGCTCGAAGTGCTCATACTCAGTGGAAGAAGCGACCAGAACATCATCCAAGTATACGAAACAGAAATCGAGGTTTCGCAGGACTGAGTGAATGAACCTTTGAAAGGTTTGCGCAGCATTGCACAATCCGAAAGTCATTCGGGTGAACTCGAAGAACCCAAAGGGTGTACATATTGCCGTCTTTGGAATGTCTTCAGGAGCTACTGGGATTTGGTGGTAAGCCTTGGCTAAGTCCAAGGTCGAAAATATGCGGCAATTCGCGAGGTGATGCGCAAAGTCGTGGATGAGTGGAATTGGATATCGGTCAGGAACAGTCTGTGCATTTAGCCTTCTGTAATCCCCACAGGGGCGCCATTCGCCATTTGGCTTAGGGACCATATGTAATGGGGAAGACCAACAGCTGTTTGAAGGCCTGCAGATACTCTGTTGAACAAGTTGTTCAAATTCTTTCCGCGCAATAGCCAGTTTCTGGGGTGGTAGAGGACGCACTTTCGAGAAAATCGGGGAACCAGTAGTATTAATGTGGTGCTGCACATTGTGCTTCACTGGTTTCGAGAGACTACACTCGGCAGTAATCTGGCTGAACTTTTGGAGGAGTGTCCGAACACGAGAGTCGGTGATGTCCTCCAAAAGAACGGAAAGGTTATTGTCAGCGTGAGATACCATTTGGCCCGACGAATTAAGGTTGGTCGTGGGGTCTATAAGGGACTTATTTTGCAAGTCCACCAACAACCCATAGTGACACAAGAAGTCTGCGCCTAATATGGGGAAGCTGACATCCGCCAGGATGAAACGCCACGAAATCGTCCTACGCAAGCCAAGACTCATGTCCACTTGCTTATACCCGTATGTGTTGATGCGGGGGGAATATGCTGCCGCCAGTTTGAGCGGCTGTGGATAAAGTCGATAATGCCGGGGTACGGGAAGAACCGAAACCTCCGCACCAGTGTCGACGAGGTAGTTGCGCCTGCTGAGGGGGTCGAAAATAGTTAGGCGACGTGGCGCTGCACTCTGGATGGCCGTCGCCAAGACCCCCTGCGGACTTAGTTTTTTGCGGTAGGCGCGAATTTACAAGGTAGCGTACATCTTGTCGCTTTATCTCCGAAGTTACGATGGTACCAGCAAATACCTTCGTCCGCAGGCTGTCTTGATGACCTGCTACCCGAATGCCCTTTTTGTGTGGCAGACCGTGAGCGAGCTCGCGATCTGGCACTCGAACGCTGAGCGTCCAACGTCGCCCGCATCTCGGCCACGCTGGCTGTTAAAGCAGCTATCTCGCGCCTTAAGTCGCTCACCTCATCCGACTGTGGTTGAACGGCCGCTATGGTTGGGCGTACATACACCTCCTGCACCTGGTCGGCCGTCGCTGCCAGTTCCTCCAAGGAACCGGAGACGCAGGCTAGGATCGCCTGGGTGCCCTCCGGGAGCCGTCGCAGCCAGAGCGACTTGATCAGATCATCGCCAATTTTGCTCCCAGCCAATTGCCTCATTTCGCGAAGCGATTGGCTGGGAGTTCGATCACCCAACGTTAAACCCGCCAGCAAGTGGTCTAATTTTGCCGACTCGCTTGCCGACAGGCGCCTGATCAACTCGCTCTTGAGCTGCGTGTACGATGCCGACTTCACTACGTCGGACACCAGAAGAATAGACTCTTCGTCCAGGCCGACCACCGCGTAGTTGAAGCGGTCGCGTCCGATGTGATGCCGGACATTTGGAACTGCGCTTCCAAATGCACGAACCACAGCTCCGGGTTCCGCCGCCAAAACGGAGGAACGCGTACGGCGAGGGCAGTAACTTGCGGGTCCGATGGGCCTGCCGCGTCTTTGCTGTCGAACGACATCTTGAGTAACCAAAAAGTAAGAGTTTGCAATGACCACACGAACAAAGTGGATAACACGACCGAAGCGGACGCTCGCTAGTGCAGACCGAAAATAAATACTTCGCCAAGAAAATGGAGAACCTGCGATGAGATAACACCTTGACGCCGTCTCTTGCAGCGGGTATAACTTTTTTTTTTGACAAACACTTATTCTCTCGTAAATATTTATATAAAAAAAAATATATATTAAATGTATAAATGCGGAGTAAATAGTGTAGAAAACTTCTATGTGATTTTTATAGTAAAAAGTGTGGTTGTTGTAGCATTAGTTAGAATGAAGGCCGTCTCCTTTCCTGCGAAACTCCTTGCGATGGAAGCAATTATATTTTTTTTTATCGGATATAATAATTAGTTGTATTGTGCGTAGAAAGATGTTGATGCATCGCAGTTTCTATCGATTGTCATCGTGTCCTCGTAACGAATCGAATCCCATCATCTGCACTTCCGGGCGTATTTCGCGCAATTCTGCCGCCCACAACCCGGAGTTGGAAAGTTTGCACTTGGCGCGACATTCGAAATAAATTTCGAATGCTGCGGATCCTGCCGCACCACAGAACTGTGTTTTGAAAGAGCCACTGTCCAATGATCCACTGGGATCAAAAGGTGTAACTTATTCGGTTGCAGACGACACAACAACAGGTGAAACACATTTACGCACAGACAGACTAAAACACCCCCTGGAGCGTCTAGGCCCCTGACTCGGAAAAGTTTGACACATTACCTCTGTACAGGGTGAAAACCTCGTGGATTCAGAGAGCCTCAGCATCTCGCTTATCCATCTCCCTTTTTGCTGTTTCACGTGTCCTTGCTCAGCAGCATATTGCGGCACATCAGAAGCGGGAATCGCAAATGCATCGCCGTGGAGGATTCGTTTCTCCCGAGGCACTTAACTGGCGGCGACACAGTTGACAGCCTGACAGGATGTCGGGCACAAAATCATGGATGAGTGGAATTGGGTACCGGGCGGGAATTGTCTGAGCATTCAGACGCCTGTAATCTCCGCATGGCCTTCATCCGCCGCTTGGTTTAGGGACCAAATGAAGTAGAGATGACCAATGGCTACTGGAAGGTCTACAAATACCCTGTTTCATAAAACCATCAAGTTCTTTACTTGCAACAGCTAGCTTCTGGGGTGATAGAGGACGCACCTTTAAGAAGATGCTGCACATTGTGCTTAACCGCCTGGGGGAAACAATTAGGTTGTTGCACATGTAATGGCCGATTTAGCAATCAAGTGAAGTTAGTTGCTATTTTGCTGTATCAAACCACCACGACTTGGCGCTGTTGGTGTCGGATAATGAAGTATAATATATACTCCCACATTTAATCAATGAGTCATTTCAGTTTTGACCATCGTTTTGATAACAGTGAATAACAAGTCGGGAAACCGGAAGCTGGACGCTTCAGGTACGAAAGGTTTTGTGTAATTCTTAGTACGTAGCACGAAATATAACCATATATTATGTGAGAGTATCTACTTTCGGGTGATATTGACATTCATAGTCTTCAATTTTCAAAGAAACAACAAATTTGAGGTATTATAACTTTGTTAGTAAAAGTGCGATTTCCACCAAACTTGGTAAGATCTTGCTCTATATTATAGCCTATATCACTGCAAAATTTCATGGTACTAGGATGAACTTTAGGGGGGTTTCTAACCAATTACAAAAATTGTAGTAATATACTATTAACTTTATTTAAACAGATATCGCCATGGAAGGTATTTCGGAGTCGAGGCACCATATAGTGGCAGCCTCCTGATTTTTTTCAGATTTTTCAGTTTGGTAGTTTCTGAGAATGGCCTCCTTAAAGAAGTGATCACTTTCAACCCCCCGCGCTCCCCACGCTTCCAACGAATGTCAAAACTAAGATCGGCTTTGAAAAGTACTAATTGAGACCTTTAATTTAATACCCCACATGACTATATTTGATGAAAAAAAATTTTGCACCCCCCTTTTGCATGTATGGGGACCCCCCCATTAAATTCGACGTAAAAGGATGTAATTCACTGTATGTGTGAGCGTTCACAGTTCCCACCTTTCTACCAAATTTAGTCTCAATCGCTATAACCTTCTCCGAGAAAAATGCGTGTGACGGACAGACAGACAGATAGACAGACAGACCTGTGAGGAGTGGCCAGATCTCCCATCAGGCGCGACCCCAGCTGGCGGATTGGGGCATACCTATTGATGTGTAAATATGTGTTCATGCACTTTTCTTTTCTGACTGTGCATGGGCTAGTGTTTGCTCATCTCTGGTGCGCGGACTAAAATGGCTATGGGAAGGATACCCAGAACATAAAACCACCATGGAAGACGAGAGAAGGAGGAAACTTACGGTGCAGGAGCTCGGAACCCCAGTACCGGCGGCTTTTGGGAGTGAGCAAGCGGGCTCCCGGTCGTCGATATCCCTCGACCGCAGTGTCTCGGTGGTGGACAACTTGGCCACCTTGGCATATAATGCTACAAGTGATTTGGATCTGGAGAAAGAGGTATTCAAGCGAAGTACGACCTTACCGAGAACACCAATAACAAGAGCGAACAAAGATGAACTAAAAGCAGCTTTTTGGACAACAAAAACCGTGACAACACCCACCGCACATGTTCAAGATGCTCGACAGCAGGAGGTGCTCCAGGAACAAGGAAGAGATCCATTCAAAAGAAGTTCATCAACTTTGAGATCTGCACCAATGCCAAAGACGATGAAGGATAAAGTACAGGCCAAAAGTGAAGGACCATGTAAAAGGAGTAACCCTGCCGGGCCTTATAGGGAGCAGAGTCCCGATCCGGAGGAATTACCCTTCACCCAGCTTGGGGCAAAAATAGTTGAGCTGTCCGAGTTTATCAAGGACAAGCACAACGTGCACCAAGCCATAAAGAATATGATGAGGGCTATTAGAGTCCTCTATAATAGATCACAGATGGAGGAAAAGAATAATAAGGACACGCCGAACCCCGCTGTGCCAACAGTATCACAAGCGACCCAAGTGACGCCTAACCGTACTACCATCGAATCCCAGCGAAATAAGCGAGTACGTGAAAAAGAGGGGGATCCTTTAAGTAATCAGCAGGCGCCTAAGAGAAAAAAAGGCGGACAGGACAGCCTGAAAATCAACACCAACAGCTCAGAAGGAGGAAAGCATACAGCGAATCTAGAAAACTCGACTAGCGTTGCGAAGCCCAAGACGAACGAAAGCGGTGGATGGACTAAAGTTACCAACAAAAAAGCGAAACGAAAAGCAAAAGTGCGAACTCGTCCAGATGCAATTGTTATCTCCAGTAAGGGCAATCTGTCCTACACGGAGATACTCAAAAAGGTCAAAGCTGATCCCGACCCAAAAGATCTGAGCGGAAATGTGAATCGAATCCGAAGAACCCAGAAAGGGGATCTCATGTTCGAGCTGAAAGGATCCAGCGGTGGCAAAACTGATGACTTTCGCACTCAAGTGAAAAACTCACTTGGGGAGAATGCCGCAGTGCGTGCCCAAAAACATGAGATCTACATACAATGTAAGGATCTCGATGAAGTCACATCGAAAGGCGAAATTTGTACTGCTCTGAAGGAGCAATTCAAGTTGAAAGAACATTGCCGGAAGTGCCAAATGTCCGGAATTTAGGAAGGCGCTCACTGCAATGAGAAAATGAGGTTTATTCAAATTAACCTGAATCATTGCAAGGTCGCTCAGGATTTACTTGAGCAGACCACGTTCGAACCTGAGGTGGAAATTGCCATCATAAGTGAACCATATAGAAACCGTCACGGTGGCATATGGGTCACAGATTCGACTTGTGGTCGACAGGCCATACCATGTACTGCAAGTCAGGCAGCCAGTGGCTTTGTGTGGGCGAAAATAAATAAATATGTCTACAGCTGCTACGCACGACCAAGTTTGACACTGTCTGAATTCGAGCAAATGCTTGATAATCTTGTTCTCGACGCAAGGGGACGAAGTCCAAAGGTTATTGCTGGTGATTTCAATGCTTGGGCCCTAGAGTGGGGCAGCAGATAATCAAATGCTAGGGGGCGCAGTTTAATAGAAGCTTTCGCGCAGATGGATATGGTTTTGGCTAATGAAGGTGCTGTAAACACTTTCCAGAAAGGGGGGTCAGGCTCGGTTGTAGACCTGACCTTTGTCAGCCCTTCGCTGGCGCGTGGTATGTCCTGATGTGTCAGCGAACGCTACACCCACAGCGATCACCAGGCAATCTTCTTTGAGGTATGTGTCGAGCCTCAGGCGAAAGAGCTATCATGCCCGAAACCGAAAAAGATCTCAGGCTGGTCTGCAAAATCTTTGGATGAGCAGACCTTCATAGAGGTGTGGTTAGATCAACCTGATAAAGCAGGCTCAATGCATCGCCAAAGCATGTGACGCGTCCATGCCTAGGAGGTGCTCATTCCCCAGTAGACCAAACTACTGGTGGAATGATGAACTGACCGGTCTTCGATCAGCCTGCCACCGAGCCAGAAGAGCGGCTCAGAGGACGGTAGGTAGAGTCGATCAGGGGCAGAAAGAGTGTGACTATAAGGCAGCCCGCAAAATCCTCAAGCTCGCCATCCAGCGTAGCAAGAGGAAATGCTTTAAGGACCTCTGCTCAGAAGCGGACGTAAACCCGTGGGGAAGAGCTTATGGAATCGTGATGGGACGATTCAGAGGTCGTTCATCTCCGCAGATCACGTGTCCCACCCTCTTGCTAAAAATCATCCAGGGGTTATTCCCCCAGTAAGAGGAGAGCACCGACACATTCCAACCACCTCTGAATGTGACGGCAATTCCGTCAGTCACCAGAGACGAGCTGCTGGAGATCTGCAGCAGAATAGGAGACAATAAAGCGCCGGGCCTAGACGGAGTACCGAATAAGGCCCTTAAGTTTGCCGTGAAATCCAGGCCGGATATGTTCGCTGAGTTGTTCGAAGCGTGCATGTCCGAAGGAATATTTCCAGCGGTTTGGAAGCGACAGAAGTTGGTACTCCTGCCTAAGCCTGGTAAACCTCCAGGTGAACCATCGTCATACCGACCCATATGTCTTTTGGACACTGTGGGGAAAATGTTAGAGCGGGTAATCTATAATAGATCACTCCCGGTTGTTGAGAGCCAAGGCGGCCTTTCAGATCGGCAGTATGGGTTCCGAAAAGCCAGATCAACCATTGATGCCATCAAATTGGTTACTGGCTTAGCAACAAATATTGGGTGGTAGTAACCCTGGACGTGAAAAATGCATTCAATTCGGCCAATTGGAATCTAATACGCAAATCCCTAGCGAAGGTTGATATTCCGGCTATCTCGCTGCTATCGTCGATAGTTATTTAACTGAAAGGAGGCTCTGGTATGACACTGATGACGGACCCCGAGAGTATGTTGTTTCCCTGGGTGTCCCACAGGGCTCCGTATTGGGCCCACTATTGTGGAACATCATGTACAATGATGTACTTAATCTTCCCCTTCCGGAGGAAGCCACAGTGGTGGGTTACGCTGACGACATAGCACTGGTTGTTGTCGCAAAGCATTTCGAAGATGCTGAGTTATACACAAGCGAGGCAATCAGTGCTGTCAAATGCTGGTTGAAGAGCTCTGGTCTGACGCTTGCGGAGGAAAAAACAGAAGCGGTCCTCATCACGAAGCGCCGGAAGAGAAATTATGCCTGTGTTAGAATCGGGAATCATATCATCACTTCCAAGCCGACCATCAAATACCATCAAATAGACAGGAAGCTCAGCTATAAGCAATACGTACAGTATGTGTGTGATAAATCATCCACTGCCAGTATGGCCCTGGCGAGGATGATGCCAAACGTGGGAGGGCCACGGCATACCTCTAGGTTGCTTATAGCCGGGGTGGTGACCTCAATCATGCTCTATGCGACCCCAGTTTGGAGCGAGGCATTGCGGATGTCAATTAATACTAGCAAACTGAATGCAGTCTACAGGAGGACAGCTCTGAGGGTATGCTCTGCCTTCAGGACTGTCTCAGATGACGCAGCATTCGTCATCTCTGGAATGATGCCGATTGACATCTTGGCAGATGAGATGGCGAATATATACAATGCGAAGCCAATCTCTCCCTTATTGCAGACGAAGAACGCTGAGAGGGAGAGATCCATAAATAGATGGCAAGAGCGGTGGGAACGCTCGGGAAAGGGTCGGTGGACTCACAGGCTCATTCCTGCCATCAACGAGTGGTTGGAGAGACGACACGGTGAGATTAATTATAATCTCACCCAGTTTCTCACGGGGCACGGAGGATATCTCTAATACCTTCACAGGTTTAAATTGGAGACCTCACCCGACTGTCCAAATTGCGAGGGAGTCCCAGAAGACCCAGAGCATGTATTCTTCCACTGCTCGCGATTTGTGGAAGAAAGGAGGAATCTAGAGGAGACTCTAGGAGAAGTGCTGGTACCGGAAAATCTGGTGCCAAAAATGCTAGCACATCAAGAGAATTGGGATGCGGTCAACTCCATGATCGCATTTATTCAAGATAAACTGCGAAAGGCAGAGGAAAGGAGAAAAGCGCGGTCACGTGCGCCGCGTCTAGAAGAAATGGGATTAAGCTAGAGTGAGCTGACTCCGCCCCGTGATGTAATACCTTATGGTGGTTCCACGGGGCAGGGAGGGAGTCGGGGGTGGTTTTAGTGGGTAAAAATGTGAGAGACATTGCAGAGAAACTGAACGTACACGATTCGACAGTTTTCCGGCACTTGCAACAACTTGGAAAGGTGGAAAAGCTCGACAAATGGGTCCCGCATGCCCTTACGGAGCAAAACATGGCGCTTCGAATGGAAATTTGCAGATCTTTACTCTCCCGCAACAGAAGCGATTGTGGCGTCTATTAAAGTTTTGTTCTGCAAGTTCACCAACAGCCTATAGTGACCCAGAAAGTCTGGTCAAAGATTGTAAGGCGACGTGGTACTGCGCTTCGGGTAACCGCCACCAAGGCACCCAGCGAGGATAGTTATTTGTTGAGTTGAAATTACATCCGGTGGTACATTTAGTAGCTTGAACTCCGTATTTACTGTGGTACCAGCAAATCGTTGGGGCCAACGAGGGTCCCGGCTACCCGAATTTCCTTTTCGAGAAGCGGACCTCGACCGTGACTGCGATCGAGATCTACCCCCTGAAAGAAAAGTATCTACCGCCGCTGTAAGTTTCGTAACTGCGGCAGCCAATGTCGTCACCGAGTTGCGTCTGGAGAAACTTCCGCGACCACAGTGCGCGTATACCTCATGTACCTTATCGGCCGTGGCAGACAACACCCTCTGCCACCCAGAGTCTACGCAGGCTAAAATAGTACGGTTGCTCTCTTGGGGGCCTCTGTAGCCAGAGGGACTTCAACAATTCAGAAGTTATCCCCACCCAGCTGCCTTGTTTCTCGAAGCAACTGGGTGGGGGAAAGTTCGTCTAACATCAGTTCATTCAGTAAGTGATTATGCTTCGCGGTTGTGGTGGTTTGATGAACGCTTGGAGCTTTTGAGTAACAGTGAAGTTCACTTTCTATGTACTATTTCGCAGTTGCTCGGAGCACTCTCAATTTGATCTTGGTATTGAGATAACTTCATTTATAGATTTAAGACAATGGATTTAGCCCTGTTAATGCGTCTGGTAACACCCAATTCGGTGCCACCGTGGGCAGGAACTACGCCCCTATATATACGAATTGATCGATGCCTTTGATGCTCTGCCCATTAATGCAGATAGGGAGAGTGCAATGAACTGTCAGACTGACAATCGTGGTTTTGTTGGTGTTCATCTTCTGTGCAACTCTATTTGCCTCTCTTTCCAAATCCAGAGCAACTTGGTCAAGTCTATGACTCAGTGAACGAGTTAATATATGTTTCCAGCGTAGTCGAGGTGTTCCAGGTAATATGCCAGGGTCCATTGTATTCCTCCACGTCCTCCGGACAACGCAGCATGAAGATCGTCACCGATAACAAAAAGAAATAATATCAGCGACAGGATGCAACCCTGGAGGACTTCGCTTTGGACCTCGAAATTCTCCGAGATTTTACCTTGGTGCTGCACATGACATTTTGCGTCGTTCTAATAAGAACTATTAGTTTTTCCGTCCCTCCTACGTAGGGCACTCCAGATACACTCCTTGTTCACATCGAAATCTTTCCCGAAATCGGTGAAGAGCAGGTGCAGCAAAGATTTAAACTACACTGTTCCAAACTGATCCGTGGGGTGTTGATGTGGTCAATGCAGAAGGATCCCGAGAGGAAAGCAGCCTGCTCTCTGTCGATCAAGTTTTTGAGATGTTCTTTGATACGGTTTCAAAATTATTTTAGCTATTATCTTTGCGATGACAGGACAATTGTCACACTCAAAACGGGTGTCCTTCTTTGCAATCTTGACGATCGTCCCCTTTTTTCACTCTTTGATAAATTTCTCGGATTCTCAAGATGCAAATAGCAGATTTGAAGTAATTCCAGGTGCAGCATCAAATAACCCCGCGGGGAAACCGTCAAGCCCAGCGGCTTTATTCCGTTTAAGTGCATGGATGGCCAAAATGTTTTCTCTTCTGCCTGTTAGCACAGTCCGTATCCGCATGTTACGGTGACTAGCCATATCTTCCACAAGAGGAGAAACCTCACCGGATGTGTTACGGTTATGAACCGTGGTGAAGTGTTCTTTTCACCTCTGCAGTTGTTCGTCATCGTAGATGAGAAGTTGACCTTTGCCGTCTTTCATAGGATTATCGAAAGATTTGCAACCACATGGAAGCTCTTTCGTGATGCAATATATATTGCGTTCCGCTTCCCTGAATAGCGTAATAGCAAATTCTCGCTTGTCACTGAACTACCTGGAAATTCACTCGGCATTGGAGTTTGAACGCGTCACATCCGCCATTGCTCGCAGCGGTTAATAGAACCTTCAACTTCTTCTGTTCATCGATCCGCATTTACGATTCCGCAGTCAGTCAGATCTTTGGTACGTCTCCGACGACCTGTCTAGTACTGGAGAGAACAGTGTTTTTGATGGCAGCCTAATGCTCACCGGTGTTCTCAGGCGGGTTACTCAGTATATCGTTTCGAGACTAAGAAAGTAAGATAGCTCTAGAGTTCGCTCAAGTTGGAGAAAGCGAGCATTTAGAGAAACCAATCATAGTCTGTTTTCGATAGGTTTGGGTGTGAGGTTAGTCCCTATCCGAGGCGTAAAGTTTCAATTTTGCTCCACCTAGGGTGCAGCCAGCCAGTAAGGGAAGCACAGGAACTCTTACTTCTGGGGAAACTGGAAACACGAAAGAGCCGTAGGCGCCATGAGTCAGTAAGCAGAAGGGACTACAGGCTGTTAAAACTCATCACTTCATCCTTTCCAGGACGCTATTGGCCTTTCGCCAGCATATCAAAATGGAGGCGAGCAGCGTGGACCCAATGAACCTGGGAAGGCTCCTTGCCAAAGGCGAAGGAAGGCACGGCGGAAAAAGCAGAAGTTCTTTGGGAATGAGGACATGGGCGTAAGACAGATGTAGCAATGTCCAAAGGAATCGGGCCCAAGGAAGCGGAATCTTCGCTGCTAGATGGGGACAGACTGGCGACCATGGTGAAGCCCATACTGGATGCAATAGGCTCTTCGGTCAGAGGTAATATTTGCAAGAACAGTACGATCAACACATCTGTGGAGAGAAACGCTTTGTTGTTCTCCGAACTAGGACCTACATCCACGCTTCCGGGGAGACCAGGACGGGCGTACCCTGAGGTAATCAAATCAGCGAGAGAGATCTCAGCGAAGCTGGTCCCTCCCATGCGAACACAAAGATGAAAAAGGTGAGGACGTATGCGTAAACTGCACTTTCAAATTGTCGTGGAAGTCCCCCTAAGTATGGCAAAATGTCTGAGGGAAAATTTACCATCGTCCGGGAATGCCTGTGGAAATAAAATGTAGGTGCCTGGAACGAGCCAAGATTTTTGCGATGAGCTCCTGGACTGGATTGATGAGGCTAACTTAAAGTGACTCAAGCAGGTCACCCCAGCTTTGAATTTTGGCGTTCAGCTCAAGTTCACCATTGCGAGGGGTGGAGTTGATTTGGGAATGTCTGCGGTGAACAGAGAATGCCGGCGGTTAGGAAGAGGAAAGATGTGTCTAGAAATAATTCTAAATAGTCTCCGCCTTAGGGTGCGTTTGTATTTGATATCCTCAAGTATATCATTAGTGAGAGAAATTGAGTTACGGTAGTTAAGGGAACGAGTTGGGATCAGTTCGTCGCATACTTGCTGAGTTGCTTCAGTGTATTAACGAACTGTCCTATCTACGGCATTGTTCGAAATTGTTTCCTTGGAAGGGAGAAGGAGAGGTTTAAGTTTGGATTTAAGGACTAGATTGATGATTTTATTCCGGCAGATGAATGTTGTGATCTCTGTCCTGCAAGGACTCACATTCTTCTTAGAAATCACTAGCATCACTTTTTCCTCTTTTAGAGTTCCTTGCTGTTACTTTAAAATTTCTGTGCGTCCTGCTCTCTTCCGCTTACCAAAGCACCGCCTCTTGATTAGTCACTACTTGCAGTTTTCCAATATCTCGACTGTCAGTTTGGACTTCTCGGTTGGGGTTTTGGAATTTTTTCGCTGGCCTCCACATGCCGCAATCCCATCTTCTGATGGCTCACTTCACCCTGCCACTCTTTCAATCGGTCCTCTTTCCTCTCAAAAGCTTTTCTTTCCTAAATATTTTGCATTTTCTGTTTGCTGTTCTGTTACATCCTGGTTGCTTCTTTCTACAGTTCTATGCTGTCCCCGGTTCCATTTATAGGAGGGAGAAAAAGGTATGCATGAAGAAAAGGAAAGTTCTTCCTTCCTAATCTTGCTAAATACTGGCGACGTTCACCCTTTTTTACGAAGTTATTTTGATATCACGCTCCTGCTCTTCCTCGTGCCCTCTGATGTTGGGGACTCATAACTTGTTATGGGAGTGACCACTACTATTCTTCAGCGTGGTTAGAGAGGGGAACACATTTCCCGCACACCCTTTTCACTCTCTCCCCTTCCGAATGTATCACTGAAAATTCATAATTAAATATGATGGTATTAAAAAAATCCACTTTGAGGCGCCATAACTTTGTAACCGCCGCAAGTTTTCATTCATTTGGGCACTAGGCGTAGAACAGCAGAGGACGAGCGCGAGCGTCTCGGAAAGTCGTGGGGACCTAAAGCGCATTTCAGGTAACCGCAAGCGATGGCGTGTTCTTGTGGTTGACGCGCTATACCCGACCAAGGGGTGAAGGGCAACCATATATATAAGTTTTTATTGGAATTCCTTCTCCATAGCATTCCCACCCTCTTCGGGGATGGGGTTGGGGAGGTTCAACCTTTACTTTCTACAGCGATTTTCGTTTCAATATATTTGTTTAAGTATGTATGTATCGTCAAACCTTATTTTTATGAGAAACTATATACCTAATTGGAACCTGTTCCTTAAATGTCGTAAGGACTAGTTTGAACTTTTGTGATGCACATGATATGAGTGATAACCAAATTAGGAGGTTGCATCCATCTCCCTAACAAAATACGGTAAACTTTTTTACCACAACTTTTTGCTTAGAAGAACAAAATTCTTTACCAGAAAACAGCAAGCCAGGCACTACTTAGATAAGATGAAAGGAGTAGAAATTCACAAAGGACCGCTTTGATCAATAAAATCATCAGAGACATAAATATCCTTGAAGACGTCGAGATGAATCCAAAATTCACCAAAAATTCCTGAGTCTCTATGATGAATGACTCAAAGGATGAAGGTAAAATTATGTTCGTTGGAATACATACCGGATAAGGTAGGAGCCGCCCCTTACGACCAACTTTCGCCCCCAATTCCTTTGTGCTTGTCATACTTTCTGAAAAAAAAAACCTACGAAAGCTGGAAGAAAGTTTAAGGCATTTTGAGGTATTATTCATACTTCAAAGTTGAAAACGTTTTCATTATTGTCATTTACGTGTTTTTGTTTGGTGCGTTTTGACGAAGGGAGAGTGGGCTTTGGTTGGGGATGATTTGCTAAATTTAAGATAGAAATGTGAAGGGAGAGAAGTTAATGCGTTTGAAGTTCACAAACTTGAAATGATGATTGCGGTATTCTGTATTTACGTTAACATTTTCTTAGCGCTGGATTGGTTGGACGTGAATAAAAAACGATTTTGAGATACTTGTTCTACTAGTGATGGGATGGCGTTAGAGTTTCATGAACAGAATAGCAATGTAGATAGGGGGTAGGGTAGGTATCAGTGGCCGCTCCGAGGAGCCCAATTAGCGCTTTGGTGCGCCGTTTTGATGCCACAAACTCCTAAGATCGTGACTGTTGCTATAGGAACAGGGAAGCAGAGTCCAGCTGGCTCGGATCTTCAGAGCCAGCCCGTAGCATTCACGAAGGAAAGCAGCTCTCCGACCCTGCAGCTAGAAATATCACTGAGGTCCCCAAAAAATGGTTTACCCAGTGTCCGCAGCCTGACTCGAGCCAGAGCTGGGCAATCGTAGAGAAAGTGCATGAGGGTTTCTCTTCCTTCTCCGCAGCTTCGGCAATGCGAGTTATGGGGTAAGCCGAGCCTAGCGGCATGGTCTCCTATGGGCCAGTGCCCCATGCAGACCGCCGTAATCTTGAATGCATTTGCACGCGTCTGGCACAGGAGCTCTAGTGACCGGGCTATTTTATAAGCGGGCCAAATTCTCCTTGATTTGGCACAGCTTGTAAGCCTTCGCCATCTCAGGCCCGCGGCTGCTAGGCAGTGCGAGTAGACTCGGCCCCCGACAGCCGCCAGCGGAACACCGACTGTATTCCCCGAGGGGCTGCCAAGAGCAGAGCCTTGCCTGGCCAATCCGTCAGCCCGCTCATTCCCCTCTATGTTCCTATGCCCGGGAACCCAGAGGAGAGTGATCTTCAGCGTGCCGCCCAGATGGTTGAGCGTGTCTCTGCACTGCCCCACCAACCGGGAAGATGTCGTCGTTGAGTACAAGGCCTTGATGGCCGCTTGGCTGTCGGTCAGAATGGCTATGTTACGCTTGGGGCTCGAATCATGCTCCAGCCATCGCCAGACTTCCAATATCGCCAGTACTTCCGCCTGGAATACACTGGTGAAACCTGGGAGACCATACGACTTGGATACACCGTGTGTATTCGAGAAAACCCCCACGCCGACTCCACAGGCCATCTTTGATCCATCCGTAAAGAATACCGTGTCATAGTCTTGCAACACGCCGCCGGTTTTCCACTTTGCCCTGGTTGGAAGGTCAACAGCAAAGTTTCTCGTGAAGTTCAGCTTGTGTGTGACATAGTCCGTGGGAGATGCCCAGATTTCTCGAGGTATTTCATCTAGAATGTTGCTGTGGCCGTAGGACTTCGCTGTCCAGCATCCGGACTCACGTAGTCTGACGGCACTGCACACTGCAACATATTTGATGTGGAGGTCTAGGGGGAGGAGATGCAGGAGTACATTGAGAGCATCTGCCGGGCAAGACTGCAGAGCCCCCGTAGCACCTGCACACGCGGTTCTTTGAATCCTATTAAGTTTCGATCTACTGTATTTCCTCTTCAAAGCCTGCCACCATACAATAGATCCGTACGTGAGGATTGGACGCACTACAGCGGTGTACATCCAGAGAACCATCCTCGGCCGGAGACCCCATTTCTTCGCAAAGGTTCTCTTACAGGCATAGATGGCTATACAGGCCTTCTTAACCCTCAGTTCTATGTTCAACCTCCAATTTAGCTTAGGATCCAGGATTACACCCAGATACTTTACATTAGAGGAAAGAACCAATCTTTGTTCATTCAGCCGTGGTAGATGGAATTCAGGTATCCTTGCGTTTTGGTTGGGTTTATGCTGAGTCCGCATCTTGCGGCCTACAGGCACACCTTTCGCAACGCTCCTTCCATGATGTCGCTCATAATGGACAGAAACATCCCTGATACTAATATCACCAAGTCGTCGGCATACGCCACGACCTTCACCCCGCTGCTGTCCAATGTACGTAAAATTTTGTCCATTACTATTAACCAGAGCACCGGTGAGATAGCACCACCCTGAGGCGTGCCTCTGTTCACCGCTCTAGTCAAGTGGTTGCCTCCCAGATCGGACTGGATTATCCTGGTACTCAGCATGGATATAATCCAATGCGTGAGATACCCCTCCAATCCAATACCGGTCAAGGCTTCCTTGATGGCGTTGGTACTGACGTTGTTGAAAGTTCCTTCTATATCCAAGAAGGCAGCAAGGGTATACTGCTTGTACTGCAGCGACCGCTCAACCGTGCCAATTACCTCGTGGAGGGCGGTTTCTGTGGATTTTCCTTTGAGGTAGGCATGCTGGGACTTGGAGAAAGGCGTTCTCTCCATAATCGTCCTTAAGTGAATGTCCAGGACGCGTTCTAGGGTCTTCAGCACGAAAGAGGTCAGGCTGATTGGCCGAAAGTCCTCCGCGGACTCATGACCTCGCCTGCCGGCTTTCGGTATGAAAACCACCCGTGCGCGCCTCCAGGACTGCGGTACGTATCCTAAAGTGATGCAGCTTCGGTAAATCTCAACAAGCCACGGCACAACCCTTTCCTGCTGCTTCTGTAGCATGACTGGCATTATGCCATCTGGGCCTGGAGATTTGTATGCGGAGAAGCCCAGTTTATAGCCCAGCCGATCCTATCCCCGGTAATTACCGATTTGATAGTCTCGCACAGCTGGGGTTGCGGCAAACCCTCCAAGCGAGGTTCTGACTCACAGTCCTCCTCGCTGGAGGGAAAGTGCGTTTGCACCAGCAGCTCTAAGGTTTCACTAGAAGATTCCGTCCAGGAGCCTTCCGACTTTTTAAGGAAGGATGGACTCTTATGTTCCTTGGACAGAATCTTATTGAGCCTCGCGGATTCACTAGTGCTTTCAATGCTCTGACAATAGTCTAGCCAAGACCGCCTCTTGGCGATCCTGATGGCCGACTTGTACTTCTTTAGGCAGTCCTTATATGGCTGCCAGTATTTTTGCCTGTAGCAGATGTTGAAGATTTCTCTGGTCAGCTTCCTGAGACTAGAGAGATCTTCGTTCCACCGCGGTGGCAAGGTCTTTTTGCTGTACTTAGCAGGGCACGAGACTTTGAAGGCGGTATCAAAAGCCTTCTCCAGAGCCCCGACCTTTGACTCCAGTTCGTCTGTAGTGCCAATCCTACCAATTTGCGCACCGGAGAGTTTGTTCTTAATTACCTGACCAAACTTTCTCCAGTCGATCCTCCGGGGGTCTCTAAAAGGCTTGGGAACCTCTGCGGCGAGATCTAGACTGAAGAGTATTCAACTGTGGTCAGAGAAGGATCTCTGGTCAGACACTCTCCAGTCCTCCACCCTAAGAATCCCGTTGTCGGTTATTAGGGTGATATCAAGGACCTCCTTCCAACCGTCACAGTTCTCCGAGCAGGGAAATGAAAGG
Organism: Hermetia illucens; assembly: GCF_905115235.1. Lineage (NCBI taxonomy): Eukaryota > Metazoa > Arthropoda > Insecta > Diptera > Stratiomyidae > Hermetia > Hermetia illucens. The sequence goes on along the minus strand of NC_051849.1, from coordinate 4,785,123 downwards.
TTGGTGTACTGCCCCTGTTACACACCGATAGATTTGAAGTAATAATAAAATCAAAGAATGACTCACCTCTTTCGTTGATTTCGGAGCTGCCCCAAAGCGTATGCCTTGCATTTGCGTCGCAGCCTATCAGCAGGTTGGCTTTCTTTGCTGTTATGGTGTTCGTCAGATGTTGTAGTTCTTCTGGCTGATCGGTCATGAACCATGTACGCCGAGGAAATATACACGTTCTCTGCCCCCACCTGCTCCAGCTTGACCACAACTAGGTCACTGGAACTCAGGTCCGGGCACAGGAAAGCGTGCAGACTCTTCCTCGCAAGAATACATGCTTTAGGTCTATCCTGATCAGCGTCTCCTGTGCTGTGGAATAAATTAAAATATTTGCTTTGGAGCCCTTTGATGGTTCGGTCGCTTCCGACCCAGGGCTCCTGTATTAATGCGATGTCGATGTCTTCCTCTAAGAGGAAGACGAGCAGATTAGCCGAGGCGCACTGCAGATTTATCTGTGTTACCCTCAGCATGATCTGCTTGCGTGGGGGGTTTGTCAGCCCCCGTCGGACTGTCGATCGTCATCTCCTCCAACAGCTTGTTGGCGGCGTCGATTGGGTCAAGGTCGTCGTCCGGTTTCGCAGAACAGAACACTTTTACTTTGGCATTCCTGACTCCGAACCACACTTTATAATCGGCATTTTTCAGTGCCTCCAGGCACTCCTCGTTTATGCGGAGTAGTACGGGCTGGCTGTTTATCTGAGGTTCCTCCTCCTTTATAACAACCCAGTCATCCATGGGAATCCCGGGGTTGTGATGGCGCAGGAAATGGACGAGCTTGTCCTTCTCCATGCGGATCTTCGGCAACCAGATGCGAGCGACCGGTCTCCTGGGAATCTCGTCGTAAGGGATAATCTTGAGCTTAACGCCCTCCCAGGCGTCGCTGATCTTAGCGACACACGAGCCGAGAAAGTCCTTAGAGAACTGGTCCATGCAAGCTATTACGTGGAACCCACGGACCACCTGAGATGAATCAAAGTGGGGAGTGAGTCCCGGGTGCTTGCCTCCGGTCTCCACGAGATGTTCATAGACCATGCCCGACAGCCTAGCCTCCACACTGGTCCACACCTCCAGCGTTAGTTTGCCGCTAGCAGAATTGCCATCCGCCAGCGCCACACGTAAGTGACTCCTGGCCACCTCGCTGAAGGGCTTCGCAGTACGTTGCCCGCCGGCTGACGGTTGCTGTACAATTTCTTCCGTATGTTGCTTGGCGTCTGCGCTCTTGCCCACTGTGCTCCGCTTCTTATCTTGTTCGACCTCGTCTTGAGATCGGTTGCGTTTTAGATCGATGGGCTTCGCCTTCTGCTGTTGTATTCATCAACAATCGCCTGGTATTTAGCGAAGTCTTTTTCATCCCGCTCGTCGACAGTGCCGGCCTCCTTATTCTTGGCAATCTTGCCGAGAATATGCATGGCCTTCTGGTACTGGCTCTTGAGCAGGACACCCGTGGACCTTCGCTTCTTAGCCGGTTTCCGGCGACCGACATTCTTGTCGGTTTTCGCTTTCGAGGGATCCCCCGACGCTGAGGGCTTCGGGTCAGGAGTACTATGTCTGGTACTCGCTACACCCAGCTTGACGGCAGTGGGTTCTAGGCTGGAAGCCACTAGTCCGTCTGACGCCTCGCTCCGGGAGGTCCCTGCGGTTGGTTTCAGCATAACGGTGCTACGGCTGGCACCGACGGCCACTGTCTCCTGGCTGGAGGCCAGCAGCTCGTCCTCCGATGATGCGCCTGGCATCATCTCCTCCTCTTCTATCGTCGTTTTAGTTTTTTTGTTAATTGAGTCCATGTCTTGGTCCCACGAGTAGTCCGGGAAGAATGTCCACCCTGGCTGGCCCGGACACCAGGGTAAGGGTCTTATTTGAAACTGAAGATGCCCAAGGTATTCAGTGTTCGCATACTAAAGACCAAGCTCCCCATTGGCCACGCAGCCCTCGGCGTATGCTGTTCCACCTTGGCTTGGGGTCCTATTAGCACCTTCTCCGGTGCAGGGAGGACGATCCCCGGGCTGTTGCTTCAGTCCATCCCTCCGCCAGATCTACTTGCCCCTAACACATGACCAGCAGACAAGCAGATCCTCGTCAGTTGGATGGGCCTACTCCCAGCCCGGCCCTACACACTCTTGGCCCGCCCGAAGACGGTTTCCAGCGGCCACCACGCGGAGGTCGTGTGAGGACTTGCCGGATTATGCAACTTTAACCTGAAGCATAATCAGACCAGGCCGCCACAATGTAGATAAATTCAAACAAATATTTTCTTCAGTTAAGATATTTATGAGCATAAATGCACATTTAAATGGTAGTTCAAGAAAATGTCTTCGGTGAAAGCTCTGTATATAGAGAGGCGTCTTCCAAAGGGGTTTATTGAGCATTCTTTGCTAATTGTGACCTGCTATTGTCCGGGTATTCAGATAATACCGGAATGCATGTTGCTCCTGAAAACTAATTTAAAGACGGAATGGACAGATTTGCACTTCCATCACCACTTTTTACCTCATTTCCTCCAATAGCTCTAAAACTCTGTAGGAAACTAGTGATCAAGTCTATTCTCATCGAACAGTTGCCAGCGCAAGTTTAGACGATGAGAACCATGCGTTGAACGCCGTCCCTAAGACTGCTGACAGTATCGTCGAAATATAGCATGGCCTCACGATAACAGCAACGCCGAAACACTTGATGACAGTAGAGACTTTCGTTTACTCAGAAGCGATTTTGTGAAAGGCCAGAAAGTCAACTAAGCCGTGGACCTTCGTGTTCCATCTAAGTAGGAAAACTAGAGAATTCCGGCCATGCCGAGTTTTTTGTTGAGGATGCAGGGAGCCCTGCGTCCGCATCCACTTGATGACGGACCGGATCACTTAGGAAGCAACTTACTTCCTCTTTTGTGGTCCACGGACTCCTCTTTTTTGAGTTTAACACACAAGTTTGTCAGAAAAGCTACTGACGGTTAACGATGAGATAAGGAAGTAAGTTGCTTCCCAAGTGGCCCGGTCCGTCATCAAGGGGATGCGGGTTTAGGACTGGTTAAGGTCTGAACTTACGACGGATTTCACTTCAATATAATTCGTACTCATGTCGTGTTTACGATTACCACGATTACCACCTGTCGCTACTTTCGGTCACGCTGCTTCCTGGGCAGAAGTGAGGCAGCGTCTGATGAGTTGCCTTTGCCCTGAACGAAACCGTCAGTCGCTTTTTTCGAAACCAACTTCCTAAATTGGGCGAGGAACATTATGCTACACAGAAGTTTTGTTTTTTGGTTCCTTTCTCTCAGTGGTATGTTGACTTCCGTCACCAGTGAAATACCATACGTAACCAACAACACCCCAGTTCGTACCTATTGAGAAAAATAGCTTCTAGTTGGTCATGGACGTAGACGTGCATTTATCTGAGTTTTCATAGATTGAATTGCCCTACAAGCTATATTACCCGAGTGAATTTTTGGATCATTTCCAATCGCTAGTAAACCTGTCAAAAAGGAGACTGAAAGACAACAAAGAAAGCAAGTTCGAGTTTCTTTTAGATCTTCGCTCAATTTGCTACAAATGGGTCTCAACCCAAACGGCCGTCGAGTTTTGGGCTTCCGCAACCGATTCTTTGCCAAACTGTTGAGATGAGCTGTCAGTTTGTGCATGTATTTGCTGGTCCAGGCTGCAATCTCATGCAAGGCTGTGGGTAAACTGCGAAGCTGGTTATGTTTCATAAACCAAGCCGCGTTGCAATAGCTCTATATTAGATATTCTCCCATATGTCCGGATAGGTTTTATGATTGCCTTGTAAAAAAGGAGTTTGCACTCAAATTTAAGCATAAAGTGTTTCTTTAAAACCGAGTATAGACTCCTTGCTTTAATGTTCATCTGTTGCTTCTTGACTTCAATGTGTCTTTTCCAGCTTGGGTTCCATTGAAGTTGATGGGAGGGCAGGTTTTCTGACGGAGCATGAATGTTATATGAGTGCATTTCTACTCATAGACTTCGATCTTCCAAATGGTCAGTCATCCCTCGATCTGATTTAGATGCCGCTGCAGGACGCGCCGCGCTATTCGGGATGGGTGACCAAAAATGAAGTATCATCCGTAAATGTAAATGAGACTATGTTACTGCTAGATAAAGTACAGCATCGGTCCTAGTACGCAGTTCCCATTAGCAGGTCTTTTCGAAGAGATTATTCTTGATCCCCAGTGGCTATGCTTGACATTATAGTCCTCGACCGCTAAAATTTTTTTTCCAAGAATGCTGAATCACTCAGTGAATTGTTGTATCGTAATTTTAAACCTTGGAGGACAATTTTCGTCGCTAGCTTCGGTAAGGCGAGAAGGTATTCTTTACAGTAACTATTCAGAGTGAAGTGTCTAAGCGGGAATTTGATTAGAATACGAGTTCCAATCTGAGCCTTGTCGTCTGAGTGTTTGGTGTCGTAGAATATAAGCCCTCGGATTCCAAAGTGGGGTTCACTGGTGCTTGACTTTGGGAATTGGATTTAAGAACAGTTGCATAGCTAACGGCGGGGTGATTGTTAAGTGTTGTGGCTGGCATTTGCACAGTCCGAAAGGTGATTTGGTTATTTCATGGATTATCGAAATTGGACTTAGCATCAACCTTACCACATGTAAGTTGGACCAGACAGAAGGCATACACGTCGGCTATTATATCGGTGGACAAGGAGCTCGACCTTTACCCCAGAGCGTCGAAGCCTCAAAACTTTTTAGAACTCAAAAAGTTGCAATTCTACCCAGCTCTGCCTTCTGTCCTCTGTCCTCGGTTCCCTGACCTCTGTCTACTATCCTCTGTCCTCTGTCCTCTATCCTCTGTCATCTGTCCTCGGTCCTCTGTCCTCTGTCCTCTGTCCTCTGTCCTCTGTCCTCTGTCCTCTGTCCTCTGTCCTCTGTCCTCTGTCCTCTGTCCTCTGTCCTCTGTCCTCTGTCCTCTGTCCTCTGTCCTCTGTCCTCTGTCCTCTGTCCTCTGTCCTCTGTCCTCTGTCCTCTGTCCTCAGTCCTCTGTCCTCTGTCCTCTGTCCTCTGTCCTCTGTCCTCTGTCCTCTGTCCTCTGTCCTCTGTCCTCTGTCCTCTGTCCTCTGTCCTCTGTCCTCTGTCCTCTGTCCTCTGTCCTCTGTCCTCTGTCCTCTGTCCTCTGTCCTCAGTCCTCTGTCCTCTGTCCTCTGTCCTCTGTCCTCTGTCCTCTGTCCTCTGTCCTCTGTCCTCTGTCCTCTGTCCTCTGTCCTCTGTCCTCTGTACTCTGTCCTCAGTCCTCTGTCCTCTGTCCTTTGTCCTTTGTCCTTTGTCCTCTGTCCACTGTCCTCTGTCCTCTGTCCTCTGTCATCTGTCCCCTGGCCTCTGGCCTCTGTCCTCTGTCCTCTGTCCTCTGTCCTTTGTCCTTTGAGATATGCCAGAGGTCACCCCGTTACAGAATATCATTGCAGTGAAATTTTCCATGATTTCATAAGATTGACGCTTTTATTGCCAAACAGTGGCCCATTTTATCGGTGCGACATAATTCCAACAAGTTGCTATCATCAGGTGTCGAACAGCAAGGTAGAAACACAGCGTAGGTCCCTAGAATCACCCATAGTGTAATACGAAATGTATGGGTAGTTTAACGCACTGTTCAACTTGGATTGCAAGTATCAATTAAAGACATTGATGCTCTTCACCTGAGCTTGTTTAAGAAATAGTTCAAAGGTTATCATGTGGGTTTTTATACAACTGAATGGATTTCTAGATACAAAGCTCTTCATGTAGAAACTTGAGAATATCCGTTTGACTCCATCGGCTTATAGCTACAGTTTTCGTTCACAAAAGTCTTTCGTTTTGCTTTAACGCTCTCATCTATGTTAACAGTACCAAAAGACTCCTGAAGATGCAAAAGAAGGCCCTCTGAAAATTCCAATGAACAATCATGTCCACAAGATGGAAATAAATGCGAAACAATTCGGCATCAGCGTCAGTCGCCTTAAGACATGGTTCACCACGGCCCCAACCGATACGTCGTCTTCAAGGGTCGCAAGCCAACCAAGAGTAGCTGTCGCTTAACTTATGGCTCCTTTGACGTCGATAGCAACTGCTGGTTGGTGGGGGGCAACCGCAAACTAGCTTTTCTTTTTCTTAGACATCCCCTCTATTATATGCGTTGGGTCATATTTGTCTACAGCCTCCCGTTCTGGCTCGCTGGGTCCTTGCCGTTCTTCGCTTAGTCCATTTCCTAGTGTTAGGAATGAACTTATGTAACCACAGACCACGTGTCCGGATAGTTCAGTGGTTAGAGCACTAGGCTGTAGTATATGCCTCTTAAAGGTACTGTGATCCTGTAGTATACCTTTACGGTCTTGAATGGGGTGCTCTAAAACACTTCAAAGCCCTGATCCAATTCGATTGTTGGGTCACCGATTATTATGATATTATCATTATGTATCCACTGACTTTTCCAGGACTCGTTCTATTTGCTTTGCCAGTCATCATACAACTCTGATCTCATCACATTCCGGCATTCTGCACATCCTCCCATACGCCTTAGATGAAGGTCCTGGGGGCTCCATGCTTGAACCCACAAGGTCTCTGCCGCGATATGGGCACAACCCCTATGAATAATATGAAACTTCTTCAAGGAGCCAACTCAAAATAACGGGACCGAGAACATATCCCTCAGGATTTTTCCTGGAACATATGCTCTCCGATAGCCATCCCCGTTTCCACGGTGCCAGATATCTCCCGAGAAGGCTTTTTGACAAGAGACACATTTTTACTGTGGTTCGAGTACGTGAGGACAACAATCATATATCTTGCACAGCACACTCGTTTCTCGCACGACCATTTTGGATGACTGTCTCATCTGATGTGCTTCTAATAGTGCTGTATACCCTCAGAGCTGCCGAACAGTAAACCGAATTGACCTGCTTCTGTCTCGGTGAATCTGCTGCATCATACTATTTAGAAGCAACCTCTAAAAGGGTTTCGACTCACCAATATTCGGCAATAATTTTGAAAGTGCCTGGGTACATCAGCTGTCTTTTGACACGCCTATTCTAGGTGTTTCCTAAAAGGTATCAATCGATAGTCAGCTTAAATAAAACAATACGCCCAACAACTTACACTTTGAGTGTTCTTCTTTCTTTGGATTGTTAACAAGACTGCTTCCGTTTTCTAACCGGCCAGGACCAATCCGATCCTTTCCAGCCGGTTTTCATCGCTCTCATTATCTCCACCGCATTAACTACCACAATGGAGTTGGCGCGCTGAAATGCATGCTGGCACCCCAATCGGCAACAGTTTGTTGTAGATGGCTTTATACACCTGGCACTGAAGAAGGGAACAAGTTGCTGCCGAAATATCGGTCTTTGCTGAATTAAAAATTTCTATTAGCGCCGGAGACGGTGTTGAATTTTAATTCCTGAAAACTCTATGACTCTCTCCATCATTTTTTCCATTATATCAAACAGATAGGCCGATATGGTGCGAGTTTTCCAGATGGCTTATTGGGTTCGGAAAACCCCAATGGCCTTACTATTGCTCTTCAACATAGATCACGGAGTTTCTTCTCGGTAACTAGTCGAACTGCACACTAGGTGAAGTCCTTGAAACCCTAGAGCCAAGGTTGCTGAATCGGTAGGTCATCGGAAGTCCAGAAACTATTAAGTTGCTCAAATGACAATTTTTTCTGCAGCTGTAATGTTTGCTGAATCCCTGTAAATCCTAAAAACACTTTTTAAGGATATGATATGCATAGGCATAATCTTATCCGATTTTTCCACATACCATATTTTTAAGATTTTGTTTGCACAATAAAACCTTATTAAAATCGGTTCAATGCCTGTCTCCTTTTTTTAAGGAGGTGGAAATCTTCAAACGACTCTGGCCTGGGCACGCCAGAGTCTGGGATTTTTACCCACGAAACCCCCCCCCCCCCCGATTTCGGTTGCCAGGATGTCAATCGGCATCATTTCCGAGAGACGAACGCTGCATCGTCTGAGACGGTCCTGGAGGCAGAACACACCCTTAGGGATGTTCTTCTGTAAACCGTACTCATTTTATGTGTATTGCCTAAAACCTGTAGTGCTTTTCCCCAAACTGGGACTGCATACAACATGATAGAGCTCACCACCCTAGCTATGAGCAGCCTGCAAGTATGCCGCGGGCCTCCTACGTTTGGCATCATCCTTTCCAGAGCAATACTCGTGGTGGATGCTTTGTTACAAGTATGCTCTATGTCCTGCTTAAAATTAAGTCCTCCGTCTATCATTACCCCTAAGTATTTGATGGCCGGCTTTGAAGTCGTGATACGATTCCCGATTCTAATGCAGGCGAAATTTCTTTTGCGGCGTTTAGTGATGAGGACCGCTTCCGTCTTTTCCTTCGCGAGTGCCAATCCAGCACTCCCTAACCAAGATTTAACAGCACTGATTGCTTCGCTTGAGTAAAACTCAGCATCCTCGAGATCCTATGCGACCACAACCAGTGCTATATCATCGGCGAAGGTATTATACATGATGTTCCACAGTAGTGGGCCCAGTACAGAGCCCTGTGGGACACCCGCTAAGCTAACGTACTCTTTGGGTCCATCATCGGTATCATACCAGAGTGTCCGCTCTTTCAAGTAGCTTTCGATAATAGCGGCGAGGTAGATGGGAACACCAATCTTCGCCAGAGACTTTCATATCAGCTTCCAATTGGCCGAGTTAAATGCATTCCTCACATCCAGGGTCACCACCACATAATATTTGCTGGTACAACCCCTTCCGTGAATTGCATTTTCGGCCAAACCAGCAACCATTTTGATGGCATCAATGGTTGATCTGGCTTTACGGAACCCATACTGCTTATCTGAAAGGCCCCCTTAGCTCTCGACGACTGGAAGTAACCTATTACAAATGACCCACTCCAACATTTTCCCCATAGTGTCTAGAAGACATATGGGTCTATAGGAGGACGGTTCCCCTGGAGGTTTGCCAGCCTTAGGCAACAGCACCAGCTTCTACCGCTTCCATGGTTCAGGAAAGATACCCTTCGACATGCACTTTCGAACAGCTCCGCGAACATATCCGGTCTACATTTGACTGCAAGTTTGAGGGCCTTATTGGGTATGCCGTCAAGACCCGGGGCTTTACTGTCGCCTATTCGACTGCAGATCTCCATCAGCTCGTCCCTAGTGGAATCGACGTCAGATTCAGGGGGCGCTGGAAGGTGTCAGCACCCCCCTCTTGCTGAGGAAATAACCCCTGAATCACAGGTTGTCCACAAAGTTTTCGCACAAATCAAAGACAGAATTCAGCAGATAAGTTTATAAAAACCTTTAATTATTTAATCTAATATATAGTTGCCTCCATTAGATACGACTTCCCTCCATCTATCGGGCAACTTCAAAATCCCCCCTCTATAAAACTCTTCCCCCTTCCCCTCAAAGTACGTGCGAAGTGCACTTTGGAGGTCAGCTTCAGAAGTCATTTTTTTACCATCCAGAAAATGTTGGAGGGACCTGAACAAATGGTAATCAGAAGGAGCAAGGTCGGGACTATACGCAGGATGACTCAAAACTTCCCAGCCAAGCTCACTCAATTTTCGCTGAGTAGTTAAAGATGTATGCGGCCGGGCGTTATCATGATGAAAGACAATATTTCGCCTGTTGACCAATGCTGGTCGTTTCGAACGTAGCTGGGTGTTTAATCTGTCGAGCGGCTCGCAGTACTTATCGGCGGTAATGGTCTCGTTTGGTCCCAAAAGCTCGTAGTGTATGGGGCCACGAACGTCCCACCATATACTGAGCATTCGCTTCTGCTGATGAATAGACGGCTTTGCTACCGATGGACCCGGTTGATCTCGATGAGTGTAGGCTCGTTTCTTCGCTACGTTTTCGTACACAATCCATTTCTCATCGCCAGTTACCAATCGATTCAAAAAAGGGTCGTTTTCGTTCCGTAAAAGGTTAGCGGAGCAAATTCTCACTCTATCGGCCAGATTTCGCTCAGTCAGTTCGTGCGGTACCCACTTTGTGCTCTTCAAAACATATCCAAGACGCGTAATGGCTACTGCTACTCCTGATTTTGATACACCGAGATCCTCTGCAAGCACACGTGTCGAAAGAAAAGGATTCGCTTCCAGTTTGTTGCGCAGGATATCGTCGTCAATCGTATAGGGGCTTCCTGAGCGAGGTTCATCTTCAAGTGTCAGGTCTCCGCTGTAGAATTTTTCGAACCAATCGTAAACTGTCCTGCGCTTTACCTTTCCTTCACCGAATACCTTCGACAAATTTTCAATCGCCTTCGGCACCTTCGTCCCCATTTGAAACTCGTACAAAATGCAATGACGAAAATGTACTTTGTCGAATTCCATGTTTATCCTTGAATATCCTTCACAACACTGATCCTTCAAGGATAATTTACCATGCATTTTATAGTTAGGACTCTGACCTTTCCATTGGGATATCACATGTTGTACCTGCTGTTTTGGTTTGTCTGCTAATTGCTTTTTAATTGTCACATTAATATTTGTGCGAAAACTTTGTGGACAACCTGTATTTTCAACAAGAGTAAGAGCCTGGCCCATGCTATATTGTATGACTTGACGACTGCTCGCCCATATCGCCGCTCCACCAATCGAATCTGTGACCCATACACCACCGTCAAGATTTCTGTACGGTTCACTAATGATAGCAATCTCCATTGCGGATTCGTAAGTGGTCTGCGCAAGCAAGTCTTGTGTAACCTTGCAATGATTAAGGTTTATTTGTATTAACCTCATTTTTTCACTGCAGCTAACGCCTTCCTAAATTCTGGGCATTTACAACTTCCAGCAATATGCCGGTTAGCCCTTCCCTCTTTTCCTTCGCACAAAATGCATTAGGGGTCTTTATTGCACTCCTTGGCAATATGTCCTTTTTACCCAGATCTTCGACATCGATCGATGCCGCTAGTGCATGCCTTCGTGAAGTGTCCAAACATTAGACATTTGAAGCACCTTTTTAAAGAGATCTGTTCCCTTAATGGGCAAACAACCCATCGAATCCAAACCTTCCCCACGGCCAACAACTTCTGCGCTGACTCCACTGACAGTCGCATTGTGGTCATTTGAGTACCGCCATAAGCTTTTCTTAGGCTCACGATAGATTCTTCCCTGAATTCCTCCAACTTGAATTGTTCCTTCAAGGCAGTGCAGATCTCTTCTCTGGTGGTTACCTCATCGAGATCCTTGCACTGTATATAGACTTCATGTTTTAGAGAACGAACTGCGACACTCTCCCCAAGTGAGTTTATAACTTGGTTACGATAGCCGTCGGTTTTTCCCACGCTGGATTTTCTCACCTCAAACATGAGATCCCCCTTCTGGGTCCTCCGGATTTTGCTGACACTTCTGCCTAGGTCTTTTAGGTCGGGGTCAGATTTCACCTTCTTCAGTATCTCCGCATATGTTACATGTCCTCTGCTGGAGATTACAATTGCCTCCGGGCGAATTCGCACCTTTGGTTTCTTATTTTTTTTTATTCAAGACCTTAGTCCAACCATCGTTCTTATTTTCTTTCAGTTTCGGTTCACTAGCCGACTTTACTACTTTTGGTACTTTGGGCCCTTCTGAACTTTTAGTTCCGTTTTTTGGACTGGTCAAGACCCCTTTTTTCCTTTTTGGGGCCTGTTGATTTCCCAAAGCTTCTCCCTCCTTGTCTGGCACTCTTTTACTTGAGCGAAGGTCGATGACTTTGTCCTTGGGTGTCACTTGGGTCGCCTGTGGCACTGTTGAGGCTTGGATGTCCGGCTTTTCCTTAGGCTTTCTTATTTCTTCCTGTGACCTATTGTAAAGCACCCTGATGGCTCTCATGTTTTTAATGGCTTGGTGCACGTTGTGCTTGTTCTTGATGAATTCCGAGAGCTCAACTATATTAGTCCCAAGCTGCATAAAAGGTAGTTCTTCTGGGTCAGGGCTCTGTTCTCGGTGAGTCCTGGCCAGATTACTCCTTTTACTGACTCCTTCACCTTTTTTAGTTGCTGAGCTCTTCTGAGCTTTCTCTTTTGCCGGCTTTGATATTGGAGGAAATCGTAAAATTGATGAGCTTCTCCTGAATGGATCAATTTGCTGCTGCTGGAGTACCTCAAATCCGATGGGTTTTGAAATCGCCTTTTTTGGCCAGCTATCTCCTTTTAGCCCATCATTCTTTGCCTTTGCAATTGGTGTTCTTGGCAGAGTTGTGCTTCGTTTGAACACCTCCTTCTCCAAATATAAAACTCTTGTAGTATTAGACGCAACGGTTGTCCACCACCGAGGCACTGCGGTCGAGGGATATCGACGGCCAGGAGCCCGCTTGCTCACTCCTAAAGCCGCCGGTACTGGGGTTCCGAGCCCCTGCACCGTAAGTTTACTTCTTCTCAATTCGTCCATATTGATTTTTATTTTCTGGGTGTCCTTCCCATAGCCATTTTGGTCACCAGAGATGAGATCTGGCCACTCCTCAATGTCTGTCTGTCTGTCTCTCCGTCTGTCTGTCACACGCACTTTTCTCAGAAACGGCCATACCGATTAGCACAAAATTTTGTGAGAAGGTAGGAACTGTGGACCCCCCGACATGCAGTGAGTGATATCCTTCTACGTTGCGATTTAGGGGGGGTCCCCATACATGTTAAAAGAGGGCGTACAATTTTTTTCTTCGAATATAGTCATGTGGGATATCAAATGAAATGTGTCGAAGTGATGATTTCTTTAACGGACCCATTCTCAGAAACTACTCAACCGAAAAATCTGAAAAAATTCATGAAGCTGCCTCTATATGGTGCCTAGGCTTCAAAATACTCTCCATATCGATAACAGCTCAAATTAAGTCAATAATAGTATATTACCAAATTGTTTTTCGTTCATAAGGCGTTTCGTTCACCCCTAGAGTGTTCTAAAAACATTGTCCGTGAGAGTCACCCACACCCTTTTTAATCTCGGCGAAAAACTAATAAAAGACATGTTAAATGATTTGTCTATGATATCAGCAACATTGAAAAATGGGGTAATGTCCTCGTCTTCTATATGATCTCTATTTTAAGGGTGCTCGTCGGCTTTATATTTTTGTAAAATATTTACAGAGCGGATGTTGGAAGAGGTTCACTGCAAAATAAAGGGGAATCCTTGTTTGCAACCTAAAAAAAATATCTGTTATGAAAGAGAAGAGAATTTATTTAATAAAAGTCTATAGTTAGGTAGTTGTTTAGGATATGCGGGATCCAAGTCCACATCCACTTGATGGTGGACCGGATTAAATGAGGAGCAACTTACTACCACGTTTTCCAGTCCATGGATTCCTAGTTTGGAGCATAGCACCCCAAGGATTAAAAATCAAAAAATCAAAAAATGACTGACGGTTTCGTCCAGGGCAGAGGCAACTCATCAGACGCTGCCTCACCTCTGCCTTAGGATCCCGCATATCCTAAACAACTACCAAGCTTTAGCCTTAGTCTAGCTTAGACTAAAAGTCGTGTTTTTGCGATGATAAAAGGGAGCGTTTTTCCACCTGTTGGCACTTTCGGTCACGCTGCTCCCAGGGCAGAGGTGAGGCAGCGTCTGATGAGTTGCCTCTGCCCTGGACGAAACCGTCAGTCATTTTTTGATTTTTTGAAAAGTCTATAATTTGCTCAAAATACTCGGGTTAATTACTTTTTCATAATTAAGGGTTTTTGAGTTTTCTCCCTTCCTTCTTCCATAATTTTTGTTTGAATGTCATTAATGTCAGCTTCAATCTGACTTTTTAGTTTTCATTTTCAGCCCAGCATCCCCCACCTTTAAGCGAACAATATGATTAAACTATCGACTATTAACCCCGATTAACAGACAATCCGGAACGTTTATTAGATCCTGCACACCACCGACCTGCAGTCGGCAATAATGTCCTGCAAACCAGATGATAATCTTGTTCCAACCAACTGATCCCTGCATCATCCTTTTCACCATTTCACAACCCCTTCCTACTCGTATGCAACCGGAATGACTTTTCCTCTTCCGAAGAAAATTCATTATTTGCCAGTAAGGGTGGAGATTTCATCTAATTTCGTCCTGGTCCAAGAAGCCATGGGAATGATAGCAAGTCGTAAGGATTACAAAACAATAAATGATCGGATCATTACTTTCAAGTGCCAAAATTAAATATTGAAGTGTGGCCGAGGAGGGTTGTTTTCAATGTTTACAAGCTTTGAAGTCGGGCACCACAATGGCATAACGTTGATGCACCTGCTTTATTAAAAAAGCAAATAAGAAGGGTCGTAAAGAGGGTGGAAGTTTTCAAGGAAGGAAGATTGGCGTTGAGTGGATGCTGTTTATATTGAAATTAGAGAGAGGAGACATGAATAATTGCACTTGTTTACCGAGCAGGGGTGGATTTTATTAATAGATTTTTATTAATGGATATTTCAGTTAATATCTATTGGTTATATGAATATCTGAAGCGTTCTAATGATTTGCAATGTCGGGCATGTGACGCGGCAGGATCCGCAGCATTCGAAATTTATTTTGAATGTTGCGAATGCGGACAAGCAGGTGGCGCGGAACTCTCCACTCATTTTAGAACTCGCCAAGGGAGTGGAGGATTAGCGGTGAGAAAGTGCCGTTGGTTGGGACAGAAAAGACCGCATGGAAATAAGCCGGTCTCTTCTGTCTCAACCACCTCAGAGGTCGGAAGTGGCCGGCGTCAGTCAAATTTGTTAAAGTTTTCTTTTAATATAATACAGCATATAATACGCTTATTATTCATTGTGACGACTATAAAGAATTAAGACGTGTAAAAAATTAAAAAATACATATAAGAACTGGTTTTATTGATGAAGGGCAAATTTCAAAAAGACGCTTCCGTGCCACGTTGTAGAGGTGTGATATTCTCGCCCACTAAAATCACCTCTACACCCAAGTGCCACTGGAACTTCAGCTTAGCATCTATTCAGGTATCTAATAATCGATTTTAAAATGACCTCGCAATTATCAAACCGCATTTAGATACCATTGTTTTTCCTACGAGAGGTAATAATGACTCTGTCCGCATTTTCGTTTGTCAGGTCCAGTTTAACCATCGGTATGATCTGACGGCATGAATGGTCTCTTTTCCGGTTTCATATCCTCAGGGTGGAACCTTTGAGAACTTCTCCTGCCATATTCTATACCTTCGGTCCGCAGTTCGTTTTTTAGCCAGAGAAGCCTTCTCAAGAGGCAATTCTTGATTAAACAAGCTAAGTAACTAACCATTCCCGTTTAGCCAAAGTGCTTCCAATCTAATCCCAGTTGGCCGATTTAAAGTTATTCTTGAAGTCACTACCACGCATTACTTACCAGTAACTAATTTCATTGCTATGGCTATCACACTGACTGCAGAACGGGCTTGCTGAAATACATACTGCCGTTCCGATAAACCGTGGAAAGCCAGTTGTAGTTCATTTGGACAGGAAGAGCGGCCATGATACTTGGGGTGATTTTCGGCCAGGGTTCTTGTTCATTACAGCTTTGTAGGCAGCACACTACAGGTACAGTTTGCTTACCCCTATGGCCTGGTGCTAAGAGGTGGCGGTGAGGAAGACGGGGCGGCAACCCTGTCGGCCAAACCAAAACCATGTGGGCGAGGAGAACCTCCATAGTGGTGGCACCGGGAGACGCTGTAATCACTTTGGTTTCAGGCCGTGATGCAGTAGGCGAATGCTCCAAAGGCCTAATTAGGGCGATCAGACCCGAGTCTGCACGGGGACTCATCTGAAGTGGCAAATTGGTCACGAAACCTTACCAGGGGTATACTGGTACCATGGGAACCGGGATAGCCCCTGGACTCTCATACTTCGGGTGAACTCCCGTTGTATGTGAGGACAGCTCGGATATTTGCGGTAGGCCCCCTAGTGGGAGTTTCATGGGAGTTGTGGTTATGCTCAAGAGACCTTCGGGCCTAGGTGTGGTGTTGAGTTTCAACACGGGTGCCGTTCTCCTTAGTTCGATAGAGATTTAGGTAATTCTTGCATCCACCAGTATGAATACTAAACCATGCACTTGGTATAGACTGGTACCGTTGTTACTTGTCTCAGTGGGGCTTTGATTGTGGTCACAAAATCAATTCGTGTCTGAAGAGGACCGTAGGATTAAATTTCCACGACGACCAAAGGGCTTAACCCCTATGGCCTTGATAAGGCTACTATGAAGATCTCAATGTTGTCAGCTCATGGTGATTAAGTTTCGCCTTGCGTTTGACACACTCGCAGACAAGATGATCCTAAGGACGCTTTTTCCGCCGCGGTGAGGCGAATTCTCATAGGAGGTGATTTCAATACTAGGGCGCTTGAGTGGGGCAAGCCTCATCCAGACTCCAGAGGAAAACAGATCCTGGAAATGGAGCGAGAATCGGACTCGTAGTTTTAATCACCGGGTCCACACCATCGTTCTTATGCCCAGACTACAAAGGAAGCATCCTGGTAGAACTTCTGCGTCGGAATCTCTAGCACCGTTTGTGGATGGGTGGCGAATTTTAGAGGATTTCTCAGCAAGTGACCATCAGTACAAGCGCTTCCTCTGCGTGTGGAGCGTCTCGTCTCGAGGTTGAACATCGGGAAATTCGTCGAAGCTCTTGGAATAGACGAAGTCGCGATGAAGGGCGCTTTGGGAAGTGGTAACGTTGCAACTGACATTATTGTAAATTCAGTGGTGAACCCGATAATGATAGTCTGTAATACTTATATGCCCTGGAGGGGCCCCAGCCGTGACAAGCCTTCTGGTGGACGGCAGCACTTGCCGACCTATAGAATGAGTGATATAAGCTACGCCGTTCGTCACAACGGCTACACACCCGCGAGGAGGTATGTGCAATGAAAGAATTGAAAGGAGCAGCAGTTGAGAAACAAAAGGCGCCAGGTCCTGATGGTATCACAGCTTCCGCTAACTGCCAGATTTGCTGCTCGGGGTATTGAAAGCTTGTCTGAAGGAGGGCATTTTTCCTTGCCGCTACAAGGTGGCGAGGCTGCGTTAATCAGCGAATAAAAAGGAGACTTTGAGCTGCCGCCTGCATACCGACCACTGTGAATGCTTGACACGGCCGGGAAAGTGTTGAGAAGCTCATCAGGAGTAGACTCACTGAAGCGATCGGTGCTGCCAGGGACTTACCCCCTCCCCGGGTTCAGAGCAGGAAGATTTCCGGTGGATGTTATCATGAAAATCGTGGATGCGGTTCATCGAGGCGAGACATACAGTCGCTGATCTCCACAGATAGTGCTTGTCATAATCCTTGATATCACAAATACTTTCAATTCCGTAAGATGGGCAAATATGCCAGGAATTTTACAAGCGCAGAGCATATTGATGCGATGAGTAAGTGGAGGGATGACTGCTCATGGTACCTTGGTAGCTTTGCGAGCGGTATTTGCTTATCGAACGGTCTCAGAGCCGGCTGTGATCGTGATCGCGGACGTGATCCACGTTGGCCGCCTAAAGCATCTACACCCGCAAGAGCGAAGACTTAAGAGAGGTGGTATCTGGTGAAGAAAGTCAATGAACACTTATCGAGTGGCAGCTCTCTTCACAAAATAAGTCAAAAGGCAGATGGACGGTGCGGCTCATAGATCCGCAGTTGAACCGAAAGCATGGTGAGATTGATTATTTCTTTATCTAATTTCTAAGTGAGTATTTTGATTTTCAGTTTTAGCTGCACAAGATTGGGAAGGCACGATCTCCTGGCTGCGTGCTCTCCAATGGAGTGGCGAAGGATGTCGAACACATCTTTTTCTCTTGTGAAAGGTAGGGTAGTTTCGTTAGCAGCTTTGTGAAGACACGGTGGAGCTCTCTCCAGACAATATTGTTAGAGACGTGCTCAAGATTATTTCTCTGACGGAGTGGTGTTGTGCATTGATTGATTTGGGCTCGACCGGTATGATGGTAAGGGGCTCTCTGAATTAACAATTCGCTTCGTCCTCTCCCCTTCCGTTGATGAAGAGTGGGAGAGCGGGAGGGCTAGCCCGAAGTAATGTGTGTGTGTGATGACAGGGAGATGTCTAGTTAGTAGTCCAGTGGCGGGAGTCCCCTACTCTGTGCGTCAACGCAATTAACCGCGTTACTCCAAACAAAAAACTATTGGCCCGCCGTACCCCTTAAACCCGCGATTCACGTACAGTTTAGCTGTCGGTTGCCCCAGAAGTGCCCGCAATGTATCCGCCCACCAGTTGAATGCATCATCTACGTACTGGTAAGCCGCAACATAGTTAGTTGAGATGCAAATTTGAGATGTGCGAGCGTCATTAGCTATAAATGAGAACATAAAATGTTCGCTCAAAGACGAAATAAACATAAAATCCTGGCTCAAATTCTAAACAAACACGTCTTGCCAGCCGAATCATTATTCGATCATCGGCCGCTGAACAGTCAAAATGGACAAACCAAATGCACCCCATCCACGTTCCAGCCCTCAGTCAAATGCGGACTATACAGACGCAACTGACAGGCAGAACTATACGTGGATGGCGGGATTTAGTTGTGGCGGAGGTGTTAGGTAGGCTTGGCATCTACTGGTGGAGGACGGGGTTGGATTGTGATCGACAAACCAATTCGTATCCGAAAAGTACCGTGGGATTATGCCTACATGACAGTACTCATGTTCAACCTAGGACCTCCATCCTTATTTATAGCGTATGGATGGCACGGATATCCAATGGGGAAGTTGACAAGGGGAAACCCAACCGGAAAAAAGATGGAAAGACACCGCTGTGACGGTATCAATCTAGACTAAGGGCATAGCTCACCATTTGTACTGGAGAATGCAAGACCCACCCCCGAGTTAAAATGCAGCTTCACGTTTGAGGCTCAAAGGTCGCCCGACCCGGGCTGAAAGTACTTGAACCGGAAATTTACCTGAGGCATGCAATTTCAGAAGGCTATCCCGGTTCCCATGATACCAGTAGGGTGCAGGCTTGGGTCTGATCGCCTATATAAGCCTTGGAGCATTAGCCTACTGCATCACGGGCTCCTGGTGGAGGTTTCCTTCGGCTACTTAATTTTGGGTCGCCGACAGGGCTGCTTCCTCATTTTCTTCTCCGCCACCTCAGAGAACCTGTTATTAAATGTAGGAAATTGGAGGAAAAGATCACTGGACCGAAAAAGTTGAAGGGAGCCGAGACTGGAAACGCGCTGAAGGGTTGCGCAAAAAAGGAGACCTAGCAGCTCATTGGGGGTGACTTGAAACTCATATGTGACATGAAAATTAGCAACAGTTGGTAACAGGTTGGCAACATGAATATTTCTAGATTTAGTACCAGCTAGCAGCGCGCAAGGAGGTTCATAAGGATTTAGGTAAATTTATACTTAATAGAGCTGTACTTTTTTAATAGTTTTAAGAGATTAAAGTTGAGCCAAATACAGTGCCCATACAGAGAGCAGTCAATGCGTGGGAAACTAGCTTCCGAGAGATCCGATAAAAACAAGGCCAATTTTTCGCGGACCTTTGTTGTCCATAATTTATGCATCAGAATCAAATCTAGATGATGTTGAACCCTTTTTAGATGTTTCCAATTTTTTCTTTTCCTTGTTTTTGCCATCGTTCCGTTTTTGTAGCAGTCAAAGGTGAAATCCCGACATGATCTTAATCTTGAATCTGTCCTCAAAAGGGTACCTTACACAAAACATAACAATGATTACGTGAGAAAATCAATTTTGCGAATTAGATAGAAGTGTCGTCTCCCTGTGATTTCCAAGGGGCCAGCGAGTTAAATTAAAACATAAAAAAGAAATCAAATGTCCACCGCGAGGTCTTTTCCGTGGGTTTCATTGACAAGAAATACTGATCGTATCGACAATGGAACACAAGCGTAAATAAATCCTGTGGAATCGAAAGACGACGGAGGGGATGCGGATTGGTCTTGAAAAAGTACCAGCAAATATGTCCTGATGATCCATCGTTTTGATTTGTAGCTGCCGGAATACTTTCATCCTGTTTTTGCCATGTTGCTATGAATTTTAATGGCATCAAGCAATTTGACGATCAAGATGAAGATCGGTACTGCGCGGATATTACATGGAATGCGAGGGGAAGTAAGTTTGTGTACGAGCAGAAGCAGTATCTAAAGTGAGTTGCGAGGGTTTCAAAATGGAGATGGAACATGAGCATTCCCATATCTCAGGACTGATGGATGTAGTTAATAACTTTATGTTTTTGCGGATTTCGGTGGGTACTTTCATATTCTTTTGGGCACTTGCGGCACATGAATGATGAACAAGTATGATTTGTATCTACCTACGATAACCGCAAAGTATCTTTCATTAAGCTTGTGACAATAATTTGTCGGGAAATGGTCAAAAACCCGACATAATTCACTTGGCCTTAGTGGCAAATAACGAAATATAAAAGTAATAATAATCCTGGAGCCCCCACTGTCAAATTCGGGTTGTATTCTATCCTTTTATCCGTGACCCGTCTATGTATATGATACATAACCGGATCACCGGCAAAATCAAGAATTAGACCATTCCTGTCAAGATACACGAACGCTTCGGGAGGAATGAAGCCTGTCGTGAGAGTTTTCTCGAAATACCCATCATTTGGGTAGACCCGCTGCGAAACCCAAGGGTTCTCACCATGCCAAACAGATCGCACTATATGATTCCGAATCAATCTGACGATAACTGTGTCGATTCTTGGCACAGCAGCAGCTGCAAACATCACTTCATTAGTTACATAGTGCTCATAGTTTGACGAAACAGTCCTATTAAGCCCCGTGCAAGCATGCAGATATTTCCTTTCAAAGATCCTTATTTTCTCCATTTGGCTAGCACTCAAATTAAACCAGATAGCACACCCGTAGGTGAGCACCGGTCTAACCAAAGTAAGATAGCAAATAATCTTAACCTTTCGGCTAAAATGTGGAGCATAAAAGAGTCTTCCAAGAGACATGAATGCCCTGCGAGCGCTTTCTAGCGCGACTTTAACGTGCTCGTTAAATTGGAGACGCTCGTCAAGACGCACACCCAGGTATCTAACGCACTTCTTATGAGGAATGCGCTCAGAACTATCCTCGTTCGCGACTATGTGGAAATTTCTCCAATTCCTTTTCAAGTTCCTACTGGCATACGTCAAGGAATTTCGAAACAATTTCGAAAAATTTCGAATATCATTGAACATCTTCTGAAGTTCAACTTGCACCTCAGTTACCTTCTTGTATGCCGTGTAGGTTATCAGATCGTCAGCAAAAGCAACCAACGAGCTTTTAGGAGATTTATTAAAATCGAAAGAGTTTAGTAATTCGCCGGCAAATACCGCAAAAAGCGTAGGCGCAGTCACTGTCCCTTGCTGTAATCCATTCATCCTCCATCCATTCTCTGCTAGTAGTGAGATTTCCGTCCGTAATGACAAAGCACTTGCCATACAGCATATCACTACTAACACTAACACTACTACTAACTCATTCTTCAGGAGCCTGAAAATCAGTAAATCCAACCAGAAGGTATCAAAGGCTTTCTCCATGTCTACAAGGCAAGCGCCTACGCACTCACCATTGTTAATCCGCCAGCAAATATCAGACGTTACCTTCGTTATTGCATGTATTGTCGAATGTCCAGATCAAAATCCGAATTGCGCGTTCGGCAATAATTCCTTCTTCTTGATATACCCGTTCAAGGCTTTCAATACCAAACCCTCAAACACCTTGCTGATGTTAGGCAGCAAACTGATTGGGCGGTAGCTTTGAGGGCTGGATGAATGCTTCCCTCTCTTTAAAATCGGGAGTACTCGGACTTTCTTCCATTGTCCTGGAAAGAAGGAATTGTTCAATAAATGATTGAACAAAATGCAATAATTACGAATGGCAATGTCTGGTAAATGCCTGAGGACCACGTTGGGAATGCCAACCATACCGGATGATCTTTTATTGTTTACTCTTCTAAATATGGAAGTTAACTCTACACATGAGACAAAGTAATCAAGCAGATTATCACTCGGTATGGGATCAGCCTGCAACGCAGAGCTAAACTGGAGAACTGGGGTGCGGTTCAGGCTATATTTGAAATTGCGGACATCTTGTTCTACAATTTCCGAAAATCGCGTTGGCTCTAAGTCCGTTCTGGGTCGATGCACCGATTCAAAGTGCTCCCCTATAAGTTCGAGTTTCAGAGCATCATCCATCACGATGTAATTGCCTTGCGCTTCAGCAGTTACACTATTGGTGTCTAGTCCAGTCTAGGTGGAAAATCTTAGAAAGACATGTCCGCCGCAGCTCCGCCGCCCGAACGACGGAACTACAGCGGGCGCGTGTGGGATTCACACCCACTAAAAGCCACCCCCTGTCTCTCCAGCCCCAGCCCCGCGGGACCACCATTAAGGTATTACTTCGCAGGGTAGGTTTGCTCTTAGGCACTCATCCTTCTCCTATTTGCAGCTTTCCTCCTTCTTTGTTCCTTCACCAACTCCTCCTGCATTTCGATGATTGCAGAGCCAACCGCAAGCCACTTCTCCTCGGACTCCAGCATCTCAGTAACCAAGCTCTCCGGGGTCCCGCACCTGCCCAGCACCTGGTTTAAACTCCTTCTCTCCATCACAAATCGTGGACAGTGAAACATCACATGCTTTGGGTCCTCCGTTATGCCATCCATCCATCATCCAACCCAAAGCGGTGCAGATACTGCCTGAAGCTACCACCGTGTCCCGTGAGGAACTGGGTAATGTGGTGGTTAGTCTCTCCATGTTTTCGCTCAAGCCACACCCTAATGTTGGGAATGAGCCTGTGCGTCCACCGACCTTTCGTAGACTCGTCCTATCTGCGTTGCCAGAGATCAAGCGACTCTGACATTGTCGCATTTCTACGATGTGCGTGCCCCTCCATATGTCTTTCATTGTACAGGACACTCATTTCTTTGGCCAGAATGTCAACCGGGATCATGCCTGCCACCACCATTACTGCCTCATCTGATGTGATTCTAAAAGCACTGCAAACCCTCAAAGCCATCCGCCGGTAAACCGAGTTCACCTGCTTCCGTCTCTGAGAGTTTGCAAGCGCCTCTGCCTACACAGGCGACGAGTAGAGCAGGATGGAGCGCACCACTCCGGCTAGCACCAACCTCCGGCAATGTTTCGGCCCACCAATATTTGGCAACATTTTTGCCAGCGCCGTGGTGGCACTGGCTGCCTTTTGGCATGCATACTCTAGGTGTTCCCTAAAACTCAATTTGGTATCAATTATTACCCCCAGGTATTTGATAGCCGGCTTTGATACGACCGTATGTCCACCGACCTCCACTTTTACAGTATTATTTTTCCTGCGGTTCGTTATTAAGACCGCTTCCGTTTTCGCGTCCGCCAAGGTCAGCCCGGCCTTTTCTAGCCAGGACTTTACCGCTCCCACTGTTTCTGGGTGTTTTGCTGCAACAACCACAGCTAGGTCATCAGCAGAGCCGACAATCGTAGTCCCCTCTGGGATGGGAAGAGCAAGCACCCCATTATACATGACATTCCACAACAGGGGACCAAGTACCGATCCCTGTGGTACCCCGGCAATGACAATGTACTCTTTGGGGCCTTCATCCGTCCCGTACCAGAGAGTCCTCTCTGAGAGGTAGTTTTCCACCAAATTCGCTAAGTATCCGGGGACAAAGCCTCCTTGCCCGAAAACATACGGCTCGCAAACTTGCGATTTCGTTGTTCCACCAGTAGTTGGGTTGCCTACTGGGGAGCAATCGCCTTCTGGGCATAGTAGCATCGCATGCTTCCGTCACCCATCGGGTGATTTGGGTGGCTTTCTCTCCAGCCGTACCATTCAGGGATATGTCGGATTTGAGCACCGCGGAAAACGTGTCCCCCTCGAAAGCTTTCACTGTCCAGCCAAGCATACCACCCGGCATTCTGCGAAAACTCTTTTTCGAGCTCGATCAGCCCTTGATCTCTATGCAGAGTGCCTGGTGGTCGCTGTGAGTATAGTCCTCACTGACATGCCAAGCGATTTTCCTGGCAAAAGTGGCACTCACGTATGTCAGGTCCACTATAGACCTCAGGCCCCTTCCCCGGAGAGTGTACGAAGACCCAACATTCGCCAGTACCACGTCCAGCTCCGCGAATGCTTCGAGGAGAACACGTCCCCTGACATTAGTTATTCGGATGCCTCATTCAAAAGCCCACGCATTGAAATCGCCTCCTATTATGATCGGCCAACGTCCTCTTGCATCCAAAACAAGAGCAGCAAGCATCCGCTCATACTCGGTGGAGCATAGCAGCTGTAGATGTGGATGCCCTTCACCTTCGCTCTGATGAAGCCCTCCTCCGGGTGCTCCATTATTTCCTGGAAGGCTTGTTCTCCACAAGTCCACAGCGCTGCTTGGCCCGTTTGGTCTTTGACCCAAACGCTACCACCGCGGTTTCGGTATGGTTCACTTAGTATGGCCACATCGATGTTTTTCTCGCGGATGGTTTGCGCGAGTAGATCCTGCGCCGCCTCGCAGTGGTTGAGGTTGATTTGTATCAACCTCATCTGCGATTTGTGCTAAGGGCTCTCCTGTATTCCGGGCACCTGCTGCTGCCTGCAATGTGCCGATGGTCCACACCCTCCTTTCCTTTGCACAGTAGACAATTTGGGTCAGCTCCGCAGTCCTTGCAGATGTGGCCCTCGACTCCGCATCTCCTGCATTGCTTTGACCTGTCATTTGGGTTAGTGCATGACTTCGCAATGTGACCAAAGCCAAGGCATCTAAAGCACCGTTTTAACGCCACCTGTTCCACATAACCCAGCCTATTCTCACTCTCCCTGCTGCTAACAGTTTGAGTGCGTTCTCCACTGGTAGGCTGATGATGGCGGTTTGTGTTCCCCCATAGGCTTTCCTTAGAGTTTTTACCGCTGACTCTTGTAGTCCGGCAAGATCGAACTGTTTCTCCAACGCTTCGCGAACCTCCTCCTTCGTCGTGATTTCATCTATATCTTTGCAGATTATAGTGATCTCCGGCCTGCTAGCTCTTATGTCGGCTTCCTGCCCTAAAGTCTTCCCGATTTGGCTTAAGAATTTGTCCGCGGTTACATCCTTGGATTTCTTAAGTTCCAACATAAGATCTTGCTTCTGGGACCGTCTAATGCGGCTGACGTTGTCTCCCAAATTGGTGAGTTCGGGGTCTGCCTTCACTTTCCTGAGAATGTCGGCGTATGACCCTTCGCCTCGTTTGGAAATGAAAATCACCTCCGGTCTAATCTTCCTCCGATAACTTTTTTTCCGCGGTTCTACCTTCCTCCAAGCTTCCGCATCAGCCTTTGAAGGTTCGATCCCTTTTCTCGAAGTAGCCACTGCAGTATTTTCACTGGCAGCTTCAGACGTACTTTTCATGAACTCCGCCTTTTTCGGAGTTGAGTCCTTTTTTCTTTTCGGGGTTTGCTGGCCTGTTGAGTCATTCAGCTTCTCGCGCAGCCTTTTCCCCGTTTTTCCCCTTTTGTGTTTTGAACCGGCGTTACTTGAGTTGCCTGGTTCACGTTTCCAATCGGCGACTTCCCCACCCGTTCATCCTGGGCCTTGCCGTAAGTCAAACGGATGCCTCTTATCATGGCCTTTATATTTTGGTGAATGTTCTTGCGCTCCTTTATAAACTCACACAGCTCCATGATCTTTTTACCGAGGGCAGTAAAGGCAGCTCCAGACTGATCATTGCCCAAAACATCGCTCGGGTGAATCGGCGTCAGTGATTCTTCCTCATCGAAGACTCCCGCTATACGCTTCCCACTAGGGGTAGCGATCGTGGGGGCTTGTGCCCGTGTGGGAGGGGATCTGCGAAAAATAGAGCTCCTTCTGAACGGGTCCATCACTGGAGCCAGTTCAAGTTCCTCCCGTACGCTTGTAACATTAGATGCCACAGTAGCCAAGGTTCCCACTACTGAGGCACTGCGGTCGTTGGATATCGACGGCCGGGAGCCCGCTTGCTCACTCCCAAAAACCGCCGGTACTGGGTTTCCGAAGCCCTGCACCGTAACTTCATTCCTCTTCTGCTCCTCCATGTTTGGTTTTATTTCTGGGTATCCTTCCCATAGCCAATTTTTATCCACGATGCGACCTCTTTAACCTGGCCCTCGAGAAAGTGATCCGTGATGCTGAGGTAAATGCAAGAGATACGATCCTCTTTAAGTCCACCCAACTACTGGCCTATGCTGACGATATCGACATCATGGGAAGAATCACCCGAGACGTACAGACTGTCTTCATCCAGATCGAGCAGGCGGACATTGGCGCGAGATCTTGGGCTGCACATCAATGAAGGCAAGACAAAATATATGATGGCAACGTCAGCATCGAAAACCAACCAACCAACAGCATCAAGCTGCACTGGTCAAACAGGAAGAATAAGGATAGGAGAATACAACTTTGAGACCGTTGATAATTTCTCTTATCTAGAGTCAAAAATCACAATCGATAACAGTTACGATGATGAAATCCGCGCACGGTTGTTGTCAGCCAACAGAGCCTATTTAAGCTTACAAAAACTGTTCCGCTCGAAACGTCTCACCATAGGGTCAAAGCTCTTACTGTACAAGACAATGATCTTGCCAGTCCTCATGTATTCCTCGGAAACTTGGGTTCTTAGCAAGAAGATTTACGGACTCTTGGCCACGTTCGAGAGAAGAATCTTCCGAAGAATTTTTGGCCCCCTACATGAGGATGGACGATTCCGTAGCCTACACAATGACGAAATCTATGAGCGATACCATAACCGTCCGGTTATGGATAAAATCCAGCTCAATAGGTTACGGTGGGCGGGTCACTTAATCCATATGGATGAGGATGATCCAGCCCGGAAAGTCTATAAGGGCAATATCTATGGTAGAAAAAGAAAACGAGGCAGACCCTGCATAAGATGGAGCGATGGCGTAGGTCAGGACGCCAGACAGCTTTTAGGGATATCGAATTGGTGGACCTCGGCCTAAAACCGGGATGTCTGGAGTTCCTTATTAAGGCAGGCCTAGACCGGATACCGGTTGTTGCGCCGTTGATGATGATGATTTAATTAGTATAAATATCTTTTTATATTCTTGATAAAAGTTAATTTAATTTCAATTTTAAAATCTTTTCCCTACAAATGTCAGCCTACTATCTTGTGACATTCCTTCCTTAATAATGGGTGAACAGTGGTTTTGTCTGTAAGTTACCAAAAGCCAAAACGCGAGTCCTAAATTAACTCCATATCGATTAACCTTATTAGATCATCTACAGTTGTAAAGTGAACCGCATAAGTTCCCACCAACTACACATTCGTATCGTGAATTTCCTTAGAATCTCGAAAGCGTCGAACTTACACTTTCCGCATAATCTACTGACTTTCTTCTTCTTCGCAGCCTAAGAAAAGCCAGTCTAGTATGTGGTTATGAAGAGCGCGAAACATTTGAAATTTTCCCGATGAGTGTTTCCATACTTTGCGGAGGGTTACACAGAGCATTAGAGTTAACCAACCACCTTGCCAAGGAGCATATGAATTCCGCAAAGAAACAATCCAAGGAAGTTTCCTTGAGATGAGTGCGGTGAAAGTGGAAGTTCAAGCAAGTAGAAAATTACACAAAAGTGAATGATGAAGTTATATTGGATTTATGGAGAGATAAAGGCAGTGGTAAAAGTAAATTAGATGTGGTGAATCGACAGATTTCTAGGCAGATATAAAGACAGATCTTGGGTGCATGCAACTGTAATGGGGAGTTTTAGATTCGGTCCTGACGCTTTCAGGATACTGAAACTGAAAAAAGTCTGAGTCAACAATGAAAAAATAGCAACAATCGTGCCATATGCTGCAGATGCGGGGGGTATATTCCTTCAACCCTGTTTCAAAAGTCACCAACTTCACTATTTAATAAAATTAGAAAATTTGTTTCGCATTCAAAGCAATTACTCCCGAGTAATAGCTGCTCAAATTTAGGGCAATTGCCATGACAACGATTCAGGACACGTGCAAAGTTTAATATGTGCCTTATCTTTGTCCGGTCATGGTTCACCCTCTCCGGCATATGCTCCTTGCCGTAGTTACCCAGGATAATATACGAATATATTCATATGCTCATCGTAGTAGACAATTGCATCCCATACAACTGCTATTATCCCTTGTCTGGTTGTTGTCAACGTTCCTGTTGGCGTTTTTTTTTTAATAAAGGACTCAACAAAGAAAATGGTCACGAAAACATTTCCCTTCTTGAGCACTGACATTAATTTTGGGTATGATGAAATTTTATTTGATTTTATGTGGGAGGACGGCTTTAAAGGAGATGGATTCAAGGGTGAAGGATCTAAAGTGAAAAATTTGATAAGTGTTTCGATAATATTTAAATATTTGGTGCAAATAACGCGAGGTACATTTGAGGGAATGTTTTCCATAAGTTTTTCGCTATTCCTAATGATTTAGATTGTAATGAACTATTATGGATTAGGGTGGTCAAACAACCATCCTGAGTGGCCGAAGACGACCTAAAGGGTTTTGGCTATCCCAAAACCTAAAAGAAATTCGCTAAGTGACCGTGAAGGTCTGCTGAAGGTCAATACTGAAGCTCCATCAAAGCTTTCGGTTGAACCGTTTTTACAGGCCTCTGAGGTAGCCAGGCTCGGGAATGTAGGGGGGCCCTTTGAGCACTTCGATCCCTTACGTCTCATTTTTACAAAATCAACTTGTCTATATCGATGCGTGGGTCCGCACCGGATCTAAAAATAACCCAACGAACAAGGGAATTCGCGACGACCCAAAGAGACAAATAAACCAGAACGCGAGCTAAACCTGGAAAATAAATCGATTAAGGGGGGGGGAGGAGGAGGGGTTTCGTCTTATTCCACAATTTTAGTCTTTGTCCTGGTACATGCAGGAATTAAACATCTGATATAAAAATAAAAATTCTAAGAACAATTTATTCCAAAGGTCACAATAATGGAATTTCCGAAGAACAACTGCAACCCAACTTAGTCACTAACAGATGCACTTTTCTTTTTTATAATTTTGGTGTCTACACCGCCGCGGTTGGAACAGAAGAGACCGGCTTATTTCCATGCGGTCCTTACTGTCCCAACCAACGGCATTTTTCCACCGCTAATTCTCCACTCCCTTGGTGCATTCTAAAAATGAGTGAGTGGAGAGTTCCGCGCCATCTACCCGTCCACATCCGCAACATTCGAAATAAATTTCGAATGCTGCAGATCCTGCCGCGCCATAGGGGAATCCACGGTGGATCACAGCCTCAATCATTATTTCCTCTGTCGCAGATTTTCAATGAGGCGCGGCCCCAGAGATTCCCTCCGTTCCTTGACCTCCTCCGGTCATTATTTGGAGGATGTCCCTATGGTGTACGAATTTGCGGGGTTACGGAGGAGGAGAAAATGAAGTCATGAAGTCCTCAAATTAAATAAATTGTCTCAAATGCATGGTATACGTATTTAAGCGCCAATTCAAAAAAAGGGAATCCGATGAAGAGTAAATAATAAAATTTAAAAGAATTTGTATAATAAACTTAAAATGATGACTCATAAATGTAAAATAACTAATAATTTAAAATCTTAACTTAAAAAGGAAAAATAAATAAAAAAAACTCCGCCGTAGCCGGCCCCAAGCCCGGTTGTGAAAGGAGGAAGGATGGATAGCTTCAGTCTGAATGGCTGTACTCCACCGCAGCGTCTCAGGGGGTAGGTAAGGAAAGTGCAGGAACTTTGCAGTTCTGCAGATTACTCACTGAGGAAGCTATCCCCACATCTGACAGTTAGGTACAACATGTAAATCCATTTAATGAAAAGAAGGAGAAATTTGAGGTCCGGTACGGATAACCGGCGGGAGTCGTCTGACTTGGTTACTGGGTCGGGCTCCCGTAATGGACAGCACGGCGTCGAAACCGCTAGTCGTGGGGCGGTTCGACGTCTAAGTGTCAATACGATCAGGAGCCTTGCTCCGCCGGCAGCAGTTTTTTCGCCACAATCTGTGGCGACCACTTCAGCAGGTTCGCATAGGCAACGGATGAAGAGAACTGTGGAAATGAACCTTTTCATCATCCGCTCCTGCTATGAAATAACGACGGGAGCGGGTATAACATCTAACCGCCCTTGTTGCACCAGGGATTTGTCGAGCGTTCCTCGCAAATCGCGCACGTAACTGTGCAGCGGGTCGCAGACCAGTACCGCTTGATAACTCGCAGCGACGCAATCCTGGCGATTATCAGGAAGCGGAGTCGATGGGGACAGAGGCGGCGGGATCAACAACACCACAGCGCACTGCAGACAACAGTTTCAATACCCGCCGAAACACTCTTCTCCACCGTCCAGCTGCGGTTTCCGCTGAGGTTCGGGACGAATTCAAAAGAGCTTGTATAGAATTCTCGGAAATGGATCCTCTGCCCCCGAGAATTCTATCTGAAATCAATAATGAGATTACCTCTGTGTGCTGATATGTCACTGCTGCAACTACAATCACTTGTATATTTTGGTGAGATTGCGACTTTTATATTGCACGGTCAAAAGATTCACTTTCACGTTATTGGTTTGAGTGACCGAAGAGATCCACTATGGAAAATTCATCAGGAACGTCGGCGGGACTCAGTAAGGCAGGACATTGCTAGGCTGATTCTAATCAGCTCTGCCAATGTCAGCAGACGGGTGAGAAATAAATTGCAGAGGGTTTACAGAAACTATGCCATCCCGTAGTTGAAATTCTGGACACACTAAAACAGAAACTTTCTGTCATATGCAGTCGGTTATGACAGTATGGCGAAAGTCATTCCAGACGTGTCGAGAATGCAACATACGCGAGGAACTAACTAACTAATCCCAAAAGAGTGACAGTGCAGATTTCGGTGACGAAAGCGAAAGAGTATTGGCGTGGACTTTAGGGGTTACCCGGCCAGTATGCTGAGCATGCTGAATGGATCACCGTCGAAGGCACCGGCCATGCCAATACGCCTGGCATGAATTTTGCAGATGTTTACGAAGAGGAAGTTAGACGAGCCATAAACAGCTCAAAGAACCAGGTCTGGATCGGGTGTAGAACTTGTGGTACAAAAAGTTCACCAGTATACATGGTCGGTAGGCACACATGATTAATCAAGCTATTAGTCGGCCGGAGCAATTTCCACCCTTCCTCACTACGGGGAGTTCCTATCTTATCCCTAAAAAGGACACGGAGCAGGACCTCGCGGACACAAGACTGATTATTTAAAAAAAAAGTCAGGCGACGACGGCTTTACGGTTTCTTACCAGGGCAGGGGCAAATCGTCAGACGCTGCCGATTATTTGCTCACCAACCCTCCACAAATTCATCATTAGTGGAAGGGCCAATGCGTACCTCGAAGCCAACAATATTCTGTCCGAGGAGCAGAAGGGCTGCCGAGTTGGGCCAAGGGATTGCAAAGAGTAGTTGCAGGACAAGCAACCTGAGACCAAAGAAACCTCTTTAGTTGCTATACCGATTATGTTAAGGCTTTCGACAATGTCCCGCATCCATGGCTGATCGATGTCCTACATCTATATTGCATTGGTCCTAAACAAATAAAGTTTTTGACGACAGTCATGGAAGGGTGGCACACCACCTTACTAGTACCTTCATCTGAGGGTGCCAATACCTTAGAGTCTATCTATATACGGAGGGGCATCTTCCAGGGGGATTCTTTGAGCCCCTTTGGTTTTACATGGCACTGAACCCACTTTCATGACTACTGAATGGTGCTAGAAGGCATGATTTTGCAACAAAATATGGCCTACTTGCTAAGTGCAAACAGATACACTTGATGTACTTAGATGACATCCAGTTCTATGCTGGTACTGACAACAACGTTAGAAGTCTGATATTCAGATGAAGTTTGGATTAGACAAGTGTCGAATCCAAACCATCCGCAAAGGTCATCACGAGTCGCATGTCGGACATAGCATTGGTGACCTCCCCATCAAAGCTTTGACTGAGACAGACTATAAGCACCTTGGAATTCTGCAAGGAACCAATGTACGAGTCGGTGATCTGAAGGATGCTCTGCTGTCCGAATTGAAGAGGCCAACATCAACCCGGGGGGAGGAGCCTATAGAGTGGTAATGGCTAAGTTGGAAGGAAGCAGGGCCCAGCGGATAAAGTGCCCAGTTTTATTGCGAAGAATAGTGACCACGCTATTCCCACAGCAAATAGTATGGGAAAACTGCTGGAGTGCATTATATTCAACAGGCTGCTACCAATTGTAAAGGAAGTATGAGGCATATCCACACAACCATACGGTTTTCATGCTGGCCCTTCAATGGTGGATGCTATCAACGCAGTAGTCAATTTGGTGGAGGAAGCAATTGCAAGTATAAGGTAGTAGGGCGGTACCAAAAAATACTGTGCTATCATCACCCTCGACGTGAGGAATGCTTCTAACACCATATAATAAGATCCTTAAGCCAGCTGAATGTACCCACGTATCAGGAATTATTTCGTGGATTGAAAGCTCTTTCATAACACCGACGTAGGCCCAGTTGAATATTTAATAACCGGCGAAGTGCCTCAAGGGTCAATGCTGGATCCACTGCTCTGGAACATGATATAGGCTATGTGTTGCGCATGAAACTCCCGCGGCAAGCTACTCTTATCAGCTATGTAGACGACATCGCAATTGCTGTAGTAGACACCTGGAGGATGTTATCTGGTCAAGTGAGACATCGGTTAGGCTGATGAAGGATTGGCTGGTATCAAATGGATTAGAATTGACGGAACACAAAATTAAGGCTGTACTGGTCAGCAGTCGAAGTGTCCACTATCGCTTGACCTAGTTTCTAATTGGGCATGGTGTATACCGTAGATATTTACATAGTTTTGGACATGTTGATTCTCCCTTTTGTCCCGAATGTATAAACGAATACGAGGACCCAGAGCACATACTCTTCGTATGTCCGAGATTTGCAAATGGGAGGGAATAGTTTCAATTTCTTTTGATAAGACTCTTACCCAGCACTATTCCAATGTTTTTCTTGGAATTTATCCTTGCGATTACCGCAGACGCAGCTTTCGCATGGTGGAGGTTTATCTGGGCCATCGGCTGGAGCAGTATCACCCACCTCCTCCGACATGACGCTTTTCTGCGCGTCACTGTCCACCCTAAGCCCTAGAAGATCTAGGTCTAGGTCGTCCAGCTTCTGCTCTTCACTGGACAGCGGGTCTACTTCTCTGGCTGATCCAGTCCTTTCCACCTTTTTGGCCTCCGAGAGTTCTTCGGGGACCTCGGTATGTTTTCCACCCGGTGTCTCCTTGGAGGTGTCTTTCCTCGGCGTTTTTTTGTGCACGTGTACCGATATGTTGCCAAATCGATAGTTGATATGGCAGCTGCGATGTTTAATTGCCTCCAGGGATCGGTCATCAACCCTGATCGTGAGGAGTCTACTCTTACCCTCCACCTTGCTTCTGAAGACACTCCAAAATCGCGTGTGGAGATTCTCATTCGGAGCGATTAGGAGGTCCATGAGATCTTCAACTTATTTTTCCTATTCGCTAGTGTTGATTTGTTTGTCTGCTAGCAGATTTGTTAGCACTGATGAAGGGAACAAGTGGTTCCCGAAATATTGGTATTTGCAAGGCATATAAATCAACACTAGGAAATAGGAAAAACAAGTTTTTATTATTTCAAATTTTGAGGTTTCTGATCCTTCCCGACCAGGTAATTTAGGAACTATGGTCCTAAGTCACTCTACAGTGTTTTCCGTTGCGCAGTCCACCAGTATATGACCTGGCCCAAAGCGTATCCCGGTGAACACAAGTTTTTTTCGTCAGACAAACGACAAGGTCTTCGATAGTTCCCTGCTGGGGAAACATTTTTGACAGTATGATGACGATTCCTGCCTCCACCGCTGACTTATCGGAGTTTTCTCCCCTGTTGGGTTCAGGTTTGGATTTTTTGGGAGCATTCCTTTCATGATCCCCCCTTTCTTGGCTCCGATAAAAATGGCTTAGATCTGTCTTCAGCCTTCTTAAGGGCCCCTTCTGATTTCAAGTCTTCCTTCAGATAAAGCAGGTACCATTTAGCACCTGTGTCACTGAGACCTGTCTCCTTTCTGACGTTTGGTATATTTATCTTAGACGCGCCTTTGCTTGTCCCTGCTTTTTGAGCATTGGTATTTGTTGGTTGTTGTCCTTGCAGTATACCAATGTTGACCTTGGATCTACTGTTTGACATCTCAACTTGTCCCTTCTTGGGTGTAATCAAGTGGCTCTCAGCATTTCGGGGATGTGCCTCCGCCTGGTTAACCAGTTTGTGCGCGATATGGGGTCTCGCTTGTTTTGTAGTAGTTTTCTTTATTTTTTTTATTTTTGTAGTATTACTCATTTGATCAAGTTGATGCGGACTTAGGGCCCCGTAATTCTGAAAAAATAATATTACTCATTTGATTCCCACGAGTATGGGGGCTAGGAGGCTAGCAATGCCAAATTTACTCACTGAGATGGCCAGGTATCAGTGAAGCTCCGTTCGGATGTAGTCAGTTACCCCCGACAGCAAACTATCCAATGCATGATACCCTGGATTGGGAGAGGTGTTTTTCGAGTTTCCAGTCTAGATCCGTAGCGTTTTGTTAATAGTAGTGTCACCCCATACAGGGTGTGGCTATCACCACTCACTAAGGGTCTTGGGAGATGAGAGGCTTGGCTTTTACACAAAACTTCAAAAACTGACAGTAAACCGATTGTAATAAGGATTTCTTCTCCACACGAGTTTTTGTCGTGTTTATAGAGGAGGAACTCTTCTTTCCTTACCCCCAACACCCCACTCCATCCGGAGGTTGAAAATTCGACTATCTGCATTGTGCCAAGGTCATTTTCAAGTTTCTTTTAGATCATGTCCTGAAAGTCCTGTATTGCCTCATTCAGGAGTAGACGATTTCGTGCACATGCCTGGTGTTATGTGATTACTCGGCGAATCTTTTCACTAAGACTGTCATCGCTTACACCATCACCATTTTTTACCCCAGATAAGTCTAGCAACACAGAAATAGTGAAAATAGTTTTTATAGGGTTTTCTATGACACTCTCCTTTCCGGTCTGTAAAATACTTGTCTAACTATGCATATCGTTCAGGAACTGCTTTGAAAGCGTCCTAGAGTAAATATTCATCAAATGTTGTTGGGAAGGACATGATTTTTGTATTCAACTCTGGACGCTTCCTTAACCAGCGTTGAAGTGATTTAGCCTCTCATCTTCAAGTGCTCCGCCTTTAAAGTTATGTTCTCTGCTTGTAGCCGACTAGAATTTCACGTTCCATTTTCCGCTCAATGTTAGCTAATTAAAAAAAAAACTCCATCCCTTGTCATGGATACCCGCTTGTGCGAAAAGAAACTATTCGCGTTTGTAATCTCACAAACCAACTCCTAACGAGTTAGTACCACTTAAAAGAGACTAAACTGAAAAGTCAGCAGAGTTAACTCGTGAATGAAAAAAAAGATAACACAATTAAATTTATGGTAATAAAAATGCTATACGAGTAATAGTGATGTGTCCTTTGGCAACCGGTTGCGGAGCCTAAGCGGAAAAGCTGGCCCTGGCACCAGAAGCAGTTTTAATTTCCTCTCCCATCGCCCGACGGACCCGTTTATTTATTCCTTCAGTATCTAATGGTGAGAGATGGATAGGAG
Source organism: Hermetia illucens (assembly GCF_905115235.1). Classification (NCBI taxonomy): domain Eukaryota; kingdom Metazoa; phylum Arthropoda; class Insecta; order Diptera; family Stratiomyidae; genus Hermetia; species Hermetia illucens. Next base: position 4,749,578 of record NC_051849.1, on the reverse strand, counting down.
CAGAGGGACCGGTTTGTACGCTTGCCGCAGGCTGTAAGAAGAGTAGAAGCAAGTTGCGAAGTTGGTGGGTAACGACGCATGCCCATTCGCAGTTGTACTAGAAGAGAGCAATGTTGAGTTTCCTCCCGAGGGCGGTCCCAACCCAAGAGAGCACATCTCACCATCAACGTCCCTTTTCTTTCTTTAGATTCAAAATGCACCGTGGACCCCACTGCCAGAGCGAAGCCATTATATGCAGCCAATGGGAATCCGCGGGGATTGTGAAGAAAACCAGTTTCCCTATGGGCGTTTCCTTCGCTGAGCATTTACGCCTGCCTCAACCGTCCCTCGAGTGTAGGATGCGCTTTGAGTGCAATGAAGGACCGGTTCTTCCTCCTCCTCGGAGCGTCTTGAATGGTGTCACGACGGGGATGATGGCTTAGTGTGCTTGTGGGCGACACGGGCCAGCCCCCGGATTAGATGTGCTTGGAACTTGAGCAATCGGAGCGTCTTGGATAGTCTGCGAGTAGTGGATTGTCGCTTTCTGGTTTACGTGGTGCTGGTAATTTGTGCGGTGTTGGAAGAGCGCGTCTCTCGCAGTTTGCCGGGAAGAACATTCTCTGGACAGTTTCTGATACAGTGGAATTCGCCAAGTGTACGCAATAATAAACACCACATTCATCAAGTCACGAAGCAAGGATAATATATCCTTGGAACTGACGGAAAGGCGTCGACAGGTTATACGTTAGATGCAGCTAGGAGCGTCGGAAAATTTGAAAATCGCGCGAGTCAGTCCACGTTACTGACACATACACACACGCTCGGTTTCAATTGCAGGAATTCGCGGAATTTGGTGCATTTCAAAAGCGAAAAATCGCGCGAATAAGGAAATAATTCAGCCGTTTTACAACAATAAATAACGGAAGAAAACAATAGGAGCACCTGAGCGAAAAGCGAGTGCAATTCAAGAAATGCCAGTAATTCAGTGAACGCGCAAAGTGATTTGAATGTGTCGCGAGTGTGATTTACTGAGGAGCGTCGTCGTCAACTGTCCTTTCAATCATAACTTGTTGCTCGTGAAAATCGTAAATTTTCCGCTACATATTTTCCCGTACTTTACACAAAGTTACAAAATAGTAAAATAGTGGGTGGTGGAGTGTATTGATTTTTATGGTTGTCGGTTGTGCTTTCAGGGTCGTTATTTGCTTAGTAGAATGAATTATTGGCTTACTATCGCAAGTGTAAGAAATTTACTATAGAATATGCCATGCCAAGATAGCAAAGTATCTTCTTGGAACGGCTCTTCATTCTGTTAGAAATCAGTGACAACAATGATTATTTGCAATTTATAAGTCTTTGATTAGAAGTTTGATCACGACTAAGTGAAAGAGTGCTTTTGGTTCAACCTGTTTGGAATCCTGCTTCAGTTGTTCCTGTCCAGGGCTTAGTAAATCAGGATTGCATGGTGAGAAACGAGATATGACTATCTAGTGGAAATGGATATTGTTGGTCTACAAGTTCTTGGATAGTGAGTATAGAACAAGCTTAAGGGGGTCATCCCGTGTGAAGACCGTTTTTTTTTGTCTTTCTTTGAAAAATTATTTTGGAGGATTGGATAAAGATAGAAACGTGAATTTTTTCACCATATGTTTATTGATATCTCTAGTATATGTGATAAATTTTTCAGCTTGATATCGTAGCTAGTTTTCGGAATACGTGCCAATTTATGCACCCATCTCCAAAAAAAGGTGTTTTTCTGCTGACACGCTGCGTTCATCTGAGGAAAAAACACTAAACGGCATTTTAATGTGGACAACATTCCACGATCCGCAAACTAGGATAATTAGAAAATATTAAAATGTAAATTTTAGGTGGGCTTTTAAACTTAAATTTTTAGATTTTGGTATTTTTTTAAGGCTATTTTTAAAAAAAAACGACCCGTCCGATTGTAATTATCCTAGTTTGCAGACCGTGAAATATGTATTAAAGAAATCGTGAAGATTTCAAAGAATTTGGTTGGATAGATTTTGAGCTATGGTGGCAGCCGATTTTCAAGATGCAGTTTCGAGAAAAACTCATTTGAAAATTTAAATGTGATTATCAACAGTAAAATTTGAACTCACCATTAATCTGCTATACCTGGTACATAGAGAGCACCCTCTGTTTCTTCAAAAAGGTCTTGTAAGGCCGATTGTTGCTCTCTGGTTTCAATTCTGGCTCTTTTAGCGAGGTCATCGTCGTTCGGACCGCCAAATTCGCGCTTCATTACGGCGGTCGACATAAACCTGACATATGTTACCAACTTGACATCCCATTGTCACTAGGATTTCGAGAATGCCATTGAATCCTTCATTGAAAATAATGACAGCCAGAAAAGTGGCTATTTCTACGACCTTGGCCTCAGAATGAAGGTGTTTAGGAGCGAAAGTCCAGATCAATGCATTTAACGACTCTCTCTGCTCCTAAACATCTGTTCAAGAGATCATCTCGTGACAAATCTTCGTAGATTGGTTTGATGACTGTTTGAACTTCTTCAGTCAAAGGTGCCTTCTCGTGATGGAAACTATCCAGTTCTCCTTTAGCTTCCGCTTTGCGCCATTTGCACCAACTGTCCTCGCCTGCTGGACAATTTTGATGCTGAAGATTTTCGTCTGTAGAACATTTGTGGAAGAAAGTTGTCCAAATTTCTTGCCTCATTCCTTCTGTCGAATTTACGTGTCGACGAATAGCTAGTCCAAAAAATGTAGTGAGGTCGTTAATAATCTTATCAGTAAGTTTTCCAGCCCCTTTCCCACCAAAACCTTTGTGATTCTTCTTTGCATTTCTAGGCCGCGATCCTATTCTTTTCTCGACATGTCCTACGCATTTTATTATTTACAGAAATTTGCAGAAATACCGAAGAAAACTCCTTTTTCTTTTTCTTCAGCCTTTGTCTCGTTCACAAGCGTGGTCGCTCGTCGTGATCGGTTTCGCGATTTGGCTCTATCGAATGCCTGATCTGGGTGCAATCTCGAGGCTTTCAAATCCCCATCCAGCGTATCAAGCCACTGTTGTTTAGGTCTGCCTTTTGGTCGTTTACCATCGACTTCGATGTTCAGACCAATCTTGGCAAGTGAATTCTCGTTGGCACGGATTGCGTGACTATACTATCGAAGACGCCTCTCTGGCAACTTTTCACGATCGGCGCAACCCCATAACGATCGCGGATATCCTCATTTCGGATTGTCTGAGGACCTGAAAAAGATCCAAGCCATGCGAACCACAGGAGAGACAAAATAAGAAGAAATTTACAGATAAAGGCCAAGCTAGAACGTCCGCCAAATTGTGGGATACAGTATGAAGAGGTATTAACTGATTTCCACCCCATTTCCTAACTTGCGCTGAATGTAAAGATCCTAACGGACGACGGAGTTTTTGAGGGGTGAAAAACATTAACAGCCCATCAAGACAACTACCCCTGCCAAACGAAAGCGTTTTCTGATGGGTTTCTTCAATGTTTGTATGCTTCTTGGTAACGGTGTTGAGAATCCCAGAATGCTTCCTTTTCCTGGAAATTCTTCGCGTTCACCGTGAATCCCTTACAGAGACAGCGACCATGGATAATCTTCAGAGTTGCGCTTAACTGGTTCGCAAACTTTCGATAATAATTATGTTGGCAATGATTGTGAAAGTGGAGGATGTGCAAATTCTTCAGTTGAAATCTGCTCGAAGTATTCTCGCCATCTATACATCGCGGCTCGACGGTTGGTAAGCAAAGTACCGTTTTTGTGATTAACGCAACAGAAGTGTTCGATAACCTGTGTGCGTTCGTTAGGGCTTTTGGCAGGTCGATACAAATCTCTCTCGCCATCCCTGAGTGTCCAGTTTATCGTAAAGATCTTTGTAATGGTCCGCTCGGGTGACAGCGACTGTTTTCTTTTGCTTCCCGGTTGGCATTCTTATAAATTTGCCGCTTTGTGGATCGTGTCTTTCATTTGGTTCCACGATTCTTCCACTTTCGTCATGGTTGGTAATCGCGTGAGTGAGATCATTTCTTCTTTCTTCTCACGGGCAGTGCGTTCCTCACGCTGTTTATCGGTGGCTTGATTCGCATAAGGTCAATCAACGGCCGATGTTGAGGTGCGATGGTCTCACAGCGAACGGCTTTGCAATCAGTGACAGTGGTAAAATGTCGGCGTCTTATGAGAATATAATCCATTTGCGTTTTACTGCTCCCACTATAAAATGTAGGAAGATGGGACAATCGTTTGATGAACCATGTTTTCATAAGTACAAGGTCATGGGTGTCCGCAAAATCGATTATATGCTCGCCACTCTCATTGCGCACTCCTAACCGCTTTTCCCCGAAGGCATCTATCACCGTCTGCCTTTTCACCCACATGACCATTAGGGTCGCCGGCAATGATGATATAGTCGTGAGAAGGCACGTGAAAAGTCTTTTCTCGAGAAGTTGCCAGAAGGCATCTTTCTCGGCATCAGGTCGACCTGTGTGTGGTGCGTATGCGGTGAAGAAGTGAATAGTGCGATATAATGGGGAACTTCATCATCCGATCATCATATCGTTCGACTTCTTTAATGGCATCACGGAAACCCTCTAAGATCCCAATATCAACACCATATTGAGTTTGTGGGCTACCAAAATAGAGAAGTTTATAACTATTTTTACCACGACCGCGTTCAATGTCGCAGCTTTTGTCACCAGACCATCGGGTTTCTTGAAGAGCGCAGATATCAAGTCGCTTTTTCCGAATGGCTCTTGCCAGTTCCTCGATCTTTCCAGTTAGGGTGCCAACATTTAGCGTGCAGACACGTATTTGTTTTGTTTTGACTAACTTACTTACGTCCTAACGCCGTCCATGCGTCAAGAACCCTTGCGTATTTCTCGAAAGGATCGGCCCGTCCTATCGATCCTCTTGTTTCTAACGACACTGTATGCATTTTTTTGGTCGGCCTGTCTTGGGACCTGTCACCAAGAGATATCAGGTAGGATTTAGCATAGTGGAACAACTCCAAATATACTCTATTTATCTCTTTAGTACAAAGTATGTAGCCTCAAACCCTCCTCCTTTACCTAGGCTTGGGACCAGCATACTATGCTAATAGTGCGGCGGAGTTTAATTGTAACATATATATGCACCTTAAAAATACATATCGTTTGATACCACACGGCTGTATATAGTATGTGTGCATGAGGGCATAAAGGACATTTTTCCAATTTTATACATTTACCATTACAACTGATTAATGCTTAATTTCACATCTTTACAAGTTTGTCAGTTCTTTGCACTAAGCACTCCTATAGACTGTTTTCGTGGTGTGTCCTTGTTTAAGAATTTGGTGGCCGTGAAAACTTATTCAAAGAAAAATATTTAATATATATATAGTTAATGTAGTGTAAGATATACTGGTATAGTTACGCATTCGAAGTATGCTCCCCTAGGACCAATACCTTCTTCACATGTTCTTTCTTTTATGAGGGATTCGTCAGTGTATCGTGTAATCAGTTGCTGGTTTAAGCCATAGTTCTTTTCGATGCCCAACTTCTTCTCGAATCGAAACTTCGGTGTCGTGTCAGGATATCGCCTAGAAAGAATCTTAATCTTCTTTCGGTTTATGAACCTCTTCGCCTCGGTGGTAGTCCATGGACATTATGAAGATTGCCCTCCTTGCCTGCATTTGTAAGTGAAGATGATTCAAACCCAGAATATCTTCAAGGGATGCCGTTGGACGTGCTTTCATTGTCGCAGTGATACACCCATAAACTAGTTCTTCCTAGCGGTTTTGCATAACCAGATTACCGCCTTATAGGTAACTATTAGTCTTATTATTTTAATATATATCTATCGTGATCTCTTCGAAAAGCATTCCCATTTCTTCCTTAATAATTGCCTTCCATTTACCGCAGAGCCAGCGTTTGTAATGCAAAGGTTTACTTGTGTTATCTTAGAGTTGCTCAGTGGTTCCACTAATGTTGGTGCACTTTTCAGATGTCGAAGTATCGTCTTTTTCTTCTGACAATGCAGTTTTTTGTAACTTGCTGCCCGCTTTGAGCCAGCCTCGGCTTTCGGCCACCATAATCTCCATGATTGCTTCAGCGATCTCGGTTTCTCTTTTTACACATAAATGGGGATTTCACCGAACCTATAGTTAAAGCCATAAACCCCACGGCTTTTAATTGCTCCAGGAGTCGGCCACCTACCCCGATAGTGAGAAGTTTTCCCCTGTTCTCCGATTTGCTCTGAATACTCTTCATAACCATATGTGTGGACCCTCATTTTAGGCAATTAAGGGGTTCAGAAGCTCCTCCGGCTCTCTCAGTGTGGATTTGGGGAGGTTGACTGTCACCATACGTGCCCGTGTTATATCATCGCAATTCCGCTTCCCTCTAGCCGGTCAATTTAGAGACTCTGATCCTAAAATATTCTACCGTGTGTTGCGCAGCCTATCCTGGTATACACAAGCTTGGTATTCCATCCGTTACAATCTGCTTGACGATAAGGTCGTGAGTGCTTTCGTGCTCCTTACGAATGCTCCGACAATGATTTACCTTTCACTGGGCTGGGCTCTTGGATTCTCCCTTCACCTCTAACCTACCTGAGTTTGAATTTTTGATTGTTGCGGACATTTCTTCTTGTGGGGTGATATCAGCTGCCTGGCCTCGTTCAGTTCCGTTTAGTGTTAGTGTAAATACTTTTTAGCCCATGCTTTACAGTGTGTTACCCTCCTGACGTCTAATCCCTCAACCTCAGACGTATTTTTGCCGGTCCTTGCCTTCTGATCAAGAACCTTAGTTGGCTATGGTCTTCGCAGCAGGCCTGTGTTGTGCTTGACCCCGGTGCCCAACTTCCCGAGTTCACTTTGTGGCTATTATAACCTAGCTTCGTCTGTTGGACCAGTTTTGTGGTTTGGGGTCTAAATTCGTTGTTGTTATTTTTTTGTGTTTTTAATTTTTTTAGTCATTTGAAATCCCATGAAGACCATAGCTTTCCCTCCCTCCTTCAGGCTGAAAAATTATCAACAAGAATGCGTTAATAATACTATTATAATTACGAATCATCCCACCTATTTCAATAAGTAGTTCGCCTTCATTCGAAGTAATACATGTAAGGAAGAGCATCGTGCAATACTGTAGGTTTCACATGAGATGGGTCTGAAGGATCTTGTCAGTTTGCCCACTGCCATGCTCACCCATATGGTCTTATTGGACCAAATTATCTTAAAACCAATGAACAAATTTTGATGTGATTAACAATAAAGTAAAAATTTGAACTTGTCGAATTCCAATCTCTATTTTTTAAAAAAAAACCGTCCGTTTTTAAGAGTTTTTGGAGAAAGTTTTGCTTTTTTCTTCTTCACAAAAGTATCGAATCCAAAGTGTTCCAATGCTCTTTGAATCGTATATTACCAATGGGGGTGCTTACAAGAGCAGTTGCTTCTTCAGCCCATTTTAGAAGAAAGAGCCGCTCAAAAAACCCCTAGGTGATGTGTGAAACCTCGTTTGTCAATTGGCGTAATCTTTTTAAAACTCCCTTTTTTTGGCGTGGGAATTTAGGACGGTTTGGTCGGTTTTTGACCAATCTGCAATAACGTTCTATTCCGTTTCTAGCGGATTTCTTGTGGGTTGTGATAGGATCATTTAAAAGCCATATGTTCCCATGGATCTGCTGAAAATCATTTAAGGATTTTTTCTTCAGCAAACTGGAAATTGTGCCTGTCATCAGTGTCCTGGGAGATGTGTACTATCCAAAGGATTCGGAGAAGAGCTACTGGAAGTTTGCGGTATGATATGCAGAATCGAAACTTTGGGTCCGGAATGGAAACTTTGCGTCCAGAAGTCAAACGTCTTCCAGCTAGTGGTAAAGACAAGGTCGGATACATTTGCTGAGTTGTCCGAAGTATGCATTACAGCGAACATTTTCTTTTGGTATCCAAATTTCCTAAACCTCCAACTTAGCATTGTTTTATTGAACTGGATGAATCACAGTCCTGGATTGCTGTTGGCCTAGAAACTTTTGAGATTGTCAATTTGGTTTCCGTAAATCGATCTCACTTTCGAAACTATGTGGCTTGCAGGAATGCCACAAATTCGGTTAACTTGAATCAAATCGTGTGTTCTTTAATGACGATTGATATTCCTGCCTCTGGTTGGGTTTCACAGCAGCCACTCAGAAGAAACACGGCTTTGGCGTGATACTGATGATGGGCTCAATACACATTTTCCCCGCAGATATCTCACTATTGCGAAACGTCATATACAATGACGCCAAAGGTAGCACTGGTTATGGTGACAAAACATCTTAAGGATGTCGAATTGTGCTCAAGTGAAGATAGTAATTCGCGGGGCAAAAAATGTTAACCAAACTTAAAATTCTACCGAGGATAATACCAAACTCAGGCGATGTGCGCTGAAAGTAGATTTCCGAGGTCTGATAGAATGGTGCGCCGAGTCCCTTTGTCATATTGAAAAGTGAATGTTTTGTGGTGATGAACACGAAACCTTGTTCCAGAAGCGCCCAGCTTCGGGTACCCCGACTTGTTTTAAACTGCCTTTTGCCAGCTAAGCAAACCGGTAGCAAAAAGGATTGCTTTTGCGTGGGAAGCTGGTATGGTCAATTTTTCGTCTTTAGAACCGCCCTTAGTCGAAAAAATTAACTTTTGGGCAATAATGTCGGCATTCTATTCTTCGACCCAAGCACCCGCTGCTTCTTACAGGAATCAGGAATCCTTCCTTCCTTCCGAAAGTTAGGTGTCAACCAAAAATCCACAAAGAAGTAGAATAACTAAGGGAGATAATAGCAGTTACGAACTCTCCAACGTACAACATAACCAAATGGGTGGTATGCGAAATACAGAAAATTTGTAATATTTCAGCACCACAACAATAAGAAACGCAGCAAAAGTCGTCGAGAGATTGAAGGAGTGCCGTATAGAGGACGACGAAATCTTGGTATCATACGATGTAAAGGCAATATTTCCTAGAATCCCGGTGAAAGGAGCTCTACGAAAGCTAGAAGGATGGATCGAACAGCACGATTGTACTCCAGAGGGTAAAGGAAGGCCAAACTGCATATTGAACTAGCGGCGACATGCATATCAGAAAATTACTTTACTTTTAGGAATGAATTTTATAAGACGACCAAAGGGACAGCGATGGGTAACCCATTATCCCCACTATTAAGTGAAATTTTCATGGCAAGCCTAGAAAGGAAAATGATAGGGCAGATGGTCAAACCGACATCAAAATACTAAAGAAGAATAACAGCTTCGACATATATAGGAAGCCATCGAGTACACACCGTACCGTCGTCAGGACGTATAACCACTTACACCAGCATAAAGTGGCCGCCGACCGATCCATGGTGTACAGACTTTTGTCTATACCTCTTACCAAAGAAAGCTTTGAAAAAGAAAAGTCATACATTGTGGATACAGCCACTAAGAATGCATTTCAGACAGTTCTAATCCCTAGCTTAATAAAGAAGATGCAAGATACGAAGGAACAAAATCGCCTAACAACTTTGTTCGAACAAGGGGGGATGAAGATGGAGACATAACGAGCAAGGGTAAGGTAATAAGGGTTGGGATCATCCTCATCCATACGGATTAAGTGACCCGCCCACCGTAACCTATTGAGCCGGATTTTATCCACAACCGGACGGTTATGGTATCGCTCATAGATTTCGTCATTGTGTAGGCTACGGAATCGTCCATCCTCATGTAGGGGGCCAAAAATTCTTCGGAGGATTCTTGTTTGTGTTTGACCAGTACGGTTTGATGTTGTTGGTTGATTCGTCTTCGGTGCTGACGTTGCCACCATATATTTTGTCTTGCCTTCATTGATGTGCAGCCCAAGGTCTCGCGCCCATCGCCGCCTGCTCGATCTGGATGAACAGTTTATACGTCTCGGGTCGTTCTTCCCATGATGTCGATATCGTCAGCATAGACCAGTAGTTGGGTGGACTTAAAGAGGATCGTACCTCTTGCGTTTACCTCAGCATCACGCATCACTTTCTCGAGGGCCAGGTTAAAGAGGACACATGATAGGGCATCTTCTTATCGTAGACCGCTGTTGATGTCGAATGGTCTTGAGAGTGATCCTGCTGCTTTTATCTGGCCTCGCACATTGGTCAAGGTCAGCCTAGTCAATCTTATTAATTTTGTCGAGATACCGAATTTTCTCATGGCCGTGTACAGTTTTACCCTGGCTATGCTATCATAGGCGGCTTTAAAGTCGATAAACAGATGGTGCAACTGTTGCATCGCTTGCCGCAGAGAGAAAATCTGATCTGTTGCTGATTTGCCTGGAGTGAAGCCTCTCTGGTATGGGCCAATGATGTTCTGGGCGTATGGGGCTATCCGGCCTAGCAAGATAGTGGAGAACATCTTGTAGATGGTACTCAACATCGTGATACCTCTATAATTGCTGCACTGTGTGATATCTCCCTTCTTATGTTTGTGACAGATAATGCTTCGTTACCAATCGTCAGGCATTGATTCGCTGTCCCATACCTTGAGCACAAGTTGATGAACCACTTGGTGTAACTGGTCGCCTCCATATTTAACCAATTCGGCTGTAATTCCATCGGCTCCTGGCGACTTATGATTTTTTAGCCGATGAATAGCATGGACTGTTTCTCCTAAACTTGGTGGTGGCAGTATTTGTCCGTCGTTTTCAGTTGGCGGGACCTCCAACTCACCGATGTTCTGGTTGTTCAGTAGCTCATCAAAGTACTCAACCCATCGCTCCAATATGCCCATTCTGTCGGATATCAGATTTCCCTCTTTGTCTCTGCAGGAGGAGCATCGAGGTGTATAAGGCTTCATCCTGATGGCTTGTTGGTAAAACTTCTGCGCCTTGTGCGGTTGCTCCCTGTACTTTTCTAGTTCACAGACTTGTTGGTTCTCCCAGGCTTCCTTTTTCCGTCTGTGAAGTCGCTTCTCCGCTCGACGGAGTTCGTGATAAGTCTCTGCGCGTGCCCGCGTTGGTTGAGAATGCAACATTACTCGATATGCGGCATTCTTCCTTTCCGTTGCTAGCTTACATTCATCGTCAAACCAGCCGTTCCGACTTCTTTTGCGACTGGGGCCAAGTATGTTTGTGGCCGTATCCATAATAACGTTCTTCTGGTGATTGTGAAGATCATTTGTTGATGCTTCATATCCAGGTCCTCTGTTGACTGCGGTTATTGCGGCATCCATTTCCCTCTTATAGGTGTCGCGGAGGGTTGTGTTGTGGATGGCTTCAGTGTTCACTCTCACCTGATTGTCAGAGGGGATTCTAGCTGGTATGATTATTCGAACTCGGAGCACGATGCCAACGAGATAGTGATTCGAGTCTATATTGGCCCCCCCTATATGTTCTGACATTCATCAAGGCTGAGAGATGTTGGCGTTCGATCAACACGTGGTCAATTTGGTTGAAAGTGGCCCCGTCTGGAGAGACCCACGTATGTTTGTGAACCGCTTTCCGCGCAAACCAGGTACTTGCAACAACCATTTCGTGTAACCCTGCTAATTGAATAATCCGCAGTCCGTTATCATTTGTTTTTTCGTGTAAGCTATGGGAACCGACGTATCGCCTGAATACGGGCTCCTTCCCTACTTGGCTGTTAAAATCCTCAAGTATGATTTTGATATCATATTTGGGACAGTCTTGGAGGGTTCGTTCTAGTGCCTTGTAGAAGGTATCCTTCTCCGACTCTGCAGTCTCCTCTGTAGGGGCGTGAACGTTTATGAGGCTTATATTTCTAAACTTGCCTCGGAAGCGCAGAGTGCATAGCCGTTCGCTTATGTTTTCAAAGCAGATAACGGCAGGTTTCATTTTTTGGCTGACTAAGAAACATACTCCGAGCACATGGTTTACTGGATGGCCGCTATAATATATGGTATAGTGGCTCTTCTCCAGGAAACCGGTCCCTGTCCATCGTATCTCTTGTAACGCTGTTATATCAGCCCTATATTGGGACAGGGTATCGGTTAGCTGCTCATCAGCTTCATCTCTGTACAGGGAGCGCACGTTCCATGAGAAAATGCGCAAATCGTTGATCCGTTGTCGTTGCCGGGTTCGTCGTTTTAAAGTCCATCCTGTCCGAGGCTCCTGTTGTGGCTTCGTAACAAGTTGTTTTCCGTGTAGGGTTGTCAGCCCTACCCAACCCCCAACCTGGAGGACCAGTTGGTACAATTTGTCCCGTTTTAAGGCGCGGGAGACTCGCCTTCATCCTTCTCCGTCTGCAGCTTTTCGTTGAGGAGATCGCAGCGGTCACCACGTGGAGGTGGAGATAGGGTTTGGTAGTAGAGCTGTTGGTGTTGGTTCAGCAGGCATTTCCCAGGTTTTATGCTCCATCGTGGGTACCAATCGACGTTTCGCCCTGGGACCTATACTACCCTTTGACCACTAGATAGACTTAGGCTACTGCAAAATTTTGTTGAGAACATATAATAAACATATTTATTATTTAAGCTGAAAAAATGCCTTAACATCTTAAAAACGACAAACTCAAAGGATTGCAGAGGGGAAAATATTTAAATACTTCTGTTTTGAATTTGGGCGCAGCATTTCTCAGCCCGATGCGAAAATACGGAAAATTTGAAATACGCTTTTCTGGACACTAGATTTATCAAGTTGGTCGAACTCATAACTCGAATAAATCTTAACCGATTCACTTGACATTTTAACTGTTCTTGATTATATTCTGCATTTTTTTTATAAATTATTTTCGGATGATTTGTTTGTAGCATTGTTCATTGGTTTGAACATCGAAGTCGATAGGAAGGCCGACCGTAACAATGATGGCTTGGTAGGTGGGATGGCGATTTGAAAGACTTACGACTCCATGCAGATCAGATCTTTGTCCGAACAAAATGGCACAATGGATCAAGATGAACCTATCCCGCTGCTAAACGAACCAAAGGCTGAAGAAAAAGGAGAAGAAGAAGATTCTCGCCTCCTTAAAAACTCCGGGCTTGAGGAATAATTCCCTCCCTTCTCTCGCCATACTTTGAGCATTTTGGACTCTCGCATTGAAAAATTCGAACCGAATTGTGGGTGTTACTTCCTTTTTCTCAACTATTTCGAAAATAATATACAGGTTTAATACAAATGGCTGTTAATTCAAAACTAATGTCAATCTCAAACAGCATCGCGTCGTTTGACAGATAGTAAAATTCATTTCTATTTTCAACGTCACCTGGATGCAAACACGGGCACTTTTTTGTCTATAATGGCATGTTATGCAGCTTTTTTGAAAAACGTTAAGTTTTTAGAAACAACATTTGATTGTTTTTGTAGTTTAGGTTTGAGGGAGATAAGTGTCCCGAATAATTTTTTTACAATCCTTGCATTACCCATGAGTTTTTCTCGATTTAAATGCTTTATTTGGCCCACATTGAGGTCAGTGGATGTGAGTTTGATACCTTTTAAGAAAGTCCCCGCTATCCGTTGCCGATTTAAAAACTGAAATTTAAATTAATTAGGGTATTGCTGAAATAAACTATATAAAATATACATATTTTAGGTTTTTGCCATTTATTTTCTATGCACGTCCATTCAATCTTAGCATATATAGTAAGTCTCTTAACTCAATTTATCGTATTAACACTATGCAGACTTGATATCTACATATCTCGTGGAAAACTCACAATCAGTCGGCAAAGTAACATTTTCTAATTAGATTTCTAGCGAAAAAGATCTCCAAGAAAAAATTGTTTGCATTTACACGTCCGTTACATGTTTTTACTTTGCTTACTAGACTTCAATCTCGTCTTTCTTTTCACATCTCCTTACAAAAAAGCCCCAACCATTGTTTTAGCCATTCATTGTCTCCTCCGAACACATTGCGAGTACGTTTATGCCGTATTCATTGTAGCCAGACGTTTTCTTGACTTTTCTGGGGAGTGCATGCCTACTTATATAGGTAAACGGCTTCTACCTTGGAAAACATTTCGTCATGTTACTGAACCAATTAACGGAGTAATTAGAAACTTCAATTTACAACTCGCATAGAGTTGGCATGGGTTTTTGCTAGGGTTCTGCCACACAATGTTGTTTTCTCCTTTCTGATAATTTGAAAGCGTGGTGGTGGGGCTGCTGGGGGCGAGGAGTTCCTTGAATAATGGCTCTAAATAAGGGAGAGAACAATTGGTTGTTGCCTAAGTGAAGTGCATGTGTGTGGTGTGGTACGACCATTTTTCACAATTTTTTTCCAGCGGCTGCTAATGTTTTAGTCATTCAGCAGGAAGAATAATGTGTAACAGTAGTTTTGAAGGCAATTTCTAAATTACGTCTGAGAATGAGGAACTCATATCTTATTCTTATATAGATACATATATTTTCCCAGATCGTCGAGGAAGTATTGGTTAAAGATTCTCAACGGAAATGTACAAAGGTTATTCCCCTGAACAGTAGCTTTTTTTGGGGGGGTATAGTAGGTGAATGCATTTACGCACACAGTGTTGGATTCCTGGCTCAGTACGTCGTCGGACTACCAACTAAACACCTCCCAATCGTCAGAGAGCTAGCCTGGAACCGTTTGTCACACTAATTCGTGCTAGTCCTCGAACTCTCCCGCCTTGCGGAGCCTTCAAAGCAGGGAATGTCTTCCACGAACGGGAGGGGAGAGGAGGAAGGGAACTGTCAGTTCAAGGAACTCCCTGTCATCCGAGAAGAACACGAACGTAATGGGCAACATGGCTCCACCTGTCAGCACTCTTCAGCATTTCTTCGACAATGTTGTCTGGAGAGAGATTTTCTGTGTTTACATAGAGCTGCTGATGAACCCCATCCCAACTTCCACAAGAAAAAATGTGTGATGGGCGTCGTCCACAACTCCATTGCAAAACACACAATCCGGAGATCGCGCCTTTCCAATCTTGTGCAGGTAGGGCTGAAAACCTCAAAAATTGGATAAGGAAATAGTCAGTCTCACTATGCTTCCAATTCAGCCACGCACTCAAGTTGCCGATGAGCCGCGCAGTCCATTTGCCTCTAGTTTCATTTTGCTAAGAGAGCTGCCACTCGTCTTGAGTGCGCTGCGTTCTTCACGAGCAACAACCTCCCTTGGCTCATCACCCTTGCGGTTGTATATGGCTTGACGCTTCTTAGCAAGAAGGGCAACGGGGATTACTCCCGCGATCACCATCACGGCGGCTCAGAGACAGTGCGATACGTAGATGCCACCCGCAAAGCGCGAGACATTTACGATATACTTCCTTGCCTAGAGCGTCAGCCCATACCTCTGCGCCGTACAGCAGGAAAGACTGCGTTGAATTCATCAGGAGACGTCGCCTGCTAGACATTGGATCCCCACTGTTTGCCATTAGCCTATTTAACGCCGAGACTCCAGCTGCAGCTTTGTTCGCTGCTGATTTTATTTGCTCAAAAAAGCTCATCTTGGTGTCTAGAGTCAGTCCGAGGTACTTTACCGCTGATTTTGACTCGATTATCGACTCGCCGGACGATATGGGACGTAGGGTCGGAATTATATTTTTAGTCAGGCTGATTACTTCGTTTTTTTCCAATGCTAGGTTGAAATCAGTCGCATCAATATGTCGAGTTTGTTTTGCGCCTGTTTGACAGTGCGTCCAGCAACAAGCACCGCGACATCATCTGCATAACCGACCAGACGCGACTTTTCTGGGATGTTGAGTTTAAGTAGACTATCATAGGTAGCGTTCCAGAGGTCCGGTCCTAGGGTGGATCCCTGTGCTACCTCCGACGTAACTTCCATCCTCCTCCGACCCTCTAATATTTCATAGAGCAGGGAGCGGTTCCTCAGATAGTCCCTCAATATTCGTAAGAGATAGTTCGGCGCGCAGAAAGTATTGTTCAGTATGTCTAGAATGTTTTTGCATCTTAGGGAATTAATGGCGTTTCTGACGTCAAGCGTTACGAGGAGTACCACTCGTCCAGTTCGGGGCTATGTGCGTCCGCTCGTCGAACGGCATCCACGACTTGCTTGACAGCATCAACTGTGGATCTTCCTGCCCTAAAACCAAACCGCCGGGAAGATAAATCTCCGGCAGCGCGTATCGCTTCAGCGAGTCTATTTCTGAAGAATTTTTCGAGCACTTTTCCAGCAGTGTCAAGCATACATAGTGGGTGGTATGAAGACAGCAACTCGGGGTCGCCTTTCTCTTTGTGGATCAGCGCAAGCTTCGCCACCTTCCAACGAGCAGGGAAAGTGTCCTCTTTCAGGCAAGCGTTGAATGCGCCGAGCAGTAGGTCTGGCCGGTGTTGGAATACCAGTTTGTATACCTCTGCTGGCATACCATCGGGTCCTGGCGCCTTTTTGCTTTTCATAGAGAGGACTGCTTGTTCCAACTCTTTTATAGAGAAAAGTGGACAGTCCTCTGCACTCTCCGCGCCGACGTCATCATCCCATACGTTGTGCGCAGGGAATAGTGCCCTTATAATGCAGTCAACTTGCTCGGTCTTAAGAGAACAGGGTTTCCGCAATTTCTAGAATTCATTTCCCTCTGGAGTCTGTGTGAGGCATGCCTCATTCAAGTGCCTAGCATTGAAGTCACCCCCCACCGGGATCCGCCCATCTATGCCGTCCTCCAAAGCATCAAGCCTGTGTCGACTGTCCGGTATCGTTTCATTCGCCGTAAGATAGACACTAAAAAACCTTATCCCTGAACATCGAACCCTTCGGATGGAACCCTAAGGGAGTGCCGTCCCGAACCCAGATGGCAGTGGTACCTTATATGTCAGGGTGCTATGAAACTGGGTCCTTGTTTTGGTACTGCTCACTGATGAGTACTAAATCAGCTTTGGTCTCTGTAGCGAACGGCGCTAGTAACTCGTGAGCGGTTACACTCCAGTGCGTACTGATTTGTAGGATGCGAATCATCTTCCAATCTTTCCAATTCTGCTCTGAAGACTAGACACCGTACCGAGCCCGCAGTGTGCGCAACGTTCTCTTCAGTCGCGCCACGGTCCCTGCATAGGACGCAGCTTTATTTTTTATTGCAGGTGTTCGCTTTATGACTTGCCTGATCACATTTACGGCATGTTGCCTTTTTGTCAGGTCCCGACAGGTTGCAGATCTTTGCTATCTTCTTTTGAGCCCTGAAGAGTACCTGAGTGAAGTCTCCTTCAAACGTCCCTTCCTCCTATCATTTTTTCCCAGTTCGCTCTGCAACGGGCTGTCTGCGATCCGTTTGGTACTCGTAGTATTCTCGTCGGGAGGCTCGGTCGTTTCTGCTTCCTGCGGATTTTCTCTTACTCTCCATATATGAAATCCTGTCCAGGAGCTCCTCAAGTTGAATTAGCCCGTTTTTCACCCCTTCGCTTACGTTTTTCTGGAGGAACGTCGCAGATTGCATGCGCTTCACAACTACCACGCATTTTTCAATAAGCCTTTCCTCTTCAGCTTTCGCCAAAGTAGTAGACAGCCCTCGCACTCGGCTTATATTCGAAACCATTTGGTTAGTTTCGACAGTTTCCACTGTGTCTCTTTCCGCAATTATAACACTGCCTGGTATGGTCTGGGTTCCTGTCTCCGTTGCAGATGCCGCATCACTTTGCGAGTCCTTCTCTCCGTCTGCGCGCCCCGATGCCTCGTCGGGTATTTCAGCACTTGTTGCGTCCTTCGCTGGGCGCTCGGGCGAACGGCGCATTTTCGTGCTCCGAATAAACGCAGCCAGCTCACTTTCCATTTCCACTATTTCCTCGTTTGATTTGTTTTTGTTTTCCATTTAAGTTGTTTACAGGTAGTCAGGAACGGGGACAAAGCCCCTATCCTAGTTACCTGGGGCCTAATCTACGATTAGTTGATCCCGGAACTCACGGACGGATCAGCGTTTGCTCGGAGCAATGCGGTCTACTAATACCGGTTCAATGCGAACTACCCGACCAGGGTCCCGAAGGGGCTGCCTCCTACTACACGCCAGAACTACCACCTTGGCAGAGCTAGGCTCACATCACTCCATTGACGTCGGCAAGGAGTTGTCGACGGCTCCGGGAAATCCCAGTGTGTCCCGGCGTGTATTGGTCATTAGCAGTTGAAACTCTCTCGAGGCTACTACCTAGGACGCAGGTATTATATCAGGTCAGAGGTCAGAACTACTTGCTCGGGTACCTCGGGGACGCCATTCCCCATATCGTAAGCGACCCGTTAAGGATCGTTGACGAACCCTGAGGGAAGTATGGTAGGAAAGGATTTGCCCCTTTTTTCAGAGGTGACCCTTGCACTGCTCGAAACTGAGTCTTCATATTGTGTAAGTCAAGGTGTGTGGGTTCCTTTCCTTTAGCTTTCAATGTTGCATTAGAGGATAGTGCGCATCTATTTAAGATGTTTTTAGCGAAGAAAGTAAATTAAAGTGCTTCCATCCCCAATAAAATTTTTATCAACACATATACCGATATTTCGGGAATAAGTTGTTCCTTTCTTCAGTAGAAAATGTCCTTGCCTTATTAACAGTTTTACTAGGGACGAGATCGGCGTCTCTAATTTATTTTCTTTATGGTGCGACTGCCTACAAAAGGACGAAACTTAATATCATGTGGGAAAGGTTTTGGTTGTGCAAATCAGTTTGACGTTTAGGTACACTACCCCTAACTCGGTCGCCAAATTTCCAGTTACTCTTTCTAAATTCTATAATTATCACTAATCCTTTATTCACTCAAGTTCAGCTTAGTTACAAAGCTTTAATCATTCTATCTTTCTATTTCAGAATCAAATTCATCTGAGACCTGGAACTACCGCTTTACACGCGACTCGGAACATAGTTGCAACACGAGGTACCAACAGAGTCCATTCTCTTTGAATCGTGGTAACCCAAGAATAACAGCGAGAACACCATCAACAATAATAGTAGCCAAGCAATTGCCCAGATGCAATTATCTGATGGACTTCTCTAATTGGATTTCGAACTGAATAAAAATAATTTGTTGCTGTCATTGAACTATTTGCAAAGGTAGAGGGTAATTAACACCGGCCCGTGAGTGTGTATGTGCGGAACTATGCTGGTCGTGCTTGGAAGTTGACATAAACCATCTATAATTGACTGTCGCTTACCTCCCAAGAGACAATTAGATATCGATTAATCGACAGTTATTGATTCTAGTGAAGAGCGGCAAATATCAGAAGGATGCGTGAGTCCAAAATGGCGGATCGGGAATAAAAATGGCCGCCGTGATATGTATGGGAGGAAACCGGAAAAAGGAATGAACGTGTAAATATCAGTGACCATTAATAGATGAGAAGTGTGCCCTAAGCAAGAAGATAAATAATAGATAAATACTTGTGTGTCAGTGAACGGGGAAAAGAATAGTGTTTTTGTTGGGGTTGTGAATTGGACGCGGTTACAGTTTCGCCCTTAAACATTGTTTGTGCAGAAGAAATATCGTGTTAATATCCGTTTGTTTTATAGCTGGTCGATAAATTGCTGAGAGGATCAGACAATTGTCGATCGATTTTGAATGAATTTTTGAAGATAACGAAATGGCAGTTTCCTGCCCGGAAGTGATGTACGGTGCTTATTATCCATATTTATACGGCCGGGCCGGTCCGAGTAGATCCTTCTATCAGTATGAACGGGTAAGTTTTTGTCAATCAAATAAATCTGAGATAATTGACACACATATTTAGATTTGGCTTATATAACATTTCACTTAAACGGAGTAAAGCAGCGGGGCTTGACAGTCTCCCTGCTGCGTTGCTGATATGGATGATCTGCTCCTTCCACTCGTACAGAAAACTTGGGAATCCGAGACTTTTCCCAGAGAGAAGAAGAAGGGGATGATTGTCAGTGTGACAATTGAATGGGTATCTGCATGCTTCCTCCCGTTGCAAAGATAACAGCTAAAATAATTCTGGACCGCATCAAAGAACATCACAAAAGCTTGGTCGACAGAGACCAGGCTGGTTTTCGCTCTCCATCCGCCTGCATTGACCACATCAACACCCTACGGAACAGTGGGCAGAGTTTAGATCTTCGCTGCACCTTCATCGATTTCAAGAAAGTTTTAGATAACGTGAACAGGGAGTGTATCTGCAGTGCTCTACGCAAGAGAGACATTCCAGAGAAACTAATAGCTATTATCAGGGTGACATATGATGACGCAAAATGTCACGGGCTACATAGAGGCAAAATCTCGGACGATTTTGAAGTCCAAAGCGGAGTCTGCCAGGGTGGCATCCTGTCATCGATATTATTTCTCCCTCCTGGGTGATGTTATTCATTCTGCCTTGCCCGGAGGAGACGGAGGAATTCAATGGTCGATGACATCTCTCCTGAAACATCTAGACTAGGCTGATGACATCTGCTTGCGCTCTCAGCGAATCATCTTGGTAAAATGGGTCTGGATTTGAAAAGAGAGCCAAGTAGAGTTGGACTGAAGATAAACACCAACAAAACGAAGGTTCTCAGTCTGACAGGCCAACACACTCTCCCTATCTGCATTAATGGACAGAGCATCGAAAGCGTCGATCAACTCATATATCTAGGAAGCGCGGTTTCTGCCGATAGTGGTGTCAAACTGGACGCTGCTTTCGCTGGCCCCGTCTAAAATCTGGAAATGCAACTATCGGAACACCAAGATCAAGTTGAGACTGTTCTGTACTGGTGTTGTTTGTGTGTTGCTGTATGGAAGTAGCACATGCAAAGTGAACTCGGCTGTTCTTCAAACGCTCTAAACCTTCACCAACATCTGTCTGCGTCAAATCATGGGCGTTTCGCCGGCTTGAAAATATCTCAAACTCTTAAACTTGGTCGGTGCACAGGTCTGGCACTCATATGTACTGTGATTGCAAGGCGAAAGTGGCAGTTGATAGGTCACACTTTAAGTAGGGGCGACAATTGCATTGCGGGCTACTCCATGGAGTTTTATCCACTCTACCAAGTTGGCCGACAAGTGGGTTGCCCCAAAAGAACTTGGCACCGAACAGTAGAGGACGAGCGCGAGTGTTTTGACAAGTCGTGGAGGGAACTGAAGCGCGAGCAATTGCGCGTAGATGTAGCTGACGCGCTATACCTCAGCAAGGGGTGAATGGTAACCATATATATTGTATAACATTTTTAAGTAAAAATCGGAAACCTCTTTGCTAATTGAAGTTTGAAATTTTATTATCGAGTGAACCTACCTAGTCGCGACAGGTTTGGCGAGAGCAAGGGAGTCCTGGATTTGCGTCGGGCGGAGTCTTCTCGGAGCGAGTTGAAATTTCTATGAAAAAGAAGATAATGGGAGGGCCTGATTTTAATGCACATTTTCATCCCGGGTCTCATCTTATCTCTCTCTCTCTCTCTCGAATTGGAACAACCGTCGACTTAAAAATAGTTTACAATGACATTTCTACCGCCAGCCACCAGCCTCTCCGACGTTAGATTTTCCGCATTTCTGAAATCTGGGTCGCCTCCCCTTTCCATTAAGGTATCATCCACGGGAATCCGCCGATTTTGCATTTTTGATCAACTTTTCGACACGGGGGTCGTGGAAATTTTCTATTTTCTTCGATTTCGGCCAGCCTCTCCGGCGCCAGATTTTTCGCGATATCTCGCCTTCCCGACGCCGCACAATGGAAATTCTTGCATTTCCGAAATCTGGGTCGCCTCCTCTTTCCATCAAGGTATCACCCACGCGAATCCGACGATTTTGCATATTTGATCAACTTTTTGACCCGGAGGTCGTGGAAATTTTCGAGTTTCTTGGATTTCCGCCAGCATCTCCGGCGCCAGATTTCTCGCGATACCTCAGCTTGCCCACATCCCACAGTGGAAATTCTTGCATTTCCGAAATCTGGGCCGCCTCCTCCTTCCATCAAGGTACCACCCATCCGAATCCGACGATTTTGCATTTTTGATCATTTTTTCAACTCGGGAGTCGTGGAAATTTTCAATTTTCTTGGATTTTGGTCAGCCTTTCCGGCGACAGATTTCTCGCGATATCTCGCCTTCCCCACATTGGAATTTCCATTTTCATTTTCGAAATCTGGGTCACCTCCCCCTTCCATCAAGGTATCACCCATCCGAATCCGACAATTTTGCATTTTTGATCAACTTTTCGACCCGGGGGTGGTGGAAATTTTCGATTTTCTTGGATTTTGGCCGTCCTCTCCGGCGCCAGATTTTTCGTGATATCACGGCTTTCTGGCACCGCGCCGTGGAAATTCTCGTATTTCCGAAATCTGAGTCGCCTCCTCTTTCCATCAAGGCATCACCCACGCGAATCCGCCGATTTTGCATTTTTGATCAACTTTTCGACCCGGGGGTCAAGAGTTATGGAGCCATGGTCATTCTTTCCCTGAATTTCAACAGGGCTTTGTCTATTTTACCCCTGGTTTTGAAGAAGCGTTGGCTTGCAGATGAGCGCTTAAATACTTACCGAAATTCAAAGAGTTGGTTTGTTTGTTAGTTTCCTACTTATATTGCTTATTATGGGGGGAACGCTGTCATAATGACGGGCGAGTGATCTGGCCCTATTCCAGTGCATCCGTATCGTTCCGCTACAGTGCTGCACCCGGCTGAAACCTAAGGTTTTCGGCGAGAGAACCCGCGGCGTGGCTTATCGGCTGCGGCCGACTGGCGGAAAACGAACGCGGTGCTCTTGCTTCTTTTCAGTGCCGTCTGCTTCCTGGAAGAAAGGCTTCAGACCTGTTCGAGGAAATCCTCTTGGGCTTGCCACTGACGTCCAGACTGAATGAGAACTCCTTATAGGGCCCTCGTATGGTGCCTGTAGCGCCTTCCGAATGGCTTTAGCTCTTACCAGAACGTGGGTACAAACATGAAATTCCCCAGGGGAGTGGACCGCCGGCTGCGGATGACGAGATGGCGGAGGTGGCTTTAATTTGGGCACGCCTCTTGTAGTAGGCGCAATGATCCAGCCTATCCAAAGCCATCTCTTTTGCCGAGGACCAGATGCCAGGGAGTCGGAGTTTCTCCCCGTATACAAGCTCAGCTGGGCTGGCAGCAAACTTTTCACGGACGGCTGTATGGAGGCCAAGCAGGATGCAAGGTAAGACCTGCGAGCAGGACGGCTTGTCGTACGCCATAATGGCTGCCTTTTCTGTCCGGTGCCAACGTTCTAGCATCTAGTATCCTATTATCCGCTGACGTTTGAATCCCAGGAGATTCAAATTGCGTTCCCTGGTCAGTGATAATGACAGTGGGAACACCAAAGCGCAGAATCCATTCTCGACAGAGGGCCACAGCACTTGATTGCGCTGTTATGTCTTTCAGAGGTATTTCCTCAAGCCACTGCGTAAACAGATCAATGGTCGTGAGGCATTACTTGTAGCGTGCGGGGACGTTTTCTCGGGCTTCTGCCACAAGGCTAAATTCAGAGGCTTCTGGTTCGTGACCAAGGTGAACAGCCTGGTTTGAAGGGAATATCGGAAATGTTCATTATTCAGATACGCTGCTAATAATTCACGATCATAGGCGCTGTAATTCCTATGAGTGGGATTTAACTGTTTTAAGAAAAATTCCAACGGTTTCTAACTTTGATCCATCCTTTGGTGAAGAGCAGCGCCAAGTGCTGTGTCTGAGATATCGACGAACACGGCTAGATGTGTATCTTGTTGGGAAATGCCAAAAGAGCAGCGTCTACCAGCTGCTGCTTGGCGGTCTCGAACCCTTCTGGAAGGTTTCTGGAGACCACGCAATCTCTCGCAAATCTGTGGTCTTAGAACCAGACAGGAAGGTGTTAAGTAATGCCTGCTGGCAGGCGGGTTCCACGACGGTGGAAGTTTACCAGGCCCAAGAATCTTCTATGGCCTTTAAGCGTCTTTAACAGCAGGAAGTTCGCGATCGCCTGGGCTTTGATTGGGTCGGGTTGAATGCCGTCAGAGGTGATGGAATGGCCTAGAAATTTCACCTGCTACTGGAGGAAATTGGATTTGCCAACGTTGAGAATTAGGTCATTTACAAGGAGGCGTTGAAAAATGTACTCGAGATGTGCCAAATGCTCAGACGTGGTGGAGGAAGCGACCAGAAAATCATCAAATTCAGAATGTCATTATCAACTTTCCTAAACCTCTTCATCTCCTAAAAGAAAAATGCTCTCACGACAATCATTAGCAGCTTCCAACCTAAGTGTATTCACCGATCTTGGAATACATATGTGTAATTATTGTTCAGATTAATTGAAGCATCTCTAGCCGGCAACTGCATAGAACAGTAGTCGAAGAAACACCAAATGAAAATTACCCTCTTTGCATGCATTTCATCTACCGCTTGGACAATTAACTCTTTTCAGTTATCTCTGAACAAGTCGCTCCCGCACTTTAAAAGTGCATCACAGTAACTGAACCTGTACACATAAGTGAGGCCCATGGAATAGTATGTAGTTTTGAAACGCTTACATGTATCCATTTTCTTATGCTATCCCATATGAACTTGTTGTAGTCTAGCGTCCCTCAAGGCTAGCCGCGCGATAATCAGCGGTCAGATTGGTACAAAAGAGCCGCTGGACTAGTAACATAGCTAACAATCTTTGGTGAATCAAAAGATCTTTGGTCGAGTAGAACAGAAGCCATGAGGGACTGCTGGTTTGGGGATTGAAAAGGGTTTTAAAAGGTTCCTCATTGAAGTTGTTAGGGCTCGGAAAGGGTAAAGAGATTGGCCAAGTGCGATAAATATGAGTCGATATAATGATGAATGAACATTAAATGGTATTCACAGGAGCGGGACCATCTAGACTTCCCAGTTCCCGCTGCAGGGAAGTCACTTTGAATGACGATTCAAGCTGTCTGAAGTAACAAATAATTTCGCACTATTTCTCGGATGGGGTCATTTGTACACACTGGTCTTTCTGCCAGCGAAGCTTCACTGCATTCACGAAGTTCCTATGCTCCTAATCCTTATGCATGTTTGGCGATAATTCCCATGCTCCAAGATGGATTGACTGCTATGAACATACTTGGCTACGTTCACATGCATATGTGCAACCATATGTTGAGGTTCCACCAATGGCCAGAGCAGAACAATGTATCCATCCAATCTCGACTATATGTAGGAAACGGTCGAATAAGTTCGCATGGAATGGGTCGGTGAGCTCAAAGGCATTCCAGCTGTCTTAAGCCCCAATTATACAAGGTCGGCACTATAGAATCGCAGAATGGTCATCTCGTTTACGTGCGGAGCCAATCCACTATGTTTAGAGTGAATATCCAGCTCGGGGAAGTTTTTCATCTCTTTATTTCGCTTGAGGCTATTGTGGGTATCTTTATCTTATACCGATTTGATTTTTCTTTACTCCCCTGTGTACGGTTTTTCAACTTATCTAGCAATTTTTTTAGTGATTTAACTGAATCCCGGTTTTGGAAAATAGATGTGAGTATGGTTTGGAAATATCCTAGGATACTCGAGGAGTCTTGTGAAATTCACCACCAGTTATCGAGTAAATAACTAGCATAATAGATACTAATGATTAAGGCCATTACAACTATAATAGGTCATTTCAATAATTTATCTATCATCATCATCAACGGCGCAACAAGCGGTATCTGATCTAGCCCTGCCTTAATAAGGGACTTCAGACATCCCAGTTTTGCGCCGAGGTCCACCAATTCGATATCCCTAAAAGCTGTCTGGCGTCCTGAGCTACGCAATCGCTCCATCTTAGGCAGGGTCTGCCTCGTCTTCTTTCTCTTCCATAGATATTGCCCTTATAGACTCTCCGGGTGGGATCATCCTCATGCATACGGATTAAGTGACCCGCCCACCGTAACCTTTTGAGCCGGATTTTATCCACAACCGGACGGTCATGATATCGCTCATAGATTTCGTCATTGTGTAGGCTACGGAATCGTCCATCCTCATGCAGTGGGCCAACCATTTTTCGGAGGATACCTCTCTCGAACGTGGCCAAGAGTTCGCAATTCTTCTCGCTAAGAACCCAAGTTTCCGGGGAATACATGAGGACTGGCAAGATCATAGTCTTGTACAGTAAGAGCTTTGACCCTATGGTGAGACGTTTCGAGCGGATCAGTTTTTGTAAGCTGAAATAGGCTTTGTTGGCTGCCAACAACCGTGCGCGGATTTCATTATCCTAGCTGTTATCGGTTGTGATTTTTGACCAATTACCAACGGTCTCAAAGTTGTATTCTCCTATCCTTATTCTTCTTCGTGTTTGACCAGTGCCGTTTTATGTTGATGGTTGGTTGGTTTTCAGTGCTGACGTTGCCACCATATACTTTGCCTTGCCTTCATTGATGTGCAGCCCAAGATCTCGCCCCACAAGCCGCCTGCTCGATCTGGATGAAGGCAGTTTGTACGTCTCGGGTGGTTCTTCCCATGATGTCGATATCGTCAGCATAGGCCAGTAGTTGGGTGGACTTAAAGAGGATCGTACCTCTTGCATTTACCTCAGCATCAAGGATCACTTTCTCGAGGGCCAGGTAAAAGAGGACGCATGATAGTGCATCCCCTTGTCGTAGACCGTTGTTGATGTCGAATGGTCTTGAGGGTGATCCTGCTGCTTTTATCTGGCCTCGCACATTGGTCAGGGTCAGCCTAGCCAGTCTTATCAATTCCGTCGGGATACTGAATTCTCTCATGGCCGTGTACAGTTTTACCCTGGCTATGCTATCATAGGCGGCTTTAAAGCCGATGAAAAGATGGTGCAACTATGGTCCATATTCCAACAGTTTTTCCATCGCTTGCCGCACAGAGAAAATCTGATCTGTTGCTGATTTGCCTGGAGTAAAGCCTCTTTGGTATGGGCCAATGATGTTCTGGGCGTATGGGGCTATCCGGCCTAGCAAGATAGCGGGGAATATCTTATAGATGGTACTCAGCACCGTGATACCTCTATAATTGCTGCACTGTGTGATATCTCCCTTTTTATGTATGAGACAGAATGCCTCGTTGCCAATCGTCAGGCATTGATTCGCTGTCCCACACCTTGAGCACAAGTTGATGAACCACTTGGTACGACTGTAATTCCATCGGCTCCTGGCGACTTATGATTTTTAAGCCGATGAATAGCACGGACTGCTTCTTCTATACTTGGTGGTGGTAATATTTGGCGGTCGTCTTCAGTTGGCGGGACCTCTAACTCGCTGATGTTCTGGTTGTTCAGTAGGTTATTAAAGTACTCAATCCATCGCTCTGTGCTCGCTCTGTGCTCGCTCTGTGGCCGTATCCATGATAACGTTCTTCAGGTGGTTGTGAACATCATTTGTTGATGCTTCATCTCCAGGTCCTCTGTTGACTGCGGTTATTGCGGCATCCATTTCCCTCTTATAGGTGACGCGGAGGGCTGTGTTGTGGATGGCTTCAGTGTTAACTCTCACCTGATTGTCAGAGGGGATTTTGGGTGGTGTTGTTATTCGAGCTCGGAGCACCATGCCAACGAGATAGTGATCCGGGTCTATATTGGCCCCCCTATATGTTCTGACATTCATCAAGGCTGAGAGGTGGCGGCGTTCAATCAACACGTGGTCAATTTGGTTGGAAGTCGTCACGTCTGGAGAGGCCCACGTATGTTTGTGGACCGCTTTCCGCGCAAACCAGGTACTTCCAACAACCACTTCGTGTGACACTGCTAATTGAATAACCCACAGTCCGTTATCATTTGTATTTTCGTGTAAGCTATGGGAGCCAACGTATCGCCTGAATACGGGCTCCTTCCCTACTTGGCTGTTAAAATCCCCAAGTATGATTTTGATATCATATCTGGGACAGGCTTCGAGGGTTCGTTCTACTGCCTCGTAGAAGGTATCCTTCTCCGACTCTGCAGTCTCCTCTGTAGAGGCGTGAACGTTTATGAGGCTTATATTTCTAAGCTTCTAAGCCTGCTAAGCGTTCGCTTATGTTTTCAAAGCCGATAACAGCAGGTTTCATTTTTTGGCTGACTAAGAAACCTACTCCGAGCACATGGTTTACTGGATGACCGCTATAATGTATGGTGTAGTGGCTCTTCTCCAGCAAACCGGTCCCTGTCCATCGCATTTCTTGCAACGCTGTTATATCAGCCCTACATTGGGACAGGGTATCGGCTAGCTGCTCAGCAGCTTCATCTCTGTACAGGGAGCGCACGTTCCATGAGAAAATGCGCAAATTGTTATTCCTTTGTCGTTGCCGGGTTCGTCGTTGTGTAATCCGTCCAGTCCGAGGTTCCTGTTGTAGCTTCGTAACAAGTTGTTTTCGGTGTAGGTTTGGCAACCCTACCTACCCCCCCAAAACTGGAGGACCAGTTGGTACAATTTGTCCTGTTTTTAGGCGCGGGAGACTCGCTTTCATCCTTCTCCGTCTGCAGCTTTTCGTTAAGAAAGAGCTCCCAGCGGTCACCACGTGGAGGTGGAGATAGGGTTTGGTAGTAGAGCTGTTGGTGTTGGTTCAGCAGGTATTTCTCAGGTTTTATGCTCCCTCCACGTTTCGCCCTGGGACCTATAATACCCTTTGACCACCAAAATTTATCTATGGATGAATTAAAAAGGTAAGTCCTTGAAGACACGAGTTGGAATCCGGCTTCTAGGTGATGTAAATGCCTCTGAATTCAGAGATAAGTAACTGCCAAAATAGACACGTATTGGGAACAAAGATAAATCACAATTTTCAAAAATCATAGTGGTGAACTCCACTCCAATTTTACACCAAAATCGTTTTACAGCACATCCTCATAAATCTAAAATTCATTAGCATCTCCAAGGTATGCCTTCTCTCAGAATGGAGATCTTCGAACGATACTTGATGATCCATTAAAACCACTAATCAATGCTATAATGACAAAGGAATTAAAGGGTAGTGCGAGGCCTGTCACCATGGCTTAGATTTCGTACCCAAATAGCTCCCTCGTCATGGCGCTAATGCAGGCATCGCAGCATGTAAAAAGTTCCTGCGTTGACTTGCGTAAGAATTATGACCCATAAATTAACAATTTAACCCATTAATTGCATGTTCTTTCCGTGCATGGAGCACGGGTCATGTTGTTAACGACGGAACTGATTTTTTTCTTTAGTTTATTTTAAGGTCATGCATGTTTGTTGACTTTCAGGGTGGATATCTACACACCACTGTTCATTATGCATTATCTAAAGATTTTCCGGAAAATGTATTTATCTAAATTGTGTCATAATTCAACGCATATTCACCCCAGAAGTATCACTTGGCATGGCTCAAAACCAAAAAGGAAAATCACGAGTGGGATTGGAACCTTTTTGAGCTGTCGAATCCATAACAGACTCAATAAAATTTCCACCAAGCGTGCATGAATCTGAATTAAGAACTATGCAATTCACACGTTGATAGAAGGCACGACATTATCGAGGAAGAATGCCACATTCGCAGCCTTATTAGCTCGTAATGTGAACAAAAATCCCATTCTATTTTGAATCTATATCGAAAATAGCCTGGCTGAATTGGAAAACAAAAACCGCCTCAGTCTTCAGGAAAGATATCTGAAACGAGCTAAGAATCGTAGTCGATAGCGTTCCTTAATTTATCGACATCGATTTGACATATTGGGCGTCGCTATAGCGTCCATCGTTCGTTTCAGTTTGTCTTGAGTCCGCACTTTATTTTATTGCTCCCTTGGAATGCTATAGTTTGTATGGATGTGAAAAAATTCGAGAATAAAAAGATATAAACAATGGGAAAATTAAAATTAGATACTCTCTGGCACGCATCTAATCAACGATTGGGTTAGAAGGAACTGTTGAGATGTCTGGGACAGTATTGTGAAAGCGGGACTTCCTAGATTATGTATGGTGTATGTTCCCTTTAGTATACCAAGATACATATTTGCAATCGACGAAGATAATCCTACTAAATTGTAAAATGTAAGAAAGATATATTAACATAATTCACATAAACTAAAACTGTGTTTTCAGCGAAGAAAGTAACGAAATTAAATTAGACAATTAGACACACATTCCTGTATTTCGGGAACAATTATTTCCCTTTGTCGTACACAAGTTATTCCCGAAATATCGGCATTCGCGTAGACAAGAAATAAATTGTTCCTAAAATATCGGTATATGCGTTAGTATACATTTTACTAGTGACAAAAGCGGCTTCTTTATTCGCATTGCTTTATTATTATTATTCCGTTAAGGGAAAGTCACACCGCCCTCTTGAAGGACTATTGTGCTCCTTTTACTGATTATAGTGTACCCATGGATTATAGTATCTCAAGCAGGCCTATAACCATTAGGAACTTTAGTATGTTCCCTAATTCCAGACCGTTCAGCTTTGCATCTGGTATTAAGTGTTCTCCCAGGACGTGTATAGAGTTTTCGTCCTCCTCCTCACAAAACCTGCAGGTAGTGTCCGTAGATATCCCTAGCTTCCCTAGGTGATAGTTCAACTGACAATGACCAGTGAGAATTCCCACTATGATTCGGAGGTTCTTTTTGGTGAGGTTTAAGCAATCCTTTGTGCGCATGGGTTCGTATCCCCCATAAGCACCTTGGACTGCTCCATCCCTGGTAGTATAGTTCCCTTAACCGTTCCTCTTCATTTCTTAGATTCATAGCCATGAAACCGTTTCCGATTCCACAGAAGGGTTCTGACCCGTGTAAAGGCGTCCCTGCTCCCTTCTTGGCTAGTTCGTCCGCTGCCTCGTTGCTTTCCATGGCCTGGAACCCAAAGTATCCAGACCTCGTTGGACGAGCCGAGTGTATTCAGTCTCTCAAGGGATTCCAATACCAGTTTAGAGTTCACCTGGTCGGACCTAAGTGCCTTGATCGCTGCTTGGCTATCGGTGAGAATAGCTATGTTCTGCCCCCTGTAGTTCCTTTGCAGATTAAAGGAGGCACATTTGTCTATGGCGTATATTTCCGCCTGGAATATGCTAGTGTACCTCCCCAATGACACCGGCACCCGCTCCCTCTGCTGTGAGGGATTCGTCAGTGTACCAAGTAATCAGTTGCAGGTTTAAGCCGTATGTCGCAGCCACGCTCTCCCAGTTTACCTTGTTACTCCAACGTGTTTCAAACTTCTTATCGAAGTGAAACCTCATTGTCATGTTGTCCCTATCATCAGTAATTCGGGATATCGCCTAGAAAGAATATCAATCTTCCTTCGATTTAGGCAGCTCCCCGCCTCACTCATACTACCGGCCATCCTGAATATTGATCTCCTTGTCTGCATCTGTATGTGCAGATGGAGAGGGGTTAATCCCAGTAGGACCTCCAGGGATGCCGTTGGGCATGTCCTCATTGCCCCACTGATACACACGCAAGCCAGTCTTTGGAGCTTATGTAATTCCTAGCTTGTGTGCTGAGTTGGGTTTTTTCTGCCCAGATTACCGCTCCATAGGTAATCATTGGTCTTACTATTGCAGTATATATCCAAAGTAGTATCTTCGGGCTGCAACCCCATTTTTTCCTGCTATGGATCTGCAAGTCATCAGAGCCCTCGTGGCTTTCCGACAAGTGTTTCTGACATGTGTCTTCCAGAGTAATTTTTGGTCTAGCGTGATTCCCAAATATTTGACCTCTGTTTCTCGTTTCACCTCCATATCATGTAATGTTATGGCTTTCAGGTGATCCAGCTTACGCCTCCTAGTGAATGGTACTATGGTGGTTTTGGTTGGGTTGAGCCGCGGTCCCACCTTCCTGCACCAGGCACTAGCAACCTTTCATCCAGTTTGGATTCTATCACATAGGGTATCTCCATATTTGCCCCTACAGATTAAAACGATGTCGTCCGCGTAACCCTGGACTTGTATTCCAGTATTTGTTAACACGTCCAGGACTTCATCAACTACCACAGTCCACATAAGCGGCGATAATACCCCACCCTGTGGACAGCCTTGATTGGTGTTCATGATAATAGAATTTGTACCTGCCGGTACCTCTATTTGCCTGCTTTCTAGCATTTTGCCCATCCAGAATGCCAGGATGTTTCCCACTCCTTTGCGGCTCAGGGCATCTTGTATCTCTGTGTGCGATGTGTTGTCGAATGCTCCTTCGATATCCAAAAACACGCACAATGCAATTTCTTTTGTTTCTATGGCATCCCGAACTACCTCTGTCAGCTGATACAGAGCAGTTTCAGTTGACCGTGCTGCCCGGTAAGCGTGCTGACAGTAATGTATGGGATTACGCTTTAGAACGTTAGTTGTAATATAGTTGTCTATGACCTTTTCCACCGTTTTGAGTACGAACGATGTTAGGCAAATTGGTCTGAAAGATTTAGGGTGAAAAGGATCCTTTCTGCCCGCTTTCGGAATAAATACCACTTTTGCCCGTCTTTACTTACACTTTACCCTTGCCCTCCACCTTGTTTCTGAAGACTCTCCATAGTCGAGTATGGAGATTTTCATTCTGAGCAGTTAGAAGGCGCGGCTTTTGGCAGAAAAACTGTCACCATGTGGGCTCTTGGTATATCATCCCCAGCACATGTTGACAGTTCTATCCCTTCCCAGCCTGGCAATCTAGGAACTATGGTTCTAACCCACTCTGCAGTGTCTTCCGTCGCGCAGTCCACCAGTATAAGGCCTGGTCGAAAGTGTATCCCGGTCAACACCAGTTTCGACGTCCAACCCTTGATTATCTGCTTGACGACAAGGTTCTCAGTGATTTCCTGAGTGAGTATTTGCTCGGGAAACCTTTTTGGCAGTATGGCCAGTCGAATGCTCTTTACCGCACTAGCATAGCTACTGGCGGGCTTCCTCGGTCCTGCCTTCACTCCTGACCTGCCCGGGTTTTCTCCCCCTTTGGGTTCAGCTTTGGATTTTTTGGGAGCATTCCCTTCAAGCGGGCTGATCTCTGCTGCTCCCCGCTTTCTCGGTTCCGGTACAGATGGCTTAGGTCTGTCCTGAGCCTTCTTAAGGGCCTCTTCTGGTTTCAGGCCTTCCTTCAGATAGCGCAGGTACCATTTAACACCGGCGCCAGTGAGACCTGTCTCCTTCCTGATGTCTGTTATATTTATCTCAGACATGCTTTTGCTGGTCCCTACTCTTTGAGCAGTGGTGTTCGTTGTCGTCGTATACCAATGTTAACCTTGGATCCACTGCTTGACGTCCCAACTTCTCCTTTCTTGGGTGTAATCATCTGGCTCTCAGTAGTTCGGAGACGTGCCTCCGCCTGATTAACCAGTTTTGGTGCGGTACGGGGCCCCGCTTGTTTGGTTTTCGTTTTCTTTTCTTTTTTTTTGTACTCATTTGATTCCCACGAGTATGGGGGTTAAGAGGTACGCCGTGGCATAGTCCCCCGTAGCACGATAAGGTCTAACTTACTCACTGAGGCGACCAGGTATCAGTGAGGCTCCGTTCGAATACAATCAGTTACCCCCGACTGCAAACTATCCAATGGGCACGGTTCGCATGACACCCTGGATTGGGGGAGGTGTTTTTCGACTCCCCAGTCTAGATCCGTAGCGTTTTGTTAATAGTAGGGTTACCTCGTACAGGATGTGGCTATCACCACTCACGAATGGTCTTGGTAGACGAGAGGCTTGGCCCCTGAAAAGGCACGTACCGTCCCAGAGGAGAGACAGCTCATCCTCAGAGAGAGATAGGTTGGCCTCAGGGAGCTATGTTCCGCGTCAGTCTATCCTGCAGTGCAGTGCTTGACCCCCCTTTAATTGTTTTCCTTTTTGGGCCAGGAGTGGGATTAACCCTCTCGCTTTTCACAAACTTCAAAGATTCTCCTTTACTGGACAGGTTGCCAGTATCATTTCATGGGTACAGTTTGACCCTTGGCTAAATTGATGGACCAAAGGCCATTTCTATCTGATCTAAAAGCAGCTTTCAAAAATTTCAAAAAAACTAATTATGACGACTTTATTCACTTAAATTCACGAAGGATCTATAGGCCATTCCCGCAATATCTGCTTTAGGGAGCACAAGTTTTCTGTATATTTTTAGTTTTTCTCTGCAAATGCTTTGTGCTTTCTAACCCGTTGTTTTCTTATGTTCAAATAATGGCAGATTTTAACTACCCAGTTTTCGCAATTACCAATGGGGACCCTCCGAGCAATGAGGCCTTCCCGAAGAACAAGTCTCAAACGGAATTAATCCTGGGGCTTGAAGCTACAATTGCCTTTTTGTAGGCAATTATCAAGTGGACCTTCGGGGAAGCTGCCTCAGCGTCTTCCGTATTGGAAGAAGAATTGGAAATGACAGAATTATCTGCCTCTAATGTAACCCCAATGCCACCCCAGCAAACTCCAACCGATTCCATTCACGTCCAAGGCACGAGCTATATCATCCATCAACAATAGAGCCCCGCAACCCTCTATGAACCGCAATTCTAATATTAGTAATAAAGAGCCAAGTCGAAAGATTTCTCCACTCGTTGTTGTTCAGCCTCTGAGCAATTTTAAGTCTTTCAAGGACAAGATTTCTTGTTCCCTCCCTAACAATTACCTGATTAAAAAATCAGATAATTTTCAGCAAATTCTAGACAATTCTATGGCCAAAAGAATTTTGATGGAGAACAAGAACAAGCTCTTCAGCTATACCCAACCTTCCCAGAAAACAGTAAGCCTCATCCTCAGGGGTCTTGAGGTCTCTTTCTCATTTGCTGAGATTGCAGAAGACCTGAAGGCACAGGGAGTCTCCAGCGTTGTCAGCGTGAAACCTTTCGTTATGATTTGAACGAAGACCATAAACGTCCAGCTGGATCTGTGGCTGGTCACTTTTAGCACTTCGTTATCGGAACAACTCATCGTATGCGTCAAGGCTATACAACATGTCTTGGTACTATTCGAAAGGATCAATACCAAACAGTTGTTGTAGTGTAAAAACTGCCAGTGAGTGGATCACGTAGAAAGTAGAACTGTCAGCTTTCTTACCGCTGCGTGGAATGCCACTGAGCGAGCGCCAAAGTGTGTTAACTGCGGGGGTGACGATCATCCCTCAAACTACCGTAACTGCCCGATTGCAACAATCACAAATCCCGCTTTCACACATCCATATGTGTCCTTTGCAGATGCCGTGCGAAGTAACAACATAACAAGATAAATTCTCCGAACAGCTCCAAACCCCGATTTTCTTGATTTCGCCGGGAAATCCAGGAATTCCTGCAGATGTTCAGCGCAGTGGTCGGTATCTTGACATCTAACAATGGACGTTAGGGTCATTGTGTTGAACATCAACTCTATCATTGGCCGAGTTCGCAGACACAAGTTCGAACTATTTCTTGGTAAGCATAATCCCAGCATAGTGCTCCTGTGTGAAACCAGGCTGCACTATTATCAGAGGCCCAATTTCCCAAATTTCAACCTCCTCAAGGCTGAAAGGCTATTTCAATCCTATCTTCCGTAACCAACATTTCGAGCGAATCATTAAATCAGTGGGGCTCTGATAAGCACTGTGATTGCAACTACACTCTTCCCGAGTTAAAATTCGCCAACCGAACTAAACCCTCGGTTAAGCACGCACTTCTTGTCTTTGGGACTGATATCCTTCTGGGTATCAATCAGAAAATATCCATCAGCTTTCGACTCCGTATGGCAATACGGACTCAATTTCCATCCGCACCTCTGTAAGCTAATTCTTAGCTTCCTAGACGGGCGGAAATCCATAGTCAATATCCAACAACATCTTTCCTTGTCCTCCGTTGGATAATTTCCTTAAATCCTGACAAATGTAAGACCATCGTATTCCATGGAAACATGACAACGTCGCCGAAAATGTGGAGTGTCATCAGAACTTGTCACTCAAAGTCCACGACGATAGTTTCCTAATTGTGAAAGAAGTCGCATACCTCGGGCTGAAAATGAATTCCCGTCTCTCTGTCTTTCATATAACGAAGGCACTAAGCTGTGTAACTGGTGCCTTGAGGTCCCTGTATCCTATCCTAAAATATTGTATAATATCCCTACTACCAAGAAAATTAAGCTGTTTTGCTAGAAGCAGCTTATCCGAACACTCCTCATTTTCGATTTCATTTTCTGGTTCGATAGCTCCCCATCCCCAATTGAAAGACTCCGACTTCTTAAAGACCGGAGATTTACCTCCCCGGCAGTTTGGTTTTAGAGCATGACATGCCAGAAGGGTCGCGCCTGGTCGGCTATGCAGATGATGTCGCAGCGCTTATTGCTGGACGCACTGTCGAGCAGGCGCAAAGCAGACTCGGCATATTGATGCGACGAGTAAGCAGATGGATGATTACTCATGGTTTCAACCTTGCACTGGAAAAAACCGAAGTAGTCATCTTGACTAAAATGAGAATTCCGACCCTGCGTCCTATATCGTTCAGCGAGTCGATAATCGAGTCAAAATCAGCGGTAAAGTACCTCGGGTTGACCCTTGACTCAAAGATGAGGTTTTCTGAGGAAATCAAAACAGCAGCGAACGAGGCTGCAGCTGGAGTTTCGGCGTTAAGTAGGCTTATGGCAAACATTGGGGGTTCTACGTCTAGCAGGCGACGTCTCCTGATGAGTTCAACGCAGTCTGTCCTGCTCTACGGTGCAGAGGTATGGGCTGGCGCTCTTAACAAGGAGGTATATCGTAAACGCCTCGCACAAGTACTGAGACGGGGAGCTTTGCAGGTGGCGTCTGCGTACCGTACTGTCTCTGAACCATCCGGGATGGTGATTGCGGGAGTGATCCCCGTTGCCCTTCTTGCTAAGGAGCGTCAGGCCATATACAAGCGCAAGGGAGATGTGCCAAGAGAACGCACTCTAGACGAGTGGCAGCTCTCGTTGCAAAATGAAACTAGAGGCAGATGGACTGCGCGGCTCATCGGCAACTTAGTTGCGTGGCTGAATCGGAAGCATGGTGGGACTGACTATTTCCTTACCCATTTTTTAAGTGGGCATGGAAGTTTTCAGTCTTATCTGCACATGATTGGAAATGCGCGTTCTCCGGATTGTGTTTTTTGCAATGGAGTTGTGAACGACGCCCACCACACTTTTTTTTCTTGTGGAAGGTGGGATGGGGTTCGTCAGCAGCTCTATTTAAACACAGGGGATCCCTCTGCAGACAACATTGTCGAAGACATGCTGAGGACTGCTGACAGGTGGAACCGTGTTGCCCATTACGTTCGGGCCCTTCTCGTTGCCAAGAAGATAGAACTCGACCGGTGAAGGAGCCGGATGGCAAGGGGTTCCTTGAACTGACAGTTCTCTTCCTCCTCTTCCCTCCCGTTGGTAGAAGGAATTCCCCGATTTGAGGGCTCCGCGAGGTGCGAGAGTTCGAGGACTACCACGATTTAGTGTGACAAACGGTTCCAGACTAGCTCTCTTACGATGGGGAGGTGTTTAGTTGGTAGTCCGACGACGTACCGAATCGGGAGTCCAACACTGTGTGCGTAAATGCATTCACCTGCCCTACCCCCAAAAAAACACTATTCCAACATTTTCAAAAACGAAGACTACTCTAAATATATCTCCAACCTGATCCTCTTCGGGTCCTACCAAAGCCCACGTATCGATGCCTTCCTTGCCCGTCATGCCCTTAACTTTCGGGGCAAATGACAATCGCATCCCAATCCTCTTGTTCCCAAGGCTATGCAGATCGAAAGTGTTGAAGATAATCTTCTTCGACCTCATCTGTTTTCCCAGATCCTCTTATCCCCTCGAATCACAAAACCGTCTGTCCGATTCCCACGGTTGAGTAGTCTTCTGCATCGGCAATTAGTCCAACTGCCAATTTTTTAAATCTTGCCATCATTAGCGTCCGCCCTAGCTTCTGATTCCCATCCCTCTCCCGTATGTCATGCATCCTATCCCGTCCGTTTTCCTTTCCCGCCCCGCTTTTTCAAGGTTTTGTATAAAGTAAAATGGGCTTACTGTCTGCCTGTATGTCATTCGCATTTTGCTCGGAGACGGTTATAGCGATTGACACCAAATTTTGGTCGAAAGGTGGGAACTGTGAACGCTCACGTACACAGTGAGTTACATCCATCTACGTCGAATTTAAGGGAGGCTCCCCATAAATGCGAAAAGGGGTGTCAATTTTTTTCACCAAATAATTGAGGCAAACCAGGGGAGAAGCCTGCGGATATGACGAAAGTGGGATAGGGTTGACCGGGTCTGGACCAAAAAGGCTTAAACTGTTCCACATACCAATGCAACTACGGCACTGTTCAAATATTCATTTCTGGACTTAGTTATCAGGACTTCTCTGAAGACCATATTTCTCCGTTGCTATTTATGGACCTCAATGGTCAATAGGAAATGGGTAGGAGTTTAGTGACCTAGGACAGGGGGAAACGTAATAAAGAAATAGGTTAGACAGAATGGTATGAAGAAGTGGGGATAAGATTCTAATTAGTAGTCGCCAGGACTGAATTCAATTCATCGAAACTGGCCTTTCGAAACTTAAATTTAGCGCACCACATTTATTGCGGCAGCAAAAAATAGCTTCGTATCTGACATTTCTCGCTTTGTATAAGCGAAACTCGGATGTTTACAGCATTCCTCTTCCGACATGTTGCTAGAAAATCGCTGAGTGCATTTGTCGCTCGATTCTCTTGTAGTCCAACAGATACCAGCTGTAAAAGAAGGAAAAGAAAGATAAAAATAGTGTTTTCATAGCAGTAATGTCAATTGTTAATAACAGTAGGATTTCCACCAAACTTTCTAAGATTATGCCCGATATTATCGTCTATACAACTCCAATAAGAGCAGCAGCAAACTTTCAAAATATAAAAATACTTTATTTATGGCACATGTCCAGGTGAAGAGTATTCTGAGGCCTAGATACCATAGACCGATACCGCACTATCATGAATGCTTTCAGATTTTCCGGTTGTGTAACTTCTGAGAACGGTTGTTCGAAATGCTATGAAGGATATGCTATTTATCCTGGACGTGTATTGGCAGCGCTTAATCACGGCGCACATGACCCTCTGAGGCACTGGATGAGAAGGAGATAGAGGCGAATGATTCGTTTTAGATACAGTTGAACCGCAATATACGTGTATACAGCTGCTATTGAGGCTTCCTGCAGCACTGAGGGCTTCCACGGCAGGCACTGGACATGTCTGTGTGTCAGAACTTTAAATTAGATTTGTTGACGATTTCCCCTTTTGACGGGGCATTACACAACTGGCTGGCATTCCAGGTCACATTTACGACGCTTGTCCATAACTTACATTTTCCGGAGGCATATAAGCTCGGCAAACTGCATCAAACCAGAAATGCCGACGTTGTGCCCCTGATTGGTGGTCTGTAAATCTGCTATCAAGAGGTGTGGAAAACCATGAACGAGTGGTACCACTGGCCGAGGCAATTAGCGGATATTCAACTGAAATGATTCCTCAACATTCCCGCCGACTAGAGGGCCGCGATCACGGTCGCAATTATCATGACTAAATTCAGGAGCTCGACGCAGGCCGCAAGGAGCATGGCAGGATCTCAAACTGAGATAGCTACATTGCGGAAGCTGTTGCAGTTTGTGGGGAGGCACGCTCATAGTCTGGCTTCGGTAACGGTCAAACTGTCCAGACGCTAGGAGAGAGATAGGACGCGCTCCTCACAGCAATAGACAGGACTGGCAACCGGTGCATCGACGGCGGAATATAAGTTGAAGCGGATCAAGGTGACCCTTCTTCCTGCGCCTTCTGTCAGGGCCCCATCGAATTAGTCGCTGTCAGTGGTTGACAGGTATGACGCTGGCACCAAAGTTCGAGGCGCTACGAAGCACAAATCTTCATTGCACCAATCCATCTGTCTAAAGAATGATCGCTAGGAGGCGGTGCACGAAACGACATCACACCATGTTCTGCCGCATACCATCTCCAGTACAACAGGCGTCAGCCCAGAAACCGCCATCGCCCCGTGACAGTAAAGCGTATCTACAAGTCCCATTAGGCCCATTCTATCTTCATTGGAGGAGCTTTTGATTTTGTCTTTAGTGAGGGACTACGCAGTCTTCTTAGCAATGACGCGAATCTACGCGAATAGCAGGTTTGGGCCGCAACATTTGGCCCGAGAATTATGCAATTCTGACTCACAGAATAGCTTTAAAACGTCTCGATTGGGACAGCGGCTACATCTATGGAGAGGAAACACGGATTTGGATGTAGTAAGCGTTGGAACGACAGAAAGTGCCAAAATTGGGCGACTCCTAGCAGACGGGATTGAGGCAATTTTACAATGTGGAGCGTCGTATGGCTTCCACCCTGAGCTGGGACAGAAGTATATGCCCTTCATGAAGGAATATGCAGACCTAAGGCACATGCTGCACGTTGATCCACTTCCAGAGCAGGCTTCTGGCCACTATATCCTGCGTCGATCCCAACGTTCAGCGGTAATTTCTTGAACGACTTGCAGTGGAGCGGACCAATAATTAAACATCATCCTCCTAGTTAGACAATTTCTAGTGGCACTATCCGTATACATGGAGAAGATGTTCAGACACGTCGGGGGAACGTCAAAACATCGTAACTATCATCAAATCGTTTGGCCAGAACACCCGCATGATCCTCTTGAATATCACCAGTTAGCGACCGTTGTATATAGAATGGCCTCGAATCTACACAATGCGGTACGCGCCGTGCAGCAATGCACTCTGGATAACACGCTGCGCGTTTTTTTTTTGTTTTTTTTTTGTAGAGTAGGTGAATGAATTTATGTACACAGTGTTGGACTCCCGCAACGGTACGTCGTCGAAATACCAACTAAATACCTCCTCATAGTCAGAGAGCTAGCCTGGAACCATTTGTCGCATTACTTTGGGCTAGTCTCCAAACTCTCCCGCCTACAGAGCCTTCAAACCAGGGAATTCCTTTTGCCAACGGGAGGAGATAGAGGTAAGCAAACTGTCAGTTGAGGGAACCCCCTGCCATGACCTGCTTCTCCACCGGTCAAGTTCTATCTTCTTTGCAACGAGAAGAACCCGAACGTAATGGGCAACACAGCTCCACCTGTCAGCGCCCCTCAGCATCTCCTCGACAATGTTGTCTGAAGAGAGATCTCCTGTGTTTAAATAGAGCTGCTGACGAAACCCATCCAACCTTTCACAAGAAAAAAAAGTGTGATGGACGTCGTCCATAACTTCATTGCAAAACACACAGTTCGGAGATCGTGCCTTTCCAATCTTGTGCAGGCAGGACTGAAAACCCCCATGCCCACTTAAGAACTGGGTAAGGAAATAATCAACCTCACCATGCTTCCGATTGAGCCACGCACCTAAGTTGCCAGTGAACTGCGCAATCCATCTGCCTTCAGTTTCATTTTCCGAAGAGAGTTGCCACTCATCTAGGGTGCGTTGCCGTTCTTCACGAGCGAACACCTCCTGTCGCTTCTCTCTTGCGCTTGTATATGACTTGATGACGCTCCCCTCAGCAGGTCAGGCTGAAAATCGGAAGAGCTCGCCGTGGTGGAAACAGTTACGGACGTGCCCGCCTCGCTTCCAAGCTAGAGGTTGACCAGTTTTTGACATCAGTGCTTGGGCTATGATGAGTTCCAGCTTCCGGCAAGCTTCTGTTCCTAGTGGATGAATCTCCCATCTCCGATATCAACTCCAACTTAGCGTAGTTGGCTTTGTCGCCCCGGTAATCGCGCGGATCATGATCATAATTCGATCCATTTGGGCAGCTAGTACTTTCAAACACGAAGACGCAGACTTGACTAACCGTTCGCAATGGCTTGGTTAGGCGTGGCTTCCACACACAGATTGGTACTTCACGGTTTCTCAGATACCAGCGTTCAGACCTGTGCGGCGGTCATCTACGTGCATAGCAATGACTAGAAAATTCGCACTCATGTCACCTTCATCGCGGTGTGTAGAAAGATAGCACCTCACTTCACAACAAGGCGACGCTACGATTCCTAGGTTGGAGCTCACAATAGCTCTTCTTCTGACAGTTATGGTAGATAACATGCGATCAGTATTGTCTTTAGTGGACACATCCTGCATATATAGGAAGGACTCCCAAGTCGTGCTTTGGTGGCTTCGAAAAAATCCACCGGAATAGAAACCGTATGTACAAATCGAGTGAAGGAAATCCAGGCCCTCACTTCCAGAAAGGATTGGCGTTACATGAGATCGGATGAGAATCCTACTGATTGTGCGAGCCGATGCCTCTGAGCTGCGGGACTTCTGGACCATCATCTTGCAACGCAACCCGACGATTTTGCATTTTTGGTCATGTGGGGTATCGAATGAAAGGCCTTGGTAAGTGCTTTCCAAAGCTGGTCTTGCTTTTGACATTTAATGGAAAGGTGGGGAGTGCGGGGGCCGAAAGAGATAATTTCTTCAACGGACCCGTTCTCAAAAAAATAAGCAACCGAAAAATTTGAGAAAAATCAAGAGGCTACCACTATATGTTGCCTAGGCTCCTCCTACTAAGTTTGCTGGAAATCGCAATTGACGCTTCTGTATAAATTCAAGCAAAATTCCCAGTTTGCCACTTGTTTAAATTTCATCAAACGGATTCTCGAGAAGTTTCAGTTGTATCTGTCAGAAACACGATTAAGTCGCATACCATCAATTATTGCAAATGAAATCCGAATGTTCATAAAATTTCAGCTAGTTATTATCGCTAATAAATAAATGCCGACGCACTGTGTGATTCAGATGCGACTTGGCACCGAATAGGCAAACCAATAAAGCTGTCCAATATATCATTGGTGAACAGGTGAATGATTGCCTGGCAAAACATGCATAAACAACTGGGGGTTTCTAGGCAAGACACGATCAGGTTCCACTTCAACTATGCTGGAATTTAACACCTATCGAAGTTCCACATATAAAAACAAGAGTTATATTTTCTTATGCTACATATTTGTTTGCTCATATAATACTGACTCCATTTTAGGGAAGCTCGTGGATGGTAATTTGGGCAGGGTGTCATGTTTAGAGTGAAAGGTGGAATCTTTTGGACCCCCGGATGCCGATGCCATTAATTGAGCAGCTAGACTATCTTCACGTTTGACCAGGAAAAATCACTTTACATTTATTTACACATTCCACTGGATACCTTCTCATCTCAGGCATTCCGTCTGGACCACCTTGCTCAGTGGCCACTTACTCCATTGAAAAAGTCAACTGCAATAGTAAAAGTTGTTTGTGCAATTCTGCGTCACTTAACTAATGCAATTTTCATGAAATTCATTAAAGAGAATCAAATGCCATTCATGCATTTTAATTTAAAGCCAAGATAGATATATTCACTGACAATCTGTCAAAGTCATGTTCAAATGATAGTCATACCGTTTACCGTTTCTAAGTTACCCACAGGGGTCGAATATGGTCAGGCATGGTGACCGACACCGGCGGTCTGTGGTTGTGTGGCTCATATGCATGGATCTATGGTGCAAACAGTGCACTATTGCAAATTGGCCACTGTGCGAAAACCACACTAACTTCAGTTGGAATATCTAATTTGCTGCAACTGCAGGAGGCGACACCACGAAAATCGCCTTACACTGAACATATTGTCATGCCATAAACGTATCAGAGAGTGTTTTATCCAAATTTGACGTAATTATTATTAGCGCAAATCGAATAAATCAAATCTAGCGACGGATATCAAGCCGTGTGCGTGCATTAGATACTTGGCAGTGGTGTGTCAGTATATCGAGTTCTACCATAGGCGAGGCAGCAACTGGAATCTAATCCCTACAGGGGATAAGATGTAATTTGTTGAAATAAAATTCTGTATTAATGAAGATCAGAGAATCTTTGTCACTGGAGCTGATCATCTACTGGTAAATAGTACACCCCCTACCAATTTATGACAGTAGGACATTTCATATTTATCAGAGTGGGACATACCCAGCTGTGTCCAGGGACCAAAAGCGTGTTACTGACTATCTGCACACTTCGAATGAGCATTCTTTGAGCCTTTGTCTGTCTTAAATTGTCGCTCTACGCCACTGTCCCTCCAACTTCGACGCTCAAGCGAAACAAACTATTTTCAAACCCCGCAAGAAACTTCCATACCAGCGAAATTATGAACTCAGACAACTGAAATTGATTCAGATCGTTCGTTAGTGATGCAAGTAGTGCCTGGTAAAACTACGGGTGACTTGCATTTTATGGTCCAAACATATAATGTGGTTGTAAAGTCCCACTAAAACGCCATAACAACGTTGTTAAAATGCTTGTGACCATCTTGAGTTGCATCGCATCTGTAACGCCGTAACCGCGAGGTGTTTACATTACATTAAAATTTCAAATCAGATTTTTCCTACATTGAACCTCACGGCCTCAACCTGACCACGATTAGATACTTCACAAGAGAGACAATATCACTTTTGGAGCGATAGATTAGCAAACGAATATCTTTGAAATATCTTCGGTAAAGATTTGATCTGCTATTCGAGAAATCTGTTCTTCTCATTTTTCCGTCATACTTGGATCTTTTTAATTTAAGATGCATCAAGTGAACAGCTCACCACGCATTGTTTACCAAATAAGATATTAACGCGTTCAGATTTTCCTAGAAAGTATGGGAACAATGTCGTGAATGAGAAGTGGAAGGAAAAAGGAAACTTGAGGTACGCTGCTCCTCTATAAAACTGCTTTAAATAAAAATCCTCCTTCGGTTAAGGCGCCCCTAGACCTAGCCAAATACAAAGGGGAAAGTTTTGAAGTATCGACAACTCGAAGGAATGCCTGGGAATGCGTATGCCCATTTATTCCAGCCGCTCGTATGCACATATTTATTATAGCGAGTTTTATGCAAGTTTTATCTATTATTTTCCATATACTAAAATACTATAGATAGCGTCCATCTTACAGGCTTTTTGCTTTGAATTTATAAATAAAAATTAAAATTAATCTTTTAGACCCTAATTTGGACAAGGCTTGGCTTTGATCCGGCGGAGCTTATTTATTCGTTCTCCCCTGGCGACCAACTATATTCCATCCTTACAATTTTCGACATCCCTACCTCAAGAAAACGTGCACGACACACTCCGCACTTGTCACCTTTTTCTCTTCTTCTTTTTGCTGAAAAAAAAACAATTCCCCAGCCATGTAGCGCGGCAAACCAGAGCAA
Source organism: Hermetia illucens (assembly GCF_905115235.1). NCBI lineage: Eukaryota > Metazoa > Arthropoda > Insecta > Diptera > Stratiomyidae > Hermetia > Hermetia illucens. The sequence goes on along the minus strand of NC_051849.1, from coordinate 4,704,807 downwards.
GGTGCCACATGGACAAATTTCCCTTCCGCGGCAGAAGTGCGAAGATTCAAATTTAAAGTTTAGAATTTTAATTTTAAATTGGAATACTAAAACCTCAAAGGCGGCCAGGAAAATTATATCGGCATAACGGCAAGCTTTTTAAAAGTTGTGACCTCGAACAGAAGAACGTAGTAGTCATTTTCCCAATTAGCGCATTCGGATCTTCCCCTTTTCAGCCGCAAACTTGGTCCAGGTGGCGTCGATGAGGGTATTTCGAATTATGAACTAATCTATTGCCGGATTTGATTAAACAAGTCGAAAAGGCACTGAAGGAGTGCAAATCGATTATACCAAACATGGCACAGCTTAGAATACCTAACCAGGCTCTTCCGAGAAGCAGGTATCAACCAAAAATTCACAAAGAAGGGGAAGGAATGAGGGAGATAATAACAGTTAGGAACTCTCCAGCGTACAACATAGCTAAATGGGTGATATGTGAAATGCAGAAAATTGATAATATTTACAGCACCACAACAGTAAGAAACACAGCAGAAGTCTGACTGACCAAATCAACAAGTGGCACCCTAATATCAAATTCACCATGAATGAGGAATCAGGAGGTGGTATCCCCTTCCTCGACATCAAAATACTAAAAAGGAATTTTTAGTATTTTGATGTCGAGGAAGGCGAACGGCTTCGAATTCGACATATATAGGAAGCTATCGAATACACAATGTACAATCGTCAGGACGTCTAACCACTCACACCAGCATAAAGTCGCCTAAAGAAAGTTTGGTAAAGAAAAGTCATGCAGCCACAAAAAATGGATTTCCGCCAACTCTAATCATCATTATCATCAATGCGCAACAACCGGTATCCGGTCTAGGCTTGCCTTAAAAAGGAACTTCAGACACCCCGGTTTTGCGTTGATGTCCACCAATTCGATATCCCTAAAAGCTGTCTGGTGTCCTGACCTATGGCCATCGCTCCATCTCAGGCAGGGTCTGCTTCGTCCTCTTTTTCTACCATAGATATTGCCTTTATAGACTTCCCGGGCTGGATCATCCTTATCCATACGGATTAGGTGACCCGTTCACCGAAACCTATTGAACCGGATTTTTCCCACAATCAGGCGATCATGGTATCGCTGATAGATTGCGTCGTTATATAAGCTACATACCTTATATACCTGAATGATTGGGATTGAAAGTGTTGCCCCCATTGGTGAGAGGGTAACAGGAGGATAAGGGAATCGACAAAATCATAAAGCTCTGCAAAGGTGTCAAGGGACCCCGAAATATTCATCAGAATATAAGGATATGGACACAACAGTAAAGAGAAAATCCAAGCCCGGGATGAAAATAATTCGAAAATACGGAGCCCGGGTGAAAATTATATGGGTCTGAGAAGTGTGAGCTCTGCTATTGCCCCTTCTTTTATTATTATAACATTTCTATTCCGGATCCCCGAGAAACTCTTGGATTTGTTCCTAACCAAACTGTGCCTCCTGGACTCCTGGACAATGGTCATTTGTGATTTTGCCAACCTTGCGAAGGAAAGGTTTACTGTAGACATGGTTTGAGTAAAGTCTATTGAAGGTTTTTACAATTGCTACATTATTTGTTGAGATGAAAGCTATTATTTTAATGCGCAGTTCCGGAAAGATTGCCGTGAAATCTTTGTTTTTTAATCTCGACGTTGCCGGGTATCTTGCCAGTCCCTGCTTGATTTTCTTCTGCACCACCAATAGTACATCCTCAGCTGCAAAGTATGAAACCATGGTAGGGTAGGTAGGTAGGTATCAGTGGCCGCTCCGAGGAGCCCAATTAGCGCTTTGGTGCGTCGTTTTGATGCCACAAACTCCTAAGACCGTGACTGTTGTTATGCGAGCAGGGCAGCAGAGTCCAGCCGGCTCGGATCTTCAGAGTTAGCCCGTAGCATTCACAAAGGAAACCAGCTCTCCCACCCTGCAGCTAGAAATCTCTCTGAGGTCCCCAAAGAATGGTTTACCCAGTGTCCGCAGCCTGACTCTAACCAGAGCTGGACAATCGCAGAGAAAGTGCATGAGGGTTTCCCTTCCAACTCCACAGCTTCGGCAATGCGAGTTGGAGGGTATGCCGAGCCTAGCGGCATGGTCCCCTATCGGTCAGTGCCCCGTGCAGACCGCCGTAATCTTGAATGCATTTGCACGCGTCTGGCACAGGAGTGCTAGGTAGTGCGAGTAGACTCGGCCGCCGGCTGCGGCCAGTGGAACACCGACTGTATTCGCCGAGGGACTGCCAAGAGCAGAGCATTGCCTGGCCAATTCGTCAGCCCGCTTATTCCCCTTTATGTTCCTATGCGCGCGAATCCAGAAGAGAGTGACCTTGAGCGTGCGCCCAGATGGTTGAGCGCTTCTCTGCACTTGAGAGAACAAGGCCTTGATGGCCGCTTAGCTGTCGGTCAGAATGGCTATGTTACGCTTGGGGCTCGAATCACGCTCCAGCCATCGACAGACTTCCAATATCACCAGTACTTCCGCCTGGAATACACTTGCGAAACCTGGGAGACCATACGACTTGGATACGCCGTGTGTATTCGAGAAAACTCCCGCGCCGACTCCTTAGGCCATCTTTGATTCGTCCGTAAAGAATACCGTGTCATAGTCTTGCAACACGCCGCCGGTCTTCCACTTTGCCCTGGTTGGAAGGTCCACAGCAAAGTTTCCCGTGAAGTTCAGCTTGCGTGTGACATAGTCCGTGGGGGATGCCCAGATTTCTCGAGGTATTTCATCTAGGATGTTGCTGTGGCCGTAGGACTTCGCTGCCCAGCATCCGGACTCACGGGGCAGGACTACAGAGCCCCCGTAGCATCTGCACACGCGGTTTTTTC